>NC_136428.1:92571265-93131265 GCF_052849685.1 Lactuca virosa | reverse complement strand
CCTCGATGTCAGTATCGCGGAAATAAAGACTCGTAACAATCTTCTGGCCTTCTGTGAGCGTAATCCCTTCAAAATCCACCTCTTCCATCCCTATTTCGTGTTCCCTGAATGCTCTCTGTCGCTTTGCTCCAAAATGATGAAATAGGGACCTAAAATACATTTTTTTTGTTAAGTTGGTTGCTCCACGCCGCTGCCTTATCTGAACTGCGCCACAGTTTCGCAACAATTTTGTGTCAACTTCGGAAAGACATAACTTTCTCATACGGAATCCGATTTTAACGAATCTTATATCATGTTAACTGAATCAGAGTGAACTTCAACTTTCCTTTAACAATTGTTTACTAAAAACTTATAAATCTTCTTTTATAATGCAATAAGTACAAGGATATACATATTATATTACCGAAAAGTTAACCATTTCGTTACATGAGTTCACCATTGGATGTATTTAAACCAAATACATCTTATAACATATAGTTTATGATTTTTTGGTCATCACAACTCTCTTTCAATAATCTTTCACTAATAACCTTTACATTTTTCGGTTAATCCTTTGCTTACGAAGTAACAATTTTCCGATCGTTACATTATATATATATATATATATATATATATATATATATATATATATATATATATATATATATATATATATGAGACGGTTTACTGGAAATTCTACAAAAAATAGAGATCTTAAGATTCAACCTCAACCACATATTTCTCATTTGCCGTTCTAATGCTCCAGCGTATCGGTATCAGCAGTGTATGCCTATTCATAAATGATTATATGATAGAGAGGTATAATCATATATGATTATAGATGTTTATATATATATGTCTAATCATAAATGATTAGACATATATTTTTGTTCACAGATTGAATAATCATATATGATTATGGTGGTTGGTGGCAGAGATGGTGTAACACACATAAAATTCAAGCCAATTTAAAACTTTTTCAATCATTCAAAACCCATTATTTATTACAAAATGTTTTCAAAATAGTTTCATATTAGAGAATCCCAGAAATCAAAATCATAAAATATGAGGGGGTGCACGATCAAGCCTTCGCCTTCCCGCGATCATCTGAAGTACCTTAAACAAAATCCAAAATTGTAAGCCCGAAGCTTAGTGAGTTTTCCCCAAAATACCAATGCCATACAAGTCAGAACAAACATAACAAACAACATGCATATAGAGTCTTCAGTATGACCGGACCGCCCTCACCGGGCCTGCGGTCTATCTGGCCCCCTCTCAGAGTCTACAGTAGGGCTGGACCGCCCTCACCGGGCCTTCAGTCTATCTGGCCCACTCTTAGAACCTTCAACATGTCTGGTCCGCCCTCCCGGGCCTTCAACCTGTCTGGACCGTTCTCCAGGCCTTCGGCCTGATTAGTTCGCCCTAATGGGTCTGGAGTCTATCCGGTCCGCCCTGGGAATGTTGGCCTAGAGCACAAAGCAGGACCGCCTCAACCCACCCGCAATCACACAATCAACACATAATATCATACGCTAGCTAGCATGTATAGATAGTCATACAGATCTAGCAGATCACTAGTCATAACATCATCCTATATACCAGGATACCGATCTAACAGATCACTAAACATAGCATCATCCTATAACCATGATACAATCCAAAAAGGGCCGGCCTTGGTGCCTTAGACCCTGTTGATATAGTGAGAAGAACTCACCTCACAATGTCGAACTAAACTGAAAAGATCAAGCTCTTGAATCACAGCGCCAAACTCAAACACCTACAACCACCATAGGACCAATTCCATCAAGACCCAAATTACCAAAATACCCTTAAAGTCAAACTTGGTCAACCATGGTCAAAGTCAACAGTCAACAGTCCATGTTGACCCAACTCGTCGAGTGCAGCTAGCAACTCGTCGAGTTCCTTAAGAACTTAGGAAAACGGGAAAAATCCTAACTAACTCGTCGAGTTATCTCATCAAATCGCCGAGTTTATTCAGAATCCAGAAAGCGGGAAAAACCCGACCTAACTTGTCGAGTTAGCTAAGCAACTCGTCGCAGTGGCGGACCTTAGTGGAGCATTGGGGGTCCCGGGCCACTGCTCAATTTCCGGCACATAGTGTAAATTTTTTTTATTTGTTTTTTCTATTAGGTGCATCGACTTGAAGTACGAGGGACACCCCTACTAAAGCAGTCTGCGTCCGCCACTGACTCGTCGAGTTCCATCAGCCTTTTCATAATCAGTCCTTTCCAGTCGAATCCAAAATCCCAAACTACAGATCTAGCTTCTTAGGACTGAGATACCACGTAAAGTTGCTAACTTTATGTGCATGAAAGGCATCTAAGGGATTAAAACACTAAAACTAGGCTTAATAAGAGGTTTAGGACATGGAGGATGGCTAAGACTAGATAAAGTCGACAACTTTATGTCCATGGGGCCTAGAGGAGTCCAGATCTGAGACCATGTCCTCATGACAAGCTCAAATCCGAGAGTGACTCCATTTTGCACTAGAAATGACCATATTCTTGCATAAGGGAAGATCTAAGAAATGGAAAGCCAATGTAAAGACTTTTTACCTCCAAATGGTTGCTAACACAGAGTAGATGTTGGATCTACTGCTTCTCCCTTTGCTCCAACCTCTTCAAGCTTCAACACCCTTCCAAAAGAGCACAAAAATGACGTTCTAAGCTCACACAGACAAGGAAGTAGTAAAGCACGACTATGGTTTCCTTCTCCGGGCAATGAGGTGATAAGGGATGCCAAAGAATGCAGGTTAAGTCCTTTAAATAGGTGCAAACCCTAAAAATTAAGGTTTTCCCATTCAGCTCCTACTCGTCGAGTTGCAGTCCTCCAACTCGTCGAGTAGGTCTTATAAACCACGTGGCCTGATCGGTTTCTACACGTCGAGTTGGGGCCTCCAACTCGTCGAGTAGGTCTTAAATGATGAATAAAAATTCTTGGAATTCATACCTGGGAGTCAGGATGTTACAGATGGCGGTGATATAGGTGATGGAGGTGGTAGTGGTGGGGTCGGTTGGTGGCAGAGGTGGTGGTCATGGTGGTGACAGTGGCGATTGTGGTGGTAGGGAAGGTGACGCGGGAAAAAGTAACCGGCGACGTTGAATAATTATTTATGATTATAACTCTCCCATCATACTGGTACGCCGGAGCGCTAAAGCGGCAAATAAGAATTATGTGGCTGAATTTGAATGCAAAACAAATCAAATTTTGTGATAATTCATTGGGGAGCGATTATCAGCAACACATTTTCAATGCAAAACAAATCAAATTTTCTTTTGAAAAGAACTACGACATTATTTGACGTGAATTTGAAAATCCAAATAAAATAAAAATAAAAGAATCATCGTTTTAGTTGAATAGTCCAATTTGAATACTGTTAAGATTTTGAATCTATATACAGTTACATATAGGGCGTGTTCGACACAGAACGTTTGGGAGCATTTGAGAGCTTCTAGCTTGTAGCGTTTGATAAAACGTTCCGTTTTGAACAGAAACTCTCGTTCGACACTACAAGCTTGTAGCGTTTAGTTTAAACAAAACGTTCCAAATCCAAATGTTATTTGATGTAGCGTTTACGCTACAAGCTATCCGCTACAAGCTACCCGTTACCAGCTAATTTTGCCGAACACGCCCATAGTGATATTTTGATAGGAATATCACATGTAATTATATTATTATATATGTAAGATTTTTGAAACTGTACACAGACTAATATTATGTATGTATGTATGTGACTTTTTGTTATTTAATACAAAGATTAGTTTAAAAGTAATTTTTTTTTTTTGATATTTTCTTAGTATGCCACTAGTATGTCTGAATAGTTTTTAAAAGATAAAATATTTTTTCCAAATAAAAATAACATGTTTTTATCGATGTTCATCCATCGATCTTGGTTGTAGGCTTGTAGCTATATGTATGTCTTTATCACAATCATCACTTTAACCGAAATACATCCATCATATCTATTTGGTTCCAAACACATGAAAAGATGCATACCACTTTAAGTATTCGACTCCTTTTTCCCTAATGTTTTGTGTAACGATTAGTGACAATCACACTCATACGCTTTATAATTTCCTTGTTAGTTATTGCTTTTAAAGTACGTAGTATTTTATACATTATTATTGCTCATCACTCATCAGACAACATGTTATCTTTCTGGTGTAAGTTGGTCTTACCCACTCTCACATGGCATGCTTCAAATCTACATTACCTTTGGAACCAGTTTGGCCATGAGGATAGGACAAAGGTTGGTAATACAATTGTGGGCAAATGGCCATCATGGGTCATTCAATTTGGTTGGTGTTTGGACCCTCTTAATAATTCAACCAATTTATGATATTAACAAACCCATTTCATGTTGATGGGTCACTTTTCTTGATAATTGGTGTCCCTACATTATGTTCATTCTAACGGTAATAAGATTAAAAAAAAAAAAAAACCTCATAAATAAAGTCTATAGAACTCTCTTGTATATAATATCAATGTAATATAGAATATGTATTAAAAACATATAATAAAATCGAACAGGGTACCTCTTCATTTATGAGTAAACAAGTGAGAACAGGTATTTACTACTAAACCAACCTAATGACGGCTTTCACATGTGATTGCGTTGGTCTTTTTTTGTTTTGTCTATTTAACATTGACTGATAGAGAGTTGACATATTCGTGTTATATATCTGAAAACCCAATGACATCTATTCATATAAAGTTAAAAGTGGATAAAGTTTGATTGAACATGGGTAATGTGCCTTTTATGATAAAGAAGCTTTAGTCGCTAGTCTAACTGATATAGGGGCAACCCGAACATGGCTCCATGGTTAAACAACTGTTAATATATGGTTTATAGAAACCCCGGTGGTTGTGTATACATATTTGTTGTAGGCAAATAAAAGCAGTATTGTATGAAAAACATCCAAACAAATAAAATTTGTTGAGACCTATAAACGACCTATGTTTATAGTGTTCTTAAAACAAATTCGTTTGCATTCGAACGGTTGTTTTATAAGCTAAGCAGTAGAGCGGTGGAAATTTCAATAGCGGTCACATGCCGCTATTTGAAATCGCGGTTATCGCGGTGGTATAGCGGTTTTTTAATATCATAGAAAATTTATATATTAGAGTATTAATACTATATATAATTAATATCATAAAAAGTCATAAAAACATTACATAAACCATATATAATATTTTAATACAGTAATATGGAAACTAAAAAGCATCAAAGTGTCATCGCAACTCAAGTCGTTCGTGGTTTGTAAGTATAGAAAGAGACGAGAAAAAGAAGTTGTCATTCGTTGCTTTGCAGTTTGTAATTAATTAGATTTATTGTTTGGACTTATTAAAACAAAAAGTGTAGTGGGCTAATTAAAAAAATACAGATTTAATATTGTAGTAGCCCACAATCAGTTTTTTCTTTGTCAAAGTAACTTAATGTGTACGAAATTGTAAAAATGGGTGTAGCGTCGCTATAGCGCTGATGAGTTTCGCGGTAAATAGCGGTGAATAACGTCATCGCTATTCGTAAACGCTATTTCAAAATAAAGGTTCAGTACCACCGCAAAACGCTATAGCGCCACTATAGCACCGCTATAGCGCTCTATTAATATAGCATAGTTTATAAGATACAACAATAATTAAACGAGAGAAATTAAATTTTCAATCAGATGACAAATTACACATATACGAATGTCACTTTAGTCAATTTTATTTTAGAAAACAAGCTATTCAAAATCATCATTTGATTGCCCATCATATAAGTTTATAATCAAATAAGAGACCTGGTTATGATAAGTTTTTTCTTATTAAACATAACAATACAACTTATTATATATATATATATATATATATATATATATATATATATATATATATATATATATATATATATATATAAATAAGTTTAGGTTCATTTGAGACCATGTTAATTTTGTGAGACCGTGAGACGCAATCTAAAAATAATTTTAAAATTCAAAATAAAATGAAAAATCCGAAAATTCTTTTTTTAATAATTATTTTCGTCATTTTCTTTACCTAAAAAAATTACTGTTTTTTTTAAAAGTACGTGAAATATTCTAATAGAATATTACACTGTAAATATTTCAATGTGATTTTTAGAATGTTAGAATATCCTAGTATTTTAGTATATTTGTCAGATATGTAAAATATTCTAATATTCTACTAGAATATTTCATAGATATTTCAAAAAAAAAGGTAATTTTTTTTTTGGATAAAAAAGTGACGAAAAAAATATTTTAAATTTTTTTTTCGAAATTTTTTAATTATTTTGCATTTTGAAAATGTTTTTTTTATCTACAAAATGAGTGGTTATGATTGTGTCTCCCCATCTCATAAAATATAGTGGTCTAACATGAACCTAACCCTATATATATATATATATATATATATATATATATATATATATATATATATATATATATATATATATATATATATATATATATATATAGACACACACACAGAGAGAGAGAGAGAGAGCCATTAAACCTTGCTTTTGAAAGTATATTATTTTCATGTAATGTTAGTGATTTTATGTCATGAGCTATTTATGTAATTTGAATTAATTTGAAATTCAGTCAGTATATTCTAAAAGGCACGTTATGGTGTGCACTAAAATAGGAAACCCAAATTTGCATTGCTTTAAAATAAGATTTTGGGCCAATCATTTTACTTATTTTAAGAAAGTGATTTTGGGCCAATCATTTTACTTATTTTAAGAAAGTGATTTATCTATATTATTAAATAAAAGAAAAATAGAATAATGTCATTTAATTAAAAGAAGGGTAATATTGTACATTTGCATTGCCTTAAAATAGGAAACCAAATTTAAAAAAACAAACTTTCAGATTTTAATAGATCTTTGATTATCTTAATTTTTGAATTTTGATTTTTTTAAATTAATTTAGTTTAAATAATTCTAACATAATTTTTAATCATACCCGATTTTATTCTGTCAGAATGACATTCTTTTTATAATGATATTCTATGAAAATGCAAGCCATAAACTAATAAAGAGACTTACTTCTCGCAGAATAAACAAATTTTAGATACAAGTTAAATTTTTTCTATTACATCCTTGAAAAAATAAAAAACTTTATATTTTATTCTATAATAATGAAACACTCCCTAATAACAAACAAATATAATATGTAGATTATTCTATTGGAATCTACTATTACATATACTTTTATCATTCTATTATAGATTAATCTAACATATTATGATAATGAGCAGTGCATTTTTCTGGAAGATCGGTGACCATTGAGGATTGTTCATGTCTATCCCACATGCATTCATCCAACCTTCGGGTCATTGATTATCATGTACTTCATTCATTCTATGAGAATAACTGTCATGAAATTGAATTATGTAAGAATAAAACTATGTGATAATGCTTTTATACGACAAAAATAAAACAAATTTTAGTAATTCTAAGAGAACTCATACTACATGTTAAAATCAAGTAACACAAATAACGAACTCATAAATTATTTTTGTGTTCTTCAAAAATTTGAACATCAAGTTCTCTTTCAGACATTTCTACAAACACCTGGTGTGCAATATTTTCATAAAATTTAAATTTGTGTTCTTTAAGATTTCTGAACCACCATGACTTGTTAGAATCACAAAATTACTGTTCACGTGAAATATTTCCATGAAAAAAAAATCAAAAAAAGAAGATGAAAATACTTACAAAATCAGAACATGAAAATACCATAAATCTTACCATGCATTTCTTCTTCCTCAATACCAGTATCCGTAAACGCCTGTATGGAGATTTCTATCCTCGGGAACACGGTCCTAAATGGGACATCCAGACTCCTGTTAATCACCGTGTTCTATTTTGTGTCGGAGTCATGGTTGCGCACTGGTTTGCAGCATTTGAAGCGTTTTTGTGCCCTTTTCTTTCATTTGAACATTCGACGGGAAAAAAAAACGTGGACGAAGGCAGTCAATCGATGGAAAATATGGAGACTAGAAAGAATCGGAGGCATAAATCAGTTGAGGGGTTTCGATCCTCGATTAATCGAGCGATAAGGAAAGAATGTACGTCAGAAATCAACACACGAATCAACGATCGCCTCTGGTGCGGAGTTGATTTGAAGAAAGGAGGACGACGAAGCAGCTGTCGTCGATCTCGGTGGGGGAAGCAATGGGCTGTTTAGCAGCTCTCGGCTTACTCTCTTCTGGTTCTAGCGCCACAACTTCACTTAATTCCTGGAGGTTGGAGCAATCTTGGGATTTGGGGATTGATAATGTTGACTGTGTACGAGGAGTGTGTACGAGCAGGAACTCCTATGACCATCCCACCCCTCTGCGTCGGTGGGATTGAAGTTAACGAGGAAGAAGGTCGATGTTTTCTATCTAGGGTTTTAAAGTGGTAAATGTAAACGATTTTGCCTAAATTAAAGGGTTTATGATTTGAATAATTAATTACCAAAATTAATTAAAAGTTAAGATTACAATTTTACCCCTATCTAGGTTTTTAAATTGATTGGTCCACATTTATGCATACAATAACACAATAATTACTTTAAACACCTGAACCTATCTATCTCTCTCTCTCTCTCTCTCTATATATATATATATATATATATATATATATATATATATATATATATATATATATATATATATATATAATTGTCATACGGAAAATTAATATTTCATATATTTTTTCCGAAATGTATTTTTTAACTTTGTACCTATAACATAGAATGATCTTCACATATATTACCATAAGCTGGATTTCTCGGTAACCCACACATTGTGTGAGATATATCAATACAAAATCTAGACCTATACGATCTGTGAAGCAATCTAAATTTTTGATTGCCAATATTTTGTTTCATGTCCCTATATTTTTCTAGCATGCAAGTTGTCACTTGTATATAGCTACGGTTACGTTTCAAGATTGGTAGTAAACTTTACTCTAAGGTTAATTCCGTCAACATTTGCGAAAGAATTGTATTATTGGAGAAGAGAACATTGATTGGTGAATCATAATTTCTTTGAATTATACCCTCATATCCATATCAAGGATATTTTGATTTCCTATACTACACATCCATTCCAAATATCGTCGCGCATTAATATATATATATATATATATATATATATATATATATATATATATATATATATATATATATATATATATATATATATATTAGGTGTGACACCCATGTATTATATTTGTTTATTTTAAAAAAATTAATTATGAAATTTAACAATTTGAAAAGTTTGAATTTATAAGAAAAATAAGAAATTTTTTGAATTATTAAAATTAATGATGTTTTAATGTATTGAATACATTACATATATAAACATTTTCTAATAAATACCTTACATATATATTACATTACATATTAAATGAGGAATTTTTAATTTAATAAAATGAAAAATACAATAAAATAACAAGTGGAAAATAAAAAATTCAAAAATTCTAGAAAATGACATGTGTCAAAATGAAGGAGAAGATGACATGTGGCAAAAAGTTTTTTATTTATTAGGGAGGATATATATATATATATATATATATATATATATATATATATATATATATTTGCTTTTAATTTGTTTCAAAATAAATGAAATTAGATTTTAAGAAAATACTCAAACTAAATAAAAAGAATTATTTAGAGTATAAGTGTAAAAAATTTATTTAAAAAAAGTCATAATCCAAAAAAATACTTTAATAAAAACTTTGAAAGTTTATAGATGTTTTTATCTTTTAGTTTATTATTTTATGACCGTCTGATCAACAAGACGTACCTAAAATTAACCAAGAATAGCAAGCCAACGTCATTAACAACCACTTGACAACAAACCAACGAACAATTGTGAATAATTCAAATTTATCCTAAAATATGAAATATGAAAACGACACGAAACTTATCATTTAATAAAGTACGACTCATCATTACAAGTAATAGTAGTATTTCTAACAACAAAATTACTAAAAAAAATTACAACTTCTATTACATAAACTACAACTCATTTAAACGTAAAGAATTTAACAAAAATAATATAACCTAAATTAGACCTCCCTAACCTACCGTTACCAACCTAACAAAAGTCTTCAAACCGGCCTGGGTTAATCTACTGAACCGGGTCGAGCAACAGAATTGAATCTCTTTGAGCTTGCAGGTTCAATGCCGGTTCAACATCTGTTTCCTTCATCTTTCTCATTTCCAACACTTTCCGGTGGCTGTTGGAATGAACGTCGCCGGAAAAAGTAGGACTACAAGCCGGTCTATACTCAGGAAAAAGCCGGCCGGATTTAAAGCGGACCCCACAAGCGTTGCATAGGGTTTTTGGACCTAAAGGACCGGTTCTCCATTGAGGTGTCTTCTGAACTTGACAGTGAGTACACCGACGTTGATTAATTAACTCGCTTGAAACTTGTCCCTTTTGGGAAACCGGGTTTTTTCTCTGCTTCTTTGCCGACGCCGGCTTTTCGAAAAATTCAATGAAGTGAAACGGGTTTGTGAGAAGCATAGGAGAAGTTGCAGACAAGTCATGGGACGATGAAGAACTCGAAGACGACTCAGTGAGTGAACGCGACCCGGAAGACCACACTCGGCCGGGTTTTCTCGACTTTTCGGTTCTACCCTTCTTCGGAACCGGATATGGTAATCCCAAAACCGTAAAACTCCGAGCTGACATCAGGAACACCGGTTCAAACCGGTTCTCGGGAAACTGGCCGGCTTCATCCTTCAATTTCGTCTCCGGGCACGAAACAGGAAGCTCCGACACAGAATCATCCACAATTTGTGATAACCATTCAAGGCTTTCCATATCATCAATCTGAAATAAGACGTAAATTAATTAATTTCTCCATTTTTATCGAACTTTGTAAAAGTTGCAGGCAATTTTCCATGCAATAAATTGAATTTTATGAAGTTATGTGTATATACCGGAACTGGGAGCTGGTCGGCGGGAAGAGAAACGAGGTCGCCGGTGGTTAAAAACTTGCTAGAATTCAACGAATTACTATCATTATCCTGAGAAGAAACCGAGGCAAAATCCTCCTCGAAGGATTCTTCACCAGAAGTACTAAAATCCTTGTCAGAAAGATCTAAGAGATCGTCAACGGAGAATTCTTCGGTGGTGACATTAACAACGTTGTTAAGTCCGGCTACACACCATAAATCTTCAAAGGAAGCTTGTTGGGTTGATTTCATGTGAATTATTTCCGAGAGAAAGCTCGATTTCAATGCTTTTGCTTCAATACACTCCATATGAATTCTAATTTTTTTTGAATGAGATTAATTGCTAGGTGAGCGCTAGAGAAAAACCCCAACAAAGAATTTTCAAATGAAATTGGTATTATATGAATTGAGGTATGAAGTATGTATATAGATACAATAATTGTGTATGTATATCTACCCGGAGAGAGGGAGAAAACGGAAGAGAGAGAAAGAGGGGGAATTGGCGTGAAGATCACTGAGGAATGGTTAATGTGCGAACCTGATGGGGTGGACTCCATGTTTATTTTCTTTTTCCATTTTATATGCATTCTTTTCAAAGATTATTAATCGTTACAATGTCATACTTTTTGAATAGTATATGCATAAAATTAAGTCAAATTTTATAAAAACGTGATAATGACTTGAGAGGGTAATTTACTTTAGGTTTTGGTCATTAAATTATTTTTCGTGATTTATTAACCATTGAACTTGTTGAAACGTATACATTATACCATTATAACAGGTAATAATGGATTTTGTCGGTTTCCGATGTTGTTTCCGGCCAAACATGAGTTTTCCGGTTGTCTTCTCCGGTCAAACTCTATTTTTCGGCGTTGTTTCCGGCAAGAACCAAGAATTTTCTGGTCACTCATAAAAACCACCAAAAACTGAGTTCAAATCCAAAAAAATCCACAAAAAACGTAAAGTTGTCTCATAAATGTGTGTTCATGTGAAAAGCTTGAAATGCAAGTACTCAATACATTCTTTTGGAAACAAAAAAAGGAAATCTGGAACAAAGATCCACTCGATTTTGGAAGAAAAATAGAAAATCTGCTTCAATAAATCGTCGGTTCATATCGAAGAACATTGATATGTGAAATTGTTTTAAGAACTGAAACATGGATTTGCAGAAAAAAAATGAATAGGAACACGATTTCAAAATCGTTTTCTAATCTGTTTTGAAGATTCATCTTGTTATGTGGGTTTATGTTTGTTACTTCATCTTCATTCATGAAACTCTTCGTACCTGTTCTTCATCTTTTGGTATATTTTTCATCTGAAAACCCTAGAACTCGAATGTTGTGTTTCAAGAAACCCAAAACTCGATTTCCAAATGAACTTTTTTGTTCATGGCTAAGAATGTGGGGTTCAACACACGATAAACACAAATACACACAAGAACAACAAATTAAAGTTGATTAAGATTTCCTCCAGATTTTAATGAACACGCGAAAATGAACTTACAAATCATTTGCAATTTTATTCTTGAAATCAAAGTTGATGAAGATGAAGATGAACATACAAAAACCCTAGGTTTTTCGAGTTTGATTTCCTCCCGATTTCGATTTCGATTTCGATGAACATGATTCGAGTTCCTCCAGATTCGATGAGGATGAAGGTGATTCGTGTTTGTGTGTGAAAATTCGTGATGAAGATGAACATGAACACACGAAAACCCTAGGTTTTTCGAGTTCGATTTCCTCCAGATTTCATCAAGTTTTTTGAGTTAGAGTTCAAGGGTTTCGAGTTTATAGAGTTCTTGTGTTTGAGTTTAAGGATTTCGAGTTCATTTGATTCTTGTACTCAACATTTCCAATAAAAAAAAAGGTCTCGCCGAAAAATCGAGTTTCACCAAAGAATATGACTGGAAAATCATACTTGGCCGGAAAATTCATATTTGGCCGAAAACAACACTGGAAACCTGTAAAACCCACTATTACCGGTCATACTGGTATAATGTACACGTTTCAACAAGTTCAAGGGTTAATAAAACACGAAAAATAATTTAGTGACCAAAAGTTAAAGTACGTTACCCTCTCAAGTCATTATCCCTATAAAAACTAGTATAGTTTAAGGTTTTTATAACCATAATTTTTTTTTATTTAACTTAGAAACTAAGAATTTGTATTTTTTTTAAGAAAAAATCACACGTTATGGTTTTCCGTAATAATCTGCAAAAACACCATAGAAAAATATATTTTTTGGTTAAACTAATTTTTTAATAGATTTTTAAAATTTTATTAGTTAAATTATATAAAAAATTCTTAAAATAGTTAAACCAAACAAATTTCAAGGCTAACTGATTTTCATATAATTTAAATTTGAGAAATTAAATATTCTTCTACTTATTGTTCCTATAAATTTTCCTACCCAATGAAATAGTGACATGTTTAACATTTAATGCATAATTAATGATATTTTAGCATACAAATATATCACATGTCATTATTTTATTGAATATGAAGATTTGTAGGAAGAAAAGTTGGAAGATATTTAATTTCTCTTTTAAATTTTTATGTAGTGCATGTCTTATGTCTTATAGGGAAAAGGGTATATTTAACTAGTTAAATAAAAATGTTTTCAATGGTTTACTTAAATCGATATAATTTCAAACTACAACAATTTTTATAGAATTTAGTTTAAAACTAGTCGTTAAAATATCAAAAGATATATATTTTCAATTAATTTATTTTAAATAGTATATTCTTTAAAATGTTTATACGCTATCAGCTTTTTATGACCAAATCTTTTAAAATGTTTACTAGTTATAAAATTCTAACACACATTTTCGAATATTACTTTAACATTAACTGCATAAATGATAATTGACTATATTGGCCAAATTTCCATTTCTACAGTTATATACTAAGACCGCATTTCGTTTTTCCAATTATCAGACAGAAAGTAGTCTTTGAGTGTCTGCGGGCACCTCATGCTCAAGATTTTCTGCTAACTATCCCTATTGATGGTCTTGGTCAGCATATGTCTCCTGTGGAGTACCGAACTATCCTTCGTTACCGCCTCATGATTCCCATATTCTCAATTGACGAGATATGCCCAGTTTGTCGCAAGGCATGTTTGGATACTTTGGGGAACACACGGTTCATTGTAGAGAGCTCACTGGTTTCAAGTATAGACATGATGTGGTTCGGGATGTTCTCTTTGATGCTTGTCGGCGTGCTGGTATTTCTGTGAAGAAAGAAGCGCCAGTGAACTTTTTGACGAACTCGCAGGATGGAAGGTCCACACTTAGACCGGCTGACATTTTGGTCTTTGGATGGATAAGAGGGAAGCATGCGTGCGTGGATCTTACTGGGGTCTCTCCTCTCGTTGGTTTGGGGAGCGGGGGTTTCACAGCTGGGCATGCCGCTTTGAAAGCCGCTGCGTGCAAAGTGGTAAAGCACGAGAATGCATGTATAGAAAATCAACATGTGTTTGTTCCTTTTGCATTCGATACATTTGGTTTTCTCGCACCAGAGGCGGTGGAGCTCCTCAATAGAGTCCAACGGGTCATGCATTCTAATGTCATATCTCCTAGATCCACAAATGCTGTTTTTAAAAGAGTTGGGTTTGCCATCCAGAAAGGGCTAGCGGCGCAGCTTGTTGCTCGTTTGCCTTCAATCGATATGTATTGAACTAGTCTAATGTAAAAAAAATACTATCATTTAATTATTTATATATATAAATGATAGATATAAGATGGAGTAATAGAGAAAAAAAAGACATGATAAGATAAATATAAAAATAAAATTGTTACTACTTGATACAAAAAATAACTGATTTTTTTATTCATAATATATTTTAACGCATTTCTTTTGTCTGGATTAAAAATAGCTGACAAGATTGATTATAAATATAAGGGTAGGACCAAATCAACCGAAAGTCAAACACCTATTCCAAATTCCGCACTTAGATTTTTTCTTCTCTATTTGACTCGATAGAAGACTTCAATTTTATCCTATGGTTGTGAGTATGTGTTATTTGTGAAAAACTAATACTATCATTCAAGTTTTATTCTTCAAAAGAAAATTATAAATGGAATTGAAATAGTTGGTTGTGCAATTGTATCTATGTAATACTCAATTTGCCTAATTAACATATAATTCAATTTTGGTTAAATCAAGTGCTATATTTATTCTAAGGTGTTGTTTACACATAGTTACTTGTGCATCTCTCCATGCACCAAGTATGAAATAAAACGGTATGATGTTTTCCTCTAAAATAACTAAAATGATTGGTCCAGTATCAATCATATATGCACACAATAGATAGTAGAAACATTTGAACCTAACACTCTCCCTCTCTCTCTCTCTCTCTCTCTCTCTCTCTATATATATATATATATATATATATATATATATATATATATATATAAAATACCAAATATGGTTTTTGAGGAGGTTTACCGTCCATTTTGTCTTTCTATTTCCAAATCCAAATTTACTAAAATCAAATCATATTATATATTGTCAAACATGCAGTATAAAATGTAAAACAACAACCATTTAGGTTCTAGTAATTGAAGATTTTCATATTTATATTTTTTCCCTTCAATTAATTTTTATTTAACAGTTTTCATCCCTCATTATTTTAAAGTTAAATTATTAGTATTTTATACATTATGATTTGGTCTCTTACTACATTTTAAAGTTACATTTTGACTACTTACATAATTTTTTAATAATTTTTTTTTTAATAATTTTCTTAGGATACATTTTCAAGTCTTATTTTCGTCAGCTTCTTCTGTACATAACTGTTTGTATCCAAATTTTATTTTGATATTTTTGTGCTCCACTTTACATTGTTTAATCGTCTCCATGGTATATATGATGTCGAACTGCGTTTTTCAACATATCGAGGCTTCCACAACATCGTACGAACAGTCCAAACCCTAGTTCTATTTTATATATCATGACATATGCGTTACATGTGATGATATATATAAGATACAATGACTGACATATGAGTATAATAAATGTTCACGTGACATTTTATTTCCCTTTGATGTCTCTTAGGGTAACTGCCATAAGAAAATGTCGATAGTCACTCTAATCTTCTATTGTACGTTGTGGTACATCTGGAATGCAGGGAATAACAAGGTGTTTAAAAAGGTGAACACCACTCCGAAGAAAATCGCAGATGACATTATCTCTCTATCATTTTTGTGGCTTAAACACAAGAGTTCTAAATCTTGTGATGGATGGAGTGATTGGAGCATCTCAACTTTTATTTTCTGTTAATTTCATCACTATCATTCTCTATGTACTTGTGTCCATGTTTCTTAGCTACTTGCTAAGCGTATGACCTTTTTATATATAATATTTGTCGTTTTCAAAAAAAAAAAATTGAGTTTTTTAACCAAAACACATATACATAATATACATGGCGTTTAGATAATAACTTTTTTTTTGAAAAACATGTATATATATTTATATGCACAAAGTATACACATATGTTAATGTTATCCGGTTCTCTCATGTATTTTAAGTTTCCTACTGATCTCATCACACACACATACATATATATATATATATATATATATATATATATATATATATATATATATATATATATATATATATATATATATATATATAATCTTTTGCAAAAAAATCATGCACCTCTAAAAGAGTAAAAGGTGCATATATAAGAACTTTAATTTAAACATTTTTTTAAGTATATATATATATATATATATATATATATATATATATATATATATATATATATATAGAGAGAGAGAGAGAGAGAGAGAGAGAGAAAGAGGTAAGTTCAATTGAGAAAATAAAAAAGGTTGAAAATTGAAGAATTATTCTCAGCCACTCATTTATTTTTGCCGCAAAAACCTCCATGGTACCTGCGGAAATGTGAAAAGAATACACATGTGTTTTGCAACAAAACATGTTTTCTTAAACTATGCTAATCATTACCTTAATATATACAAAAACATAGTTTTTTTCGTTTTTTTAATTTTTAAGGAGCTATTTTTATCGAAAAATGATTTTAAATATATCAAAATTCATAATTTTTATTCTCTACAAATAGACATTCATATTGATATAGTTTTAAGATAGATTAAAAATTTTATTTTTTTATAGTTTCAGCTATCGTTATTCATAAGTGAATAGAAATACATCCGATTTTTACTACAGTACATTCGTTATTCACTTATGAATAAAAAAATATTTTTATTTTTTTTTACAGTTTAAGTATCATTTATACTAGTTATTCATATATGAATATAAAATATGATGACAACTAATACACGTTTTATTTACATATAAATATAATATATGACGAAAGATGATGTAAAAAATATATTTTAAGTAAGAAAAATTTATTAAGTGTTATATTCATATAGGAACGATAATCAAACTATAAAAAAAAGTTAAGCATACGTTTTATTCATAAGTGAATAACGAATGTACTGTAATAAAAATCTGATAAATTTTTATTCACTTATGAATAACGAGAGCTGAAACTCTAAAAAAAATAATTTTTTATTTTACCTTAAAACTATATCAATATGAATGTCTATTTATAGAGAATAAATAATTATGAATTTTGATATATTTAAAATAATTTTTCAATAAAAATAGCTTTCTAAAAATAAAAAAAAAAGGTATGTTTTTTTGGGTATATTAAGGTAATGATTAGGATAGTTTAAGGAAACATTTTTGGTTGGAAAACATATTTGTATCCGTTATCAATTTCCGCTGGTGCGTCCTAAGTGTTTTGCGACAAAATAAATGTGTGGCTGAGAATGATTCTCTCATTCTCAACCTTTTTTATTTCTCAATTTAACTCTCCCCTCTCTCTCTCTCTCTCTCTATATATATATATATATATATATATATATATATATATATATATATATATATATAATTAAATGCATATATGCGCATTTCGTATATATAGTTATTTTTAAAAAGTTTTGTTTAAACAAAAGTTCTTAGATATTCACGTTTTAGAGGGGCATAATTTTTTTTTTGAAAAAAAATCTACAACAAAAACAAGTTCTTTTGAGAAACAAAATATTTTCAAGAACTTGAGAACTAATTCGCTTATAATTTGAAACATCCTAGAAATACGGTCCAAAAATTTCATTTTTAATCATTAAATAAAACCATTGTTATCAAAATCATCTCATCAAAATATAAGTTATAGTATCTCAAAACCATTCATATCAAAACATTTGTCAATATATCAAATTAAACATCCCAGGCTAAACATAATGGTCTGTCCACTGCAGTCATCCCGAGCTCTTCCCTTTGGTACCGGAAGTACCTGAAACCAAAACTGAAAACCGTAAGCATGAAGCTTAGTGAATTTCCCCCAAACTACCACATACCATACACATAACATGAAGCTAGGAGATACGGGGCCCCGCCCACACTCAAGGAGATACGCGCCCCCGCCCACACTCGGCTATCTATAAGATACGAGCCTCGCCCATACTCAACTAACTATGAGATACGGGCCTCGCCCACACTCAGCTATCTACGAGATTCGGACCTCGCCCACACTCTGCTAACTAGGAGGTATGGTCCCTGCCCACACTCCGCTGTATTTGAGATACGGGCCTCGCCCACACTCCGCTAACTAAGAAATGCATACAAGTATCACACAGACAACAAGTATAATCAATCTCTACCAATCCATATCCATACTCAAATAATGCTAAGATACGGGCCCTGCCCACACTTAGCTACTAATCATCACACATACTATACACGGGCCAACATTGGTGCCTTAGACCCGTTTAAACCATGAGGAAACTCACCTCGCAAAGCTGAATGAAGAATCTCACGGTAAGCAATCTCTAACGGCTGCTCTGACGACTCCCCGAGCTATCATTACAACAATAACACTTAGTCAAAAACTAATAATCCTTTTTAGGATAAAAATGACCATTTTACCCCTGATCTAATTTGGCCCATGCCTAAGGCCCAAAACCATAACATGAAAGGCCCAAATCTAGATAGCCTTCCCAAGCCCACTAGTGGCCCACCAACGGCCCAATTTTCTAAATTGAGCCCAACTCCTCAAATGGGCCTTCTCTTAAGCCCAACATATTCTTAACCCAAACTAACTGATTTCTAATGGCCCACTATGGCCCAAAATAGCAAAGTCCATGGAAAGGCCCAAATGACGGAAACCCTAATCCAGTGAGTACGCAGGGCGTACTCCTCTGTACGCTAAGCGTACAGGCAACATGGCTTGTACGCTGCGCGTACGGGCTTGTACGCCCAGCATACTACCCTGTTAAGCCATAAACTCCAAAAAGGCTTAATCCCTTAAGACCTTAAGCTCCAAACACAGATCTGAGCCCAATAAAGTATCTTAACCAATAAAGTCGATTACTTGGTGGCTTACAAACCCCCAAATGGACCCAAACTTGAAATATGGCAACCTACTTCCATAGAAATGACTAATACTCATGCATGGCCACATTAAGACCTTCAAGATGGTAGCTTTTATGTCTTTGGGACTCAAATATCATTAAGGGTGACAACCCTAAGCCTAAAAACGGATTTGGAATCATAAATTTCCATTCTTGGGACCAAAGAGATCCAAAACCCCATTACAAGAGATCTAAGCATTCATGAGGCAAGTTTTGAACTTTTTACCTCAAATGAGTGCTAAATGATGATGATGCCTCAGATCTTTAAGCTCAAGCTACACAAGTTCTTCTTCACCAACTAATTCTTTCTCCTTCCAAGCTCCAAGCCACTAAAATGGACTCCACAAGATCAAGATCACACAAAAATGAAGAGGGTTAGGTTTCTAGGGTTTCTGAGTCAAGGAGGCTAGGGTTTGGGACATAAAAATGTATTTATATGGCCTAAACCCTAAAAATTAGGGTTTTGAGTCAGCTCGCGTACGCTACGCGTACCTTTTGGTACGCTGCGCGTACATGCTTCAACCCCCCACATCCAATCCTGCCACTACGCCCCGCATACGCCAACCTGACGCCCAGTGTACGTCTTCAGTAAGCCCAAACATATAACGGCCCACTCAATAAAGGCCTAACTCAATAATCCAACATTAATCTCATAGTCCAATAATTAATTACAAAGATTAAATAATTAGCATTACCTCAAGTCGCGGGTGTTACATCATTTTTCAAAACAAAAACCACAAATATTAACGAAATGCATCGTCTACGTCGTATCTAGGCTCAAAAAAAGATTTGATGATTTTTTTGTAAAATGTTCTCGTAAATATGCATGCATGTGTGTGTCTATATATATATATATATATATATATATATATATATATATATATATATATATATATATATATATATATATATATATATATGAATTATCAGTCATATTATAACGTCCCAAAAATTACTAAGTAAAATTTTCATTTTAAAAACCAACAGAAACATCATTCTTTCATTTCAAAACCCATCAAACGTGATAATGTATAAAATAGTTATCGGAGTACAAATCATGTGATAAAATGCGGAATGCTGGTGGATACGGTACGATCATGTCGGACCATTCCCTTTTGAACTGAAAATACATGAAACCATAAACATAAAATTGTTAGTACAAAGCTTTGTGAGTTCCCCCAAAATTCCTCATACCGTACATACATAACATTTCAAAACTAACTGGGTCAATTTCACCCTATTTGGTTTCTTTCAACCGGTAGTGGGCCTATTTCTCCCCCTTCGGTGTCTTTCAACCGGTATTGGGTCTATTTCACTCCATTCGGTCTATTTAAACCGGTACTGGGTCTATTTCACCTTTACAACTAAGCATACAATCATATCAGCAAGAGTCACAAAGACACCATGCATATACTGTTGGATTAGGTGTCTAAACCCATAAATATAATTAGTATGTACTTGACCCGATAGTAGCATGGTCATTTTGGGTTGCCTTCACCAAAGCAATTTGACTGGATGAATTATGGGAAAATAGGTTATTTTTGATTTATTAATATATTATGAGAATAATATATTAATTAAGAAACCATATTATTTAATTAGTATTGATTAAGAATTAATTTAAAATTAATTTAGTGATCAAAAGAGACTGATTAAATTACGGGGACCGATACTGTAATTAATTGTTAATTGCAAGATGGGCTATGTACTCCTAATAGAAGGGATGATAGAATTCTATGGAAGCCCATAGAAGAATTTTTCCATAGGGTCCTCTAGAAGGATCTACTGGACTGCTTAAGGCTTAAGCAATCAGATTAGGGTTTTGACTGAAACACTACCAGCTCGGCTATATAAGGACCCCTAGCACTCCCAAAATCGGCCCTATACTTCTAAGAGAATACCCTAGCCGATTTTGGTGCCTCCTAACCTCTCTCTCATAATCCTCCATTGCTTTTGGTGTTTGTGACTTATTAGAGGTACCACACTTGAGGTACTAAGCTATTGAAGGCATAGATCTACAAGCTACAACAAAGAGATATTCTTCTAACTTGTTTTTATGTTGTAAATCTCGAAATTGTATGCTAGTTAGGGTTCATGCTTTGGATGATTTAATATTGCATGATAACTTGAGAAAAACCTAGATAATATTGCATGATAACTTGAAAACCTAGATCCAAAGCATTAGGGTTGCATGTGCACCATAGGAATGATGTAATGCTCAAAACCCATAAGTGGTATCAGAGCTTAGGTTAGTTTTTCTGTTATATGATGCAAAAGTAAAGTTTTCAAAGCTGGAAAATTTTCAATTTTTGTTTCTACATCATCTTCACGACGTGGCAAAAACTTGCCACGACGTGAAGTCGGTTCTGACAGCAGAATTTTGAATTTTTTGCTCTAATTTGATTTAGATAATTACCATAAATTATTTTACAGATTATAATCAGATTTTTCTATTATGGTAATGGTTATCCTAATCTAATTAAAAGATAATGGTCCAATTTTAAGAAAATTACAAGATTATAAGATAAATTAATTATTTGTAAAATTTGAATTGTGTTTATCTTGCCTTATTAATTGGATTAGGTCAAATTATGTGATAAGGATAAATTATATGATTAATTTAATTGTTTTTCAAATTTGATCTAAACATTTTGAAAGTTTCAAAAATTGCCCTCAAGTTTTGGAATTTAAAATTTTGATTAAAAAGTCTTAATTTTGAAATATTTAAATTATACACCCTAGGGTTTTAAAAGTTTAAAATTCAACCCTTATACTATTATAATATTAAAAGATTAATACTTATATATATATATATATATATATATATATATATATATATATATATATATATATATATATATATATATATATATATATATATATGGGTGTCCACTCTCACCCACCGCTTTCTTGACTAGTGGAGGGTCGTTAGCCGAACGGGTAGGATAAGACATAAATTCTCATTAATAAGTATAATGATAATTATGAAAGTAACTAAATGTTTTCATAAATTCTCAATCTTAGTTACTTTAGGAGAAATTTGAAAATGGTGCTATTCCATGAAATTACACTTTACACCTTGCCAAGTCATTAGTGGAGCGTGTGTGGCTGAGCGACACACTAATTTGGACTAACAAGGGTGGCGAAGGGTAGTTCGAGGATTATCATAGATCAATGGAGCGTGCGTGGTTAACAGGCACATTGATTAGGTGAAAAATAACATCGAGAGTACCACACATATTTGCATGGTTATTCACACCTTGTTTACGATCCTCGGTATCCCAGTCACAAAGTTGAAGGGCATAATCGAGATTAAACATGTCATTGAAAAGTTCAATGAATCTCAAAGAACTAGGAATTTCATAAAACTTAATTCTTTTAAATTTTGGTTTTGGGTGGTGAAATTGGTAAATCGTCATTTACCTCCCTTCAAATAATTTGCAATTAGATTACGACATCCCTTTTCTGAATTGTGAATTATTGTGTTTGGGTCCTAACCTTAATATTTCATTTGGGTGTTATATCAAGGAATTTATATCTAATAAAACTTGTTCTTCTTTTTCAGATGTCTACTTCAAACGACGCTTCAAACTCAAACTCTTCTAACTCTTTCTCCCTCATGAACTTATGTGGGAGGGTCATTTTCGATGGGTCGAATTTCAACGACTGGATTCGAAACATTCGCATGGCCATTCGATATGAGGAAAAAGAATATGTCCTTGACAAAGAGTTGAAGGAGATTAATGAAGAAACTGCTACTCCTGAGCAACTGGATGAGTATAGGGCTCGTGAGAAGGACGTGGCAAAGGTGTCGTGCATCATGCTAGCCACTATGACTTCTGAGCTTCAAAAGTCCTACGAGGACTTCTGGCTTTACGAGATGCCCCAAGACTGTTGGATTAGTGTCTAAGTCCGTAACTATATTTGGTATGTACTTGACCCGAGTGTGCATGGTCCTTTTGGGTTGCCTTCACCAAAGCAACTTGACAAGGTAATTTGATATGAGAGAGAAGATATTATGGTTTATTAATATATTATAAGAATAATATATTAAAGGAGAAATCATATTTATTTAATTAGTATTAGTCATAAATTAATTAGGAATTAATTTGGTGACTAAAAGAGATTAATTAAATAAAGGGGTATAAACTGTCAAATGTGTGATAGTTGAGTTTTGGGCTGGGAAACCTTATGGACTAAGGGGGAACGAAATTATGATGAGGGATCATCATATTTTCGTCCAAGGGCCTCATTCCAGAAGGTTCCTTGGGCTGCTTGGTGGCTAAGCTATCCATTAGGGTTTAGACTGAAACCCTAGCACCCTACAGTATAAATAGATGCCCTATGCTTCAATTTTAGGCCACTTGATTCCAAGGGAAACCCTAGGGCCGAAATTAGCATCCTTCCCCTCTCTCTCTTAATTGCCTTCTTGCTTCAAGGTGTTTGTAAGCCATTAGAGGCACTACAATTGTGGTGCTTGCTTTCAAGAGTTCAAGAGATCAAGGAAACTAGTTGTTATTCCAATATAACAAAAAAGGTATGTCTACTACACTTCTATATGTTTTTCGAAAATAATAGAAGCATGCCAGGGTTTATTTTGTGTTCATGTAGTTGTATGTCTTATAGTGAAAACATAGATCCAATTAGGGTTGTATGCACACATAGGATTGTTTGTATAAAACCTATCAGTGGTATCAAAGCCTTTGGTTTTTGTTTTCAATTTGATTTGATACATATTATGAATTTGACAAATTAGGGTTTATGGCAAGTAAACCCTAAGGCTTGGTGGTTTTCGAAAATAGGGTTAAGAAACCCTAGTTGGCGATTTTTTGTAGGGTTCTTAAACTTTTTTTGCCTAGCCTCCAAACTTCGAAATTAGGGTTATGAAACCCTAGGGATTTCGAAAATCCCTTGCCCCCCAAGACAAGATCCCAAAATTTTAGGGATTTGGATAATGCCATCTTTGTGATTATCAACTTAATTGTTTAAACTAGATAATTGAAGATCTTGAATTATCCTTTCCATAAATTTCGAAATCTAGGGGATAAAAAGGATTAGGATAAATTAATTGTTTAATTTTATGATAATCCTTCATGATTTAATAATTTAAATTAATTGTTTAATTTTGATAATTATTAAATCAAAGATTTTTAGTGTTTAAAATTTTAAATTAAATTGTCTAATTTTCGAAAATTTTAAATGCAACAAAGACACTAGTATTTTAAAATGTTTTAAAATACACCCTTATACAATTATGATATTATAAGATTAATTATTATATATATGTATAAGAATAAGCTAGTCTTATCGCTAGTAGGCCTCATTCACGAAGCCAGTCTATAAGGTGGGTATAAGGTTGCTGCCTATAAAATGGCGCTTAATGGATGTACACTCACATCTACCGCTTGCTTGACTGGTGGAGGGTCGTTAGCCGAACGGATAGGATAGGGCACTTAATTCCTCATTATAAGTATAATGGAAATATTAAAGTAACTACATTGTTTTACAAATTCCCACTCTTAGTTACTTTAGGGTAAAATGTGAAAATGATGCTATTCCATGGAATTACACTTTGTACCCCTGTCAAACATTAGTGGAGCATGCGTGGTTAACCAGCACACTAATTTGGGATTGACATTGGTGACAAAGGATGGCTCGATGTCTTATCATAGATCAATGGAGCGTGCGTGGCTAACCAGCACATTGATTAGGTGATGAAGACATTGAGTGCACCATGATGATTCGCATGGTTATTCACAAACTTGTTTGCGATCCTCGGCATCCCAGTCGCAAATTTGAAGTGCATATCGAGATTTAAACATGCCATTGAAATGTTCAATGAATCTCAAAAGAAATCTAGGAATTTTCAAATACATTTAAAACTTATCCTCTTTCGTTTTTCATGGTGAAAATTAGTGAATCGTCATTCACTTACCTTCAAATTATTTACTTTTAGATTACGGCATCCCTTTTCTAAGTTGTAAATAATGTTGTTGGATCCTAGCCCTAATTTCTCATGTGGGTGTTTAATTAGGGATTCATTCTAATCAAACTTTGTTCCTTTCTATTTAAGATGTCAAACGCAAACGCAAACAACAACACTTCTGGGTCATTCTCGTTGATGAACCTGTGTCAAAAAGTGACATTTGATGGCTCGAACTTCAACGAGTGGATGAGATACATTCGCATGATAACTCGTTATGAGGACAAAGAATATGTCCTAGACGAGAAGCTTGAAAGGATCAACCCAGAAGAAGCTACTCCTGAAGAGATGGCCGCCTTTGAGGCCCACGAGCGTGATGCAACGAAAGTTCATTGCATCATGTTGGCCACCATGAACCTCGAACTCCAAAAGTCCTATGAGGACATGTATCCATATGAGATGCATCAAGATTTGCTGGACAGGTACCACCAGAGCGCGAGGCAAGAGCGCTATGAGATCATCACCAACATGATCACCGCTAAGATGGGGAGTGGAGAATCCCTAACTGCTCATTTGTAAAGAATGCAAAGATATGTTGATCGTCTTCTCAAACTTAATGTTAAGTTTGATGAGGATTTGGCTATCGACATCATCCTCCACTCCTTGCCTTCCTGCTACAGCCAGTTCAGAATGACCTACCACATGAATAAGGAAGAGGTCACCCTAAGTAAGCTTCAAGGGCTCCTGAGGACAGCTGAGAGCAACCTCAAGGACAAATCTGTTGCATCATCCTCTACTGTAGCTGCTCCTGTGTTGGCAATTGGCCAAGGAAAGGGAAAGAAGAGGAAGGCTCCTTACAAGAGCCACCATAAGGGTAAGACCCAAGATGGTTCTTCTTCTAGTGGGACCAAAGCAGGTTCTGTTAAGCCCTCTTCTGACCCCAAGGAAGCAGAGTGCTTCTATTGCCACCAAAAGGGCCACTGGAAACGAAGCTGCCCTAAATATCTGCAAGATATTAAGGATGGGAAGATAAAACCCACCTTCGCAGGTATGTATTTAATTAAATCTAATAACTCATCATTTGCTACTTCATGGGTTCTTGATACAGGGTGTGGTTACCACATTTGTTCTGATATGCAGGGCCTAAAAAGAAGTAGGGAAGTGGAGCATGGAAGGATAAGCTTGATCATGGGAAACAAGAAGTCTTCACCAGTAACCAAGATCGAAGTTTATTCCTTAGTGTTGAGTAATGGGTTAGGGCTAGATTTAAATAATTGTTGCTATTCGCCAGATATGGTAAGAAACATCATTTCTTTTCATGGTTTGTTTAGACAAGGTTTCAGATATTCATTTGATAATAGTAATGGTTCTATTAATGCTTATTTGAATGGTGTCTTTTATTTCAATGCATTACCTTGTAATGGGATTTATGAATCTGTGTTAGTTATTGATAATTTAGGAAATGATGTTTTGAATATTGATTCGTCCACAAGTTTGGACAAAGCATGCTTGTGGCATTGTCGCCTTGGCCATGTGAACAAGAAACGCATAGCCCAACTCCAAAAGGATGGAGTCTTGGAGTCTTTCGACCTTAGGGACGATGACGTGTGTGAGTCTTGTTTACTTGGGAAGATGACCAAGTCACCCTTTACTGGCACATGTGAAAGGGGTGAGGGTGTATTGGATCTCATACACACAGATGTATGTGGACCCTTTAGATCCACCACAAGGGACGCTTGTCGCTTCTACGTGACTTTTACAGATGATTATAGCAGATATGGATATATCTACTTAATCAAGCAGAAGTCAGAAACCTTTGAAAAGTTCAAAGAGTTCAAGAATGAAGTAGAGAATCAGTTGGGCAGGAAAATCAAGATGCTTCGATCTGATCGAGGGGGAGAGTACCTAAGTCTTGAGTTTCACGACTATCTGAAAGAGTGTGGAATAGTTTCACAATTGACGCCTCCTAGAACGCCACAATTGAATGGTGTGGCTGAGAGACGTAATCGAACCTTGTTGGACATGGTTCGCTCTATGATGAGTCGTGCTTCGTTACCAATCTCATTCTGGGGGTATGCCTTGGAGACTGCCGCCCATATCCTTAACTTAGTTCCCACCAAGAAGGTTACCAAAACGCCTCACGAGATGTGGACAGGGAAAGCTCCCTCGTTAGCACATATCAAGGTTTGGGGTTGTGAAGCTTTCGTAAGACGAGAGACTCACGACAAGCTAGAACCTCGTAGTGAGAAGTGTTATTTCATCGGCTATCCACAGAAGTCTTTTGGTTATCTCTTCTATAGACCAAATGACAATGTTGTCTTTGTTGCTAGGAGAGGGGTTTTCAGAGAAAGAGAACTCATAAGCCAAGGAGACAGTGGGAGTCAGATTGACCTTGAAGAGCTTCAAGAGTCAGGAGAAGAAGGAACCTCTGACACTGGCATGCAACCTGAGGAGGAAACTCCTGTTGAACCTATTGACCAGTCCTTACCTCTTAGACGTTCAAGTAGAGTTGTTGTTCCACCCCAGTTTTATGGTTTCCATATTACTACTGACGGGGATACGTTTATTAGTGATAGTACACTAGTAAATCTGGACGAACCTAACAGCTACAAGGAAGCCATGGCAGGCCCAGAGTCTGTTAAATGGAAAGAGGCAATGGATAGCGAGATTCAGTCCATGTATGACAACCAAGTTTGGAATTTGGTTGACAATGTGCCAGGTCGTAAGACGGTCGGGTGCAAGCGGATCTTCAAGAAGAAGACAGACATGGATGGGAAAGTGCACACTTATAAAGCGCGATTGGTCGCGAAGGGCTTTACTCAAACTCCTGGAGTTGACTATGATGAGACCTTCTCACCAGTTGCGAAAATAAAGTCTATTAGGGTAATGCTTTCGATAGCTGCGTTTCATGATTATGAAATTTGGCAGATGGACGTAAAAACCGCTTTCCTAAATGGGAAGTTGGCTGAGGATGTTTACATGAATCAGCCAGAGGGTTTTGTCGATGCAAAGCATCCAAATAGAGTGTGCAAGCTTGAGAAATCCATTTATGGATTAAAGCAAGCGTCTCGCAGATGGAATCTTTGTTTTGACGAGAAGGTCAAAGAGTTTGGCTTTCTGCGAAATGAAGATGAGTCATGCGTATATGTCAAGGCCAGTGGGAGTATAGTGAGCTTCCTCGTATTGTATGTCGATGACATACTACTCATAGGAAACGACATCCCAACATTGCAGGAGGTCAAGTCCTGGCTTGGGAAGTGTTTCGCTATGAAGGACCTCGGAGAGGCTGCATATATTCTGGGAATAAGGATAGTGAGAGACAGAAGTAAGAGACTGATAGGACTCAGTCAGGATACATACTTGGAAAGGGTACTAAAACGTTTTAGTATGGAAAATTCCAAGAAAGGGGAGTTACCAATCCAATGCAATACCAAACTGAGTAAGACTCAGAGCCCGAGTACAGAGGCAGAAATAGCTGATATGAGCCGAGTACCTTACGCTTCCGCAGTTGGCTCAATTATGTACGCTATGACCTGTACTCGCCCTGATGTGGCTTTCGCTTTGAGCATGGTCAGCAGATATCAAGGGAATCCTGGTAGGGCACATTGGATTGCTGTCAAGAATATTCTTAAGTACCTACGAAGGACTAAGGAATGGTTTCTAGTCCTGGGTGGGAGTGATGACTTAAGGGTGCGAGGGTACAGTGACGCTAGTTTCCAGACAGATCGGGATAATTACCGATCGCAGTCGGGCTGGGTCTTTACCTTGAATGGAGGAGCAGTGACTTGGAAAAGTTCCAAGCAAGAAACCGTAGCTGATTCAACGTGCGAATCAGAGTACATTGCGGCGAGCGAGGCATCAAAGGAGGCTATATGGTTGAAGAACTTCATTGGAGACCTTGGAGTTGTGCCATCCATAAAGGAGCCCATGGAAATTTTCTGTGATAATGAAGGAGCGGTTGCCTTAACCAAGGAACCAAGGGATCATGGCAGATCTCGACATATCGACAGGAAATACCATTTTATTAGACATCGGGTAGAAGAGGGACTCCTTGTTGTGAAGAGGGTATCGTCAGAAGATAACCCAGCAGATCCCCTCACGAAGTGACTGAGTAGGGTTAAACATTTGCAGCACGCTAGGAGCGTAGGGCTGAAGGACGATATTAGTTTAGATTAGATAGGTAGGAAACTTGTAATGGATGATCATGTATTCAACATTTGATGATTAAATAAAGGTGTGTTATTTATAAGAAAGCTTCTATCTTGTGTTGATTATTTATCTATTGTTTCAATTTTGCATGTTTTGACTTCCTGAATAATAAGATTATTCGAACAGTCCACAATCGTTCATATGTTGGAAGTAGATATGAAGGAAGATTGTCATAAATTTGTTTGTAGATTGTCTGAAAAGTTTTAGACATAGCAAAGGTTTGCTGCAAAGTTTATGAGTGCTTATGAAATTTGTATTGAGCATTGGAATAGACCCACACTTGCTGGTATCACTTCATGAATGTTATCACAAGTGATCGCAAGATGATAATATCATATAATCTTTAAACCTAGAGATATGGTTATTGTTTGCTGGTTGATTATACATTGATAATGCGAAAACGCATCAGTAACTTGATGTTATAAAACGCATTATTGTGTGTGGTTTAACTAGTAAATGATAAAGGCATATTAGTCGACGTTTTTCTGTTCCTTTTATTCTATGAGAATAAAAGCGATATCTTGGCCACTTGATGATTTGGTTTGACTTATGTGCCGGGCCCGGTCAGGATGAAGTTGATGTGTTCAACTGAGTTCTATGTCGAACAAATCAGAGATCAAGAAATAAAATGCTAAACAATAAGTATTGTTAGCATGATATCTAGAACAGAGGATTATACGATCCCTTATCTGAAGGACAGATTATTGGTCAGAGTTGACAGCGGCTATTGAAAGCTACGATTGCTAATCGGATACGGAAGTCATATGTGAGATGTGGTTACTAGACTTATCCAAGTGGGAGACTGTTGGATTAGTGTCTAAGTCCGTAACTATATTTGGTATGTACTTGACCCGAGTGTGCATGGTCCTTTTGGGTTGCCTTCACCAAAGCAACTTGACAAGGTAATTTGATATGAGAGAGAAGATATTATGGTTTATTAATATATTATAAGAATAATATATTAAAGGAGAAATCATATTTATTTAATTAGTATTAGTCATAAATTAATTAGGAATTAATTTGGTGACTAAAAGAGATTAATTAAATAAAGGGGTATAAACTGTCAAATGTGTGATAGTTGAGTTTTGGGCTGGGAAACCTTATGGACTAAGGGGGAACGAAATTATGATGAGGGATCATCATATTTTCGTCCAAGGGCCTCATTCCAGAAGGTTCCTTGGGCTGCTTGGTGGCTAAGCTATCCATTAGGGGTTAGACTGAAACCCTAGCACCCTACAGTATAAATAGATGCCCTATGCTTCAATTTTAGGCCACTTGATTCCAAGGGAAACCCTAGGGCCGAAATTAGCATCCTTCCCCTCTCTCTCTTAATTGCCTTCTTGCTTCAAGGTGTTTGTAAGCCATTAGAGGCACTACAATTGTGGTGCTTGCTTTCAAGAGTTCAAGAGATCAAGGAAACTAGTTGTTATTCCAATATAACAACAAAGGTATGTCTACTACACTTCTATATGTTTTTCGAAAATAATAGAAGCATGCCAGGGTTTATTTTGTGTTCATGTAGTTGTATGTCTTATAGTGAAAACATAGATCCAATTAGGGTTGTATGCACACATAGGATTGTTTGTATAAAACCTATCAAAGACTTGATGGAAAGGTACCATCAAAGTGCTCAGCAAGAAAGGTACGAGATCATTCCCTCCATGATAACAACAAAAATGAAGGATGGAGAGTCCATCACTGCCCACTTGCAAAAGATGCAAAGATATGTGGACCTCTTGCTAAAGTTGAATGTCAATTTTGACGAAGAGTTGGCTATTGACATTATCCTACACTCTTTGCCTCCTTGTTATGATCAGTTCAGGATGACTTATCATATGAATAAGGAGGAAGTCACTCTAAGCAAGCTTCAAGGCCTACTGAGAACTGCTGAAAGTAGTTTAAAAGGCAAGTCTGTTGTACCCACTCCTGTTGCTGCTGCCCCAGTCCTGGCAATTGGACATGGGAAAGGGAAGAAGAGGAAAGCTCTTTCAAAGAATCATAAGGGAAAGTCTCATGATGGATCCTCTTCAAGTGGGTCCAAAGGTGGTTCTGCTACTCCCTCATCCAATCCAAAGGAAACAGAGTGCTTCCTGTTGGGTTTTGAGCATTCTAACACTCCTATGGTGTACATGCAACCCTATAAACCTTGGATCTATGTTTTCTCTAATATACATGCAAATATTAAATATTCCAAGGTTTCATCCTAACTAGCATATTATGAAGCACCTATACTACAAAGTTCTAGTTAGATGACATACCTTTTGATGTAGCTTGATGTCTTCAAGATTTAAGAGCTTAGCCCCAATAGTGTGGAAGCCTCAAGTGGAATCACAAATCACCAAAACACCTTGGAAGAACTTGAGAGAATATGTATGCACACTAAAATCGGCCCACTCTTATTTTCACACACTTGTGCCAATTTTGTGAGCCAAGGACCCCTTTATATATTATGGAGGATTAGGGTTACATCCATGTAAACCCTAATACCCATGACCTTTCATTTACATAGGATCCATGGGTTAAAAGCTCCATGGACCATCCATGAAAGCTTAGCCCAACCTAAATGAACTTGGCCCATTCCATATATATAAGAGTCCATATTTAATTAGTTCTTTTTGATCACTTAATTAATTCTAAATTAATTCTTGATCAATACTAATTAAATAATATGATTCCATATTAATATATTAGAACTTATAATATATTAATATAAATCATAAATATACTATTCTCAAAAGACTATCCATATAAATTGTGCCGGTGAAGTGCAACCCAAATGGACCATGCCGGGTCGGGTCAAGTACATACCAAATATAGTTATGGACTTAGACATTAATCCAACACTTCCATTGTCATGAAAAAGTGCATTGGAAACGAAGCTGCCCTAAATACTTGCAAGACATTAAGGATGGGAAGATAAAGCCCACCTTCGCAGGTATTTACACTATTCAATCTAACAACTCATCACATGCTAGTTCTTGGGTCCTTGATACAGGATGTGGTTTTCACATTTGTTCTGATTTGTAGGGTCTAAGAAGAAGTAGGGGGTGTGGAGCATGGGAAGATGAACCTGATCATGGGAAATAGGAAAGTATCGCTTGTCACCAAGATTGGAGTTTATTCTTTAGTGCTTAGTAGTGGGTTAGGGTTAGAATTGAATAATTGTTGCTACTCGTCAGATATTACGAGAAATATTAGTTCCTTTCATGGTTTGTACAAACAAGTTTTTAGATTTTCGTTTAATAATGAAATTGGTTCTATTAATACTTTCTATAGTGGTACTCTTTATTTTGAAGCATTGCCTTATAATGGAGTGTATGAAACTGTGATGGTTGCTGATAACTTAGGAAATTATGTGTTACACATTGATTCCTCTAATGGTCTAGACAAAGCATGCTTGTGGCATTGTCGTCTTGGACATGTCAACAAGAAGCGCATAACCCAACTCCAAAAGGATGGAGTGTTTGAGTTATTTGACCTTAGGTCGGATGATACATGCGAGTCTTGTTTGCTTAGAAAGATGACCAAGTCGCCTTTCACTGGTTCTTGTGAAAGAGGTGAGTGTTTGTTGGATCTCATACATACAGATGTATGTGGACCCTTCAGATCCACCACAAGGGATGTGAATCGCTTCTACGTGACTTTTACTGATGATTATAGCAGATATGGGTATATCTACTTAATCAAGCATAAGTAAAAAACCTTTGAAAATTTCAAAGAGTTTAAACAAGAAGTAGAGAATCAATTGGGCAGGAAGATAAAGATGCTCATATCTGATAGAGGTAGTGAATATCTTAGTATCGAGTTCCACGAATATCTTAAGGAATGTGGAATTGTTTCACAATTGACGCCACCTAGGACACCACAACTTAATGGTGTGGCTGAGAGGCGTAATCGAACATTGTTGGGCATGGTTCATTCCATGATGATTCGAGCTTCGTTGCCTATATCATTCTGGGGGTATGCTTTAGAGACTGCCGCCCATATCCTTAATCTAGTCCCAACTAAGAAGGTTGCCAAAACACCTCACGAGATGTGGACAGGGAAGGTTCCCTCGTTAGCACATATCAATGTTTGGGGTTGCGAGGCTTTCATAAGACGAGAGACTTACGACAAGCTCGAACCTCGAAGTGAGCATTGTATTTTCATCAGCTACCCACATAAATCCTTTGAATATTTGTTCTATAGACCTAGTGAGAACGTGTTCTTCGTAGCACGAAGGGGTGTCTTTCGTGAAAGAGAACTCATATGGCAAGAGAATAGTGGGAGGAAAATTGACCTTGAAGAACTTCAGGAGTCAAGCGATGAAGGAACGTCTAACACTAGCGATCAACCTGAGGATGAGACTCCTGTTGAACCAGTTGACGAGTCCTTACCTCTAAGACGTTCCAGTTGAGTTATTGTTCCACCTGTGTTGTATGGTGTGACATCCCCATTTTAACGGCCAGAAAAGACCGATTTTGTTTATGCTTTGTTTAAAAATCAGAGTAACATTTTAAATAAAAGTGTTGCGGAATTTGTTCCCAAAATAAAATATGGTAAAGATTTATCAAAGCATTTCCGTAGAAATGTATTTCATTAAAAACCTCGGGATGTCATGTTCGATACAGATCAAAAGCATAAACAGTACAATATAAGCCTTACTACATTTATTCATATCTACAGGCCTATATCCGTAATCTCTCATCCCAAACATCATATCTATGCTCGTGCACCACTACCTGTAATACAAGAAACTGAGTGGGTCAGGCTTGGGAGCCTGGTGAGCACATAGGTTTTTCAACCCACAATAAATAAGTTTATTAATTTCATCAACCAATAATAACCCGATTACCCGTTCCCGTTATCCTCACTTTACGTCCCTAAACACCTGTCATAAGGGACCTAGCCTAAGGATCATCATCGGGATGGACACTACTGCTAAGGGGGTTCCTCAGAAATAAATGTCCTAAAGGCAACCATGAGGGGGATGAAGTACACCGGTGAACACATCGTTCACAAACACCTACAGGTTGCGAGCCTGCTAGTGTTCCACTGGACTGTCTAGAAGAGTCCGTGGTTGTCATCCATACTCCGCTAGATGACAAAATCAACAACAACAACATCGAGGTCTCTCATCATTTTATCACACATCGTCTATTACATCTACCCATGTTTTACCCCAAAATTTTGTAGATATAAAATACATATACAGTTTAAATCATTTAAAACATGTATAAAAATATTTCATCAGCATAAACAACAAGTATTCAGACAATATGCACATATAGCACGTAATTTATATTAAATACTTCATATCTATGTGTAAGATGAAAGTGACTATGCACTCACCTGAAAATATGGTGACTCTGCACTCGGACAACGCTTCGTTACTCTTAAAACAATTTTCCTCGACAAAACAACGAGTTTTTTATTAAAAACCGGGCTTCGCTGGAGCAGCGTTTCCGAGCCGAAAGTTTTTCTTCTCGGAGTCGTCGGGCGCTTCTGGGCTTCCTTCTCGTGCTAGGGAGGTTCCCTAGACTTGGGAGGGGTTTAGGGAGGCTATAGAGAAGTTAGAGAGAGAAAGAAAGGCTTATGGTGTGAAGAAAATATGAAGAGTTCACCCTTTATTTATATAGATTTTATAGTAAAGTAGCCCCTAAGTTTCGTCCGTATCTTCCGTGTACGAGCTCTGTTTTCTACGTTCTTTATATCCACGTGTTGGTATTTACGAGTACTACAACTTTCATTTAGACCCTATCGCCTAATTCTCCTTCTATCTCAGATTTACAAAAACTGTATCGTATTTATCGCGCACGAAGAGTAGCGACTAAGCTTCGTCCATATCTTTCGCATACGAGCTTCGTTTCCGACGTTATTTATATCCTCGCGTTGGTATTTACGAGTACTACAACTTTCATTTAGACCCCGTTGGCTAATTCTCATTCTATCTCGGATTTACAAAACTGTATCGAATTCGCCGCGCTCGAAAAGTAGAGACTAAGCTTCGTCCATAACTTTCGAATACGAGCTCCGTTTTTGACGTTATTTATATCTACGCGTTGGTAAAAATAAAATCTACAACTTTCCTTTCTACTCCGTCGGCTAATTCTCGACCGATCTTAAATTTAACAGTAGGTGGTGATTACATTGTTAAATGTCCGCGTAAAATTCATAACTTTTACATACGAACTCCGTTTTCGTCTGTTTTTTTGTCGTTGAGTTCCTATTAATGAGATCTTCAACTCTCATTTAGGTTACATAATCCAAAAACTGCTCGAACTAAAATTCGAGTTTTGGGTCGTGCACTGTTATGCCAAATCTTAGAAAAATCATAACTTCCTCATACGAAGTCAGATTTTGGCGTTCTTTATATCCCCGGAATCCTTGTTTCGGCCACCACCATTTTATGTAAAGATATCGGGTTTATCTCACACTTTAATTTTGATGCTTATTTTTATTCTTTATTAATTATACATTTATAATTAAGTATAAAGCACAAAAATTCACATAATTCACATAATTCACATAATACTCAAATAATTCATTTTTATTACTTCAAAAAGAGTTACAATAGTTGACCTAGACTATTACATTATCTATTAATGCTTAGCCCCGAAACCCGAGCGGTACAATTCTCTCCCCCTTAGGATGATTCCGTCCCGGAATCATGCATCAGCAAACAGATGTGGATAGCGACTCATCATGTCACTCTCTGTTTCCCAAGTGAGATTCGGCCCATTCGAATGTTTCCATCGGACTAGCACTAAGTCGACCATCTTGCGTCGTAACTTCTTAGTCTTACGGTCAACGATTGCATCGGGCTCTTCGATTAGCCTCTTATTTTTATCCATCCTTAACTCTGAGATTGGAATTATGTCGGGAACTTCTCCCGTGAACTTCCTCAAATAACACACATGAAAGGTGTTATGAATACCATCTAGTTTTTCGGGAAATTCGAGCTTGTAAGCTTGGTTCCCAACCCTCTGAAGAACTTTGAACGGTCCAATAAACCTTGGACTCAGCTTCCCTCGTTTTCCGAACCTTATAAGTCCCTTCCACGGTGAGACTTTAAGCAAAACGGAATCTCCAACTTCAAAAGTTATCGGTCATCTTTTCTTGTCAGCATAGCTCTTCTGACGATCCTGAGCTGCTAACATCCTTTCCCTGATCACCTTTAACTTTTCAGCAGTCTCATGGACAATGTACCACGTCGTAAGACGGTCGGGTGCAAATGGATCTTCAAGAAGAAGACCGACATGGATGGGAAAGTACACACGTATAAGGCACGATTGGTTGCGAAGGGTTTTACTCAAACTCCTGGATTTGACTATGACAAGACCTTCTCACCAGTAGCCAAGATCAAATCTATAAGGGTTATGCTAGCTATAGCTGTGTTTCATGATTATGAAATATGGCAGATGGATGTCAAAACCGCTTTCCTTAATGGGAAGTTGGCTGAAGATGTTTACATGAGTCAGCCAGAGGGTTTTGTAGATGCGAAGTATCCTAATAGAGTGTGTAAACTTGAGAAATCCATTTATGGATTAAAGCAAGCGTCTCGCAGATGGAATCTTTGTTTCGATGAGAAAGTCAAAGAGTTTGGTTTTTCGAGAAGCGAGGATGAGTCCTGCGTATATGTCAAAGCTAGTGGGAGTATAGTTAGCTTTCTGGTGTTGTATGTGGATGACATACTACTCATAGGAAACGACGTTCCAACCTTGCAGGAAGTTAATTCCTGGCTTGGGAAGTGTTTCACTATGAAGGACCTCGGAGAAGCTGCTTACATTCTGGGGATTAGGATTTTGAGAAATAGGAGTAAAAGACTAATAGGACTTAGTCAACGTACCTACTTGGACAAGGTGTTGAAACGCGTCAACATGGAGAATTCCAAGAAAGGAGAATTGCCTATCCAGAGCAATACCAAACTAAGTAAGACTCAGAGTTCGAGTATCGATGTCGAGATAGCTGAAATGGTTCGAGTACCTTATGCTTCCGTTGTTGGCTCGATCATGTATGTTATGACATGTACTCGCCCTGATGTAGCTTTTTCTTTGAGCATGGTTAGTCGATGTCAAGGGAATCTTGGTAGAGCTCACTGGATAGCAGTAAAGAACATTCTTATGTACCTACGAAGGACTAAGGACTGGGTCCTTACCCTCGGTGGGAGTGATGACTTGAGAGTGACAGGGTACAGTGACGCTAACTTTCAGACCGATAGAGATAATTTCCGCTCTCAGTCGGGCTGGGTATTTACCCTGAATGGAGGAGCAGTAACATGGAAAAGTTCCAAGCAGGAGACTGTAGCTGATTCAACGTGCAAATCATAGTACATAGCAGCAATCGAAGCATCGAAGGAGGAAATATGGCTAAAGAACCTCATTGGAGACCTTGGAGTTGTACCAACTATAAAGGAGCCTATGGAGATTTTCTGTGATAACGAGGGTGCGGTCGCATTAACCAAGGAACCAAGGGATCATGGCAGATCCATGCACATCGAAAGAAAATATCACTTCATAAGACATGGGGTAGAAGAGGGACTCCTCGTAGTGAAGAGGGTATCGTCAGAGGATAACCCAACAGATCCCCTTACGAAGGGACTGAGTAGGGTTAAGCATTTGTAGCATGTTAGGAGCATTGACCTAAGGGACGATATTAGTCTTAGTGATTAGATAGACAGTTAGAAACTTGTAATAAATAAATGTAATTGACATTTGATGATTAAGTAATAAGAGTTTTATTTATAAGTAAAGTTTACTGTCTTTTGTCGATAGTTTATTTTGTGTTTCACTTTTGCATGTTTTGACTTCCAAAATAATAAGATTATTCGAACTATCCATAGTCAATCATACTTTGGAAGTAGGTTATGAGGTTAGACTGTCATGAATTGGCTTGTAGATTGTCTAAGGTGTTTAGACATAGCAAAAGTTTGCTACAATGTTCATGAGTGCTCCTGAAATAAGATTTGAGTATTGGATTAAACCCACGCTCATGTGAATCACTTCATGGAATTAATCACGAGTGACTGTGAGATGATAATATCGTATAGTCTTCAAACCAAGATATATGAGTTGTTGCTTACGAGTTGGTTGTACATTGATAGTACGTAAACGCATCAACAACTTGATGTTATAAAACATATTGTTGTGTATAATTTAACAAGTAATTAGTACAAGCATATAAGTCGAAGTTTATCTGTTCCTTTTATCGTAAGAGGATTAAAAGCGATATCTTGGGCCCCTTGATGATTTTGTGTTGACTTATGTGTCGGGCCTGGTCAGGACTCAGTTGATGTGTTCAATTAAGTTTTATGTCAAACAAATCAGAAATCGGGAAACAAACAGCTGGAAAATGAGTATGATTTTATTCTATGTCTTTGTCCACACGATATCTTGAAGAACAGAGGATTATATGATCCCTTATCTAAAGGACGCGTCATTGACTAGGTTAGAGTTCGGCATCGGCTTTTGAGAGCTACGATTTCTAATCGGATTTTGAAGTTGTATTGGCGGTTATAGTTATTAGACTTATCCAAGTGGGAGACTATTGGATTAGGTGTCTAAGCCCATAACTATAATTTGTGTGTACTTGACCCGATAGTAGCATGATCCTTTTGGGTTGCCTTCACCAAAGCAATTTGACTGGATGAATTATAGGAAAAGAGGTTATTTGTGATTTATTAATATATTATGAGAATAATATATTAATTGAGAAATCATATTATTTAATTAGTATTGATCAAGAATTAATTTAGAATTAATTTAATGATCAAAAGAGACTGATTAAATTACGGGGACTGATATTGTAATTAACTGTTAATTACAAGATGGGCTATGGACTCCTAATAAAAGAGATGGACGAATTCTATGGAAGCCCATAGAAGAATTCGTCCATAGGGGCCTTCTAGAAGGATCCACTGGACTGCTTATGGCTTAAGCAATCAGATTAGAGTTTTGACTGAAACCCTAGCAGCTCAGCTATATAAGGACCCCCTAGCACTCCTAAAATCGGCCCTATGCTTCTAAGAGAATACCCTAGCCAATTTTGGTTCCTCCTAACCTCTTTCTCATAATCCTCCATTGCTTTTAGTGTTTGTGACTTATTAGAGGTACCACACTTGAGGTACTAAGCTCTTGAAGGCATAGATCTACAAGCTACAACAAAAGGTATTCTTCTAACTTGTTTTTATGTTGTAAATCTCGAAATTGTATGCTAGTTAGGGTTCATTCTTTGGATGATTTAATATTGCATCATAACGTAAGAAAAACCTAGATCCAAAGCATTAGGGTTGCATGTGTACCATAGGCATGATGTAATGCTCAAAACCCATCATATACAGGCATAACAATAAGTGTCACAAAAACCACTATCATCCTACAAACATAATATAGTGGGCCGACATTGGTGCCTTCAACCCACGATTATAGTGAAGAGAGTGACCGATCAAACGATGATCAACTTCAACTGCTACTACTGTTGTGAAAACAGATGTTACCAACCACCTATATAACCATATAAAGTACACCCTTAGCTTTCCTTCCAAGACTAGGAGTTTGACCAAAAGTCAACAAAAGTCAAAAGTCAAAGTCAACGGTCAAAGTTGACTCGCCACATCGTGGTCATCCTTGGCCACATCGTGATCCCCAAACGACAAAAAAAACTTGTTTTTCCCTCATTCGCCACGCCGTGGGAACTGTATTTAAAATGACTTAATGAGTTAAGTCGAATCCTCCAATACAAAAGGTTCCAAAGTCCAGATCTGACAATTTCTAATGCCCAAATGGATAAAATTTCCACCTTTATCCCTAGAGACCTGCCAAGAGGTATAAATCTCAAATCTTAGATCTAAGAAGGCTAAAATGGCAACAACTTAATCAAGAAGCACTTAATCCCTTAAGTCTCAAGCCCATCTGCTCCAGAGGAGCTTATAACACTAAAACAATCCTAAAGTTTGATTCTTTTAGATTTGCATGTCTAATGCAAGTCTTGGACTCAACTTAGGTAAAAATGGGGTTTTATGACCAAGATCTTATGCATGGCTCAAACAAACCACCAAACTTCAGCTCCAAACCATAAACTACTTCAAATAATCCAGCGAATTATAAAGTTGCAACCTTTATGAAGCCTCACCATCCTGACCAACAAGATCAAGAAGAAAGTGGGACAAAATGCAAGATCTAGCACTATATAATAAAAAAAGGTGGAGCCTTGAACACTTACAAGGGTCCAGAACTAAGCTAGGAAGGGCGATAGGGGCTCTATTGCCGATCATTGGCTTACTCCTTCTTGCTTCTTCCTTCAAGACCTCTCAAAACACTTAATCAAACTTCAATAATGGAGGAAAAGTGTTATGGTTTCCTTCTGAATAAAAGAGGGTGGTGGAGGATGAGGGTGAGCATGCCCTAGCCTCCTCATTCCTTTAAATAAGATGCAAACTCAAAAATTTAGGGTTTAAGACAACAACAGAGCCACAACATGACCATCCTTGCCACGTCGTGGCGAGTCAAAAGACTCGCGACTGGAAATTGCTTCGCCATGCTGTGGCCATCCCTCGCATGTTGTGGCTACTCACCAAAAATTATACTTTATGTTAAAATAAAGCATACCTCAAAACCGAATGTTACACATATCTACACCCGCAGTCCATATGATTGTTGATTCAGACATATGTTGATTTATATATATATATATATATATATATATATATATATATATATATATATATATATATATATATATATCATACTATACTAATAAAGGAGACATTTTTACTTGAACTTCATGCATTTGAAACCCCCATAAAAATTTGCAAACACCTCATGCATTTGAAACCTTCTATTTTAATGAATACCACTCAAAAGTCTCTTAATAAAGATTAACAATTCAAAGGTTTTATAACTTATATAATATGTTTAATAAACAATTAATAGATATTCTACTATAAAAAGGCCAATCTCTTTGAGTAGACAAACAAATGCAAATCACATACAAAATTCACAAAGAAAACAAGTTTAAAGGTTTTTGTGTTGGTTTAAGGGCTTTTGACCATTTTTCGAGCCATGTTATTATGTTGAAGTTTTTATTTTTGTAAGTTTGTTATATACTAATTCTTTTTTATATTTTCTTGGTTTAAGTATTCTTTTAAGAATATCATTGTATGTTGTGGTTGAAATTTTAATGTAAATTAGATTAGATTTATGTTATCGATCAGATGTTATGGAAGGTGATATATATAATATTTAATTAACTATTGTATACATGTTTGTATGTTCGTGTTGCTTCAAAGCAATAATTAATTAAAAATCATGGATATGTCATTTTATCCATATTATCCATGTAAGTCTCTTTTAAAATGTAAATTGTCTATCTTATCACTTTATGTTTTAGTATATGTTTAACATTTTAACTATAATAATAAGTGCTTTTTAAAAGTTTCTTTCACTTATTAATAATAATAAGTGGTTTTAAAATTAATGAACAATAATTATAAATAATAAAATCAAATTATAAAAATCATGGATATGTCATATTATCCATGCAAGTTTATTTTAAAATGCAAATTGTCTATCTTATTTCTTTTATTATTTAGTGTATGTTTCACATTTTAATAATAATATTAAGTGTTTCTTAAAAGTCTTCTTTAACTTATTATTAATAATAAGTGGTTTAAAATTAACGAATACTAATTTTAAATGATAATAACATCAAATTATAAATTACATTTAGCTACAAATAAATTGTATTTTAAATCAACATCATTATTGAAATTAGAAAATGATCGCATAAGTAAAAATACAATTAATCAATCATAATAATTGTTAAAAATAATAATAAATAGATAATTATATTTAATTCTATTAATGAGGAAGGTGAGTTGATGTCAATGAATATTATTGCTCAAAATAATTGAGATTTTATATATAAAAATTAATGAAAAAGTATTATCTCAAAGTTAATGTCAATAACATAATCATTTTAAACATATATTTTATAATATTTTAACAATATATTTTTAACTTGCAAACACCTCATGCATTTAAAACCTCATATTTTAATGAATACCACTCAAAAGTATCTTAATAATGATTAATAATTCAAAGGTTTTATAACTTATATAATATGTTTAATAAACAATTAATGGATAGTTTACTATAAAAAGGTCAATCTCTTTGAGTAAACACACAAATACAAATCACATACAAAATTCACAAAGAAAACAAGTTTAAAGGTTTTTGTGTTGATTTGAGGGATTTGAACAATTTTTCGAGCCATGTTATTATGTTGAAGTTTTTAATTTGTAAGTTTGTTATATACTAATTCTTTTTTTATATTTTCTTAGTTTACGTATTCTCTGAAGAATATCATTGTATGTTGTGGTTGAAATTTTAATGTAAATTAGATTAGATTTATGTTATCGATCATATGTTATGGAATGTGATATATATATATATATATATATATATATATATATATATATATATAATATTTAATTAACTATTGTATACATGTTTGTATGTTTGTATTGCTTCAAAGCAATAATTAATTAAAAATCAAGGATATGTCATATTATCCATATTATCCATGTAAGTCTCTTTTAAAATGTAAATTTTCAATCTTATCGCTTTATATTTTAGTATATGTTTAACATTTTAATTATAATAATAAGTGCTTTTAAAAGTTTCTTTCACTTATTAATAATAATAAGTGGTTTTAAAATTAATGAACAATAATTATAAATAATAAAATCAAATTATAAATATCATGGATATATCATATTATTCATGCAAGTCTCTTTTGAAATGCAAATTGTCTATCTTATCACTTTATTATTTTGTGTATGTTTCACATTTTAATAATAATATTAAGTGTTTCTTAAAAGTCTTCTTTAACTTATTATTAATAATAAGTGGTTTAAAATTAATGAATAATAATTTTAAATGATAATAACATCAAATTATAAATTATATTTAGCTACAAATAAATTGTATTTTAAATGAACATCATTATTGAAATTAGAAAATGATCGCATAAGTAAAAATATAACTAATCAGTCATAATAGTTGTTAAAAATAATACTAAATATATAATTATATTTAATTCTATTAATGAGGAAGGTGGGTTGATGTCAATGAATATTATTGTTCAAAATAATTGAGATTATATATATATATATATATATATATATATATATATATATATATATATATATGTAAAAATATTATTTCAAAGTTAATGTCAATAACATAACCATTATAAACATTTATTTTTCAATATTTTAACAATATATTTTTAACTTGCGCTGTGCAACGCCCGTGAATTCGTCTACTATATCTTATAATAGAAGCATTTTTCCTCAAACCACATTAATTTGAAACCCCATTTTTTAACTTCCTCGAACCACATTCATTTGAAATCCCATTTTTTAACTAATGCCACTCAAAAGTTTTCTTAGTTATGATTTAACACTCAAAAGTTTTATAACTTATATTATGTTTAATAACCATTTAGTGAAAAGTTTACTATAAAAAGGCCAATCTTTTGGGAAGACATGCATACAAATCATATAAAATTTTCAGAAAGAAAACAAACTTAAAGGTTTTTGTATTGGGTTGAGGTCTTATGACCACTTTTGGAGATATTCTATTATATTAAAGCTTTTAATTTGTAAGTTTGTTATACTAATTCATTTTTATATTTGATCATATGTTATATAGGGTGATGTGGGAAATATTTAATTAAATATTTTAAATATGTTTTTTTTGTTTTGTAATTGTACCGTTTCAAAAAGATAATTAATTAAAACTCATACATATGTTATACTTTCCATCTATCTCTCTCTCTCTCTCTCTATATATATATATATATATATATATATATATATATATATATATATATATATATATATATATATATAATAAAGGTCAAAACACTTCAACCAAAATTCATTTAAAATCTAATATTTCAAATGCTTTTTAATAATGATTGTAATAATTTCAACATGTGTTACTTAATTGATTGATTAATAAAAATATTAATGTTTTGAAACTCCTAACTCTTAAACTTATATTACTTAATTTGTTAGTTAACTAAAATATTTTTCCTACATAAAGATAACATTTTTATGTTTGGTTACTCATATTTGTTTATGTAATTAGAAAACAAGGTGTACATAGAATGACTACTTCAATTTTACATAGGAATCGATACCACTAGAGATGTATGTTGTCTTTAACCGGTGGTAAGAGATCCATATACCCTTTTTAATTATTTATATTAATGCTTAGTAATTTCTAGTTTATATTCCTATTCACCTTAATTTTTTAGGTACAAATTAAGGAAGATGATTCTCGGCGCACCAAAATAAAGTCAAACGTACGCCTTCCAAAATATGTAATTAAAATTAAATATCATATTTACTAATCGATTTATTTTAAAACTCTTGATGACATTTATATATAATGATATATTTTGTATTACTTCATTCTTAATTTCAATGTTTAATATTTGAAAGTTCATATATGAAACTTTGGATGTTTTGGTGTAATATAAATAGTGTAATACAAAGTTTATAAGTTCAATATTGTTTATTAATAGCTTATTCAAAACAAATTATTTCTTATTTTATCCAAAAAATATTATTGGATATAAGAAAAATCGATTATATTAATGTTATACAAAAACTTATAATATATATTGGATAGTATAAAAGTAAAAGCAAAGTTTATAATGTATGAACTCTATTAGATAGTATCAAAAAGTTTACTATAAAAATGTCAATCTTTTGGGAAGATATGCATACAAATCATATAAAAATGTCAGAAAGAAAACAAACTTAAAGATTTTTGTGTTGGGTTGAGCTCTTATAACCACTTTTGGAGATATGTTATTATATTAGAGCTTTTAATTTTTATGTTAGTTATACTAATTCGTTTTTATATTTTCTTCGTTTTTGGATTATTGTAATACAATCTTTGTATATTGTGGTTTAATCGTTAATATGTTGATCATATGTTATATAGGTTGATGTGGAAAATATTTAATTAAATATTTTAAATATTTTTTTTTGTTTTGTAATTGTACCGTTTCAAAAAGATAATTAATTAAACCTCATACATATGTTATACTTTCCATCTCTCTCTCTCTCTCTTTCTCTCTTTCTTTATATATATATATACATATATATATATATATATATATATATATATATATATATATATATATATATATATAGATATTATAATAAATGTCAAAACACTTCAACCAAAATTCATTTAAAGTCTAATATTTCAAATGCTTTTTAATAATGATTGTAATAATTTCAACATGTGTTACTTAATTTATTGATTAATAAAAATATTAATGTTTTGAAACTCCCAACTCTTAAACTTATATTATTTAATTTTTTAGTTAACTAAAACATTTTTCCTACATAAAGATAACATTTTTATGTTTGGTTACTCATATTTGTTTATGTAATTAGAAAACAAGGTGTACATAGAATGACTACTTCAATTTTACATAGGAATCGATACCACTAGAGATGTATGTTGTCTTTAACCGGTGGTAGGAGATCTACATATCCTTTTTAATTATTTATATTAATGATTAGTCATATCTATTTTATATTCCTATTCACCTTAATTTTTTAGGTACAAATTAAGGAAGATGATTCTCGACGCACCAACATAAATTCAAACGTACGTCTTGCAAAATATGTAATTAAAATTAAATATCATATTTACTAATCGACTTATTTTAAAACTCTTGATGACATTTATGTATAATGATATATTTTGTATGACTTCATTCTTAATTTCAATGTTTAATATTTGAAAGTTCATATATGAAACCTTGAATGTTTTGGTGTAATATAAATAGTGTAATACAAAGTTTATTAGTTCAATATTGTTTATTAATAGCTCATTCAAAACAACTTATTTCTTATTTTATCCAAAAAAATATTACCGGATATAAGAAAAGTAGATTATATTAATGTTATACAAAAACTTATAATATATATTGGATAATATAAAAGTAAAAGCAAAAATTATAAGGTATGGACTCTATTAGATAGTATCACAATACAAGTTGATGGATTTTTATATTATTTGATAATTCGGTTAATGCCCAAAACATGACTAAAAATGTAAATTTCAACATATTTCTATTTTTTCTCATAATTATTTTAACCACTTAAATGCATTCTTCCGCAACGCGCGAGGTTACGCCTAGTATATATATATATATATATATATATATATATATATATATATATATATATATATATATATATATATATATATATATATACACACAACACACACACACATACAAATAGTGCTGCCTAGGAGGTCCTAAAGGGAGCTTCACGGTAAGCTGACTGAGAAAAAAACTGAATGAAAAATCCCAATTTCGGATTGGCACTAACAGGTGGTGTTGATGGATTCCGAAAAAGCACAAGATTTTTGTTTGGAGGTTTTCCCAAAAGAGAATTGCAGTAAAGGTGAAACTGGGAAAGATGGGTCTGATCTAAAATTTTATCACCTGTGATGTGTGTAAATATAAATAGGAGACAATTGTTCATTCCTTTTTAGAATGCGAGTTGGAAAAAGAGGGTTGGGGTAAAATTAAGCAATTGTGGGGTCTTAATAACGCGCAACTGATCACAATGGAGGATATTTTCTCATGGTGAATTGGAGAGTGAAGCTCAAAGTAGGGTGAATAAATTTTCTTTGATTACTATCTGGATCGCCACCTTGAGTGCTCTATGGACAAATAGAATTGTAGCAACTTTCCAAAATTGTTCTAGGAAGGTGGAGGACATTTTCGTCCAAATCCAAATTGAGTCTTACCCTTGGATCGGTAGTAGGGCCAGAAAAGTTGGGATAGATAGACGGCTGTGCATTTTATCTCCTAGATAACCCCATGTAATACTTCTTTCGAGCGCCCTAGTTTGTGGTTGGGGTTTTGCTCCTTTTATAAAATGTTGCCTTTTAAAAAATCATTATATATATACATATATATATATATATATATATATATATATATATATATATATATATATATATATATATATATATATATATATATATCCGGTAAGAAATTTTTTTTCTACATATTTTTTTGACGAATAAAACAAATGAATCACTAGATGAATCAAAAATAACATGATTCACAAAAAAAAAATTCAAAAAAACATTTCGATGATTTATTTATACAATGATTTTGTTGTTATTCACTAAAATTGTCATAAAAGTAAATTTTTTCTTAATTTATTTAAAAATGAATCATGAAGATGTTTTTTTGGGAATTTTTTTCTTGTGAATCATATATATATATATATATATATATATATATATATATATATATATATATATATATATATATATATATATATATATATATATATATATATATATATATCAGGGCCGGCCTTATGGGAGTTCAAGAAGTCCCATTGAACAGGGCCCACTCTCAAATTGGGGCCCAAATTTTTGTCGACTACCTTATGTTCGTTTGTTTAAGGCCCAAATATTTAGGTTATTAACTACTTCCATCTTAATCTAGTGTATGCAACAAATAATAGAGCGGCCGTATGAGCGGGAATTTGAGTTAAATTCTATCGTAAATAGTGAAGCCGTTTGGTTTCTCTTGGCAACAATTATGATTTCTCGATGTCGGCCCTCATATAATATTCCGACTTAAATCCTCAACTCCAGAACTACTCAAGGTAAAGCAATTAATGAAATCTCAACAAAAAAACAGATGTGTTCTACTGTTTGAGCTTCATTTTTCTTGATTTTCCACAAGCGACACTATCAAGTCGGATTGCATAATTGATTCTTCAACTTTCCAAGGTTATCTTCTACTTCTACTCTTTTTTTTCGTCCTGATTTTGTTGCTCAATATTAGAGATTTTATATTTTAAGTTTGGGTTCGAGTGTTCCTCTTACAGTGATGTTGGAGAGTACAATGCTACTCAAGAGATTCCTTTGTGTTCACAGTCAGATTCTTTCTGGTTGTTGCTCAAGAGATTTTTAAGAGGTAGATAAATAAATCTTTTTTAACAAGTTGAACCTGAAGGGTTATATTCTTCAATTCTGCAGTAAGGGTACATTTGTCTTTTATATTTATCAGTTGTAAGATTGTAAGAGTTAGATGGTTAGCTACTTGTCTCCATATATAATGTAAAAGCTTGAACTTTGCTTTTGGTTAATCAAAGGAATTCATTCCAAGTCTATAAATGTAATATAACTTTTAGATTTTTATATTTGTCATTTATACATTGCAGATTTTGATTTACATTTCATTAGTTTTAGATTTTTAGATTTTTTTTCTTTCTTATTCTGTTCCTCTTTTATTAAATTTTAGCTTGGTTGATCAAGAGAAGTAAGTATATTCCTTATAAAGACTTCATTGAAAAGTTTGTGTCAAAGAATACTAGAATGATTGATATTTTTAAGAAGCAAATATACGTTGTGTATTTTTTTTGAATGGAAATTTGGTTTTGAAGTATATTTAGAGGTTAAATAATTTTTTTTTTATATTTTATAATTTATAAGTTTTAAGGCGTATTTTTACTAAATTGCACAGGGCCTCCAAAATTTCGGGGCCGACCCTGATATATATATATATATATATATATATATATATATATATATATATATATATATATATATATATATATATATATATATATATATATATATATATATATATATATATATATATATGGGTAAATTACACGGATGGTCCCTATGGTTTAGGGTAGTCTGCGTGCTTGGTCCCTAACAACTTTTTTTAACTCGGACCGTCCCTACTTTATATTTTTGTTGCACGTTTGGTCCCTGTCCGTTCTAAAATGACTAATTTACCCTCATCCATTTCTTTTTTAATTAATGTTATATTTATATATTTATTTATTAATTACTTAAACAATAAAATAAATTAAAATGTGACCCATCACTACCCCCAACCCTCCTCCCCTCCTTATGTCCAGTCACCGGAAAATTACTTCTGGCCACCACCGCCACTAACCTCCGATCACTACACCAGAAAATTACTTCTGGCCACCACCACCACCAACCTCCGGTCACTACCACCGCTACAAATAAGAACCCTAAAAATCAGAAATTGAAACTGAACCTAGTTAACCAACAAAGACATTAAAACTGAACTAGAAATCAGAAATTGAGATAAGATGAAACCTATAAATCAAAATTAAAATTCGAAATCAAAATGTTTGAAGCCCTAACACTTTCATGATGAAACCCCATCTGAAACAATTAATGAAGCATATCACATTTGAAACCCGTCATGATGCTCTCAGGCCGTTGGTTCTCTGTCAACCCTTCCCGTAATATTTCCAATAGCAATGAGCAGGGATTTCGTCGATGATATGGGAAATGGAGACACACACAGACAGAGAGAGAGAGAGAGAGGGAAGAGAGAAAGAGATAAACACAGAGAGAGATTGGGTGGTCGTTTCCAATCTGCTTTCTGTTTTTTTAAAACCAAATGATTCTCGTTTCAGTGAAATATCGTGACTTTGGAGTGTAAATCGGGACTGATGGCACCTTTAGAGTGGTTTCCGGTGAAGTCAATAGGTGTCGGAGGATGTCGACAGTCGACGATGGCTCTAGAGTGTAGATCGACGCTTTGTGACTGCTCGATGGAGGTTTTAGAGGGGCTTAGATAGAGTATAAAGATGGTGAGGCATGGTCGACGACTTTGCTGAGGTTTCCGGCCGGTGTTGTTGGCCTGGAAGTGGTGTCCGACGACGGTGGGTTTAGTTGTCCATTAGGGTTCTTGAGTTTAAATAAGAGGGGAAGATGCAACTGGTAATGAAGAAGGAATGGGGATGAAGATGAATAGGGTATGAAGCGATGATGACGACTATATAAATTTTTTTTTTTTTATTTAAGTTTTTTTTTTCCAGTTTTTTCAACTTATGTTTTATTTATACTTAATAATAATATATATAAAATGAAAAAAATATATAATAAGGGTAATCTTGTCATTTTATGTCTATCAGGGACCAAGCGTGCAACAAAAATATAAAGTAGGGACGGTCCGAGTTAAAAAACGTTGTTAGGGACTAACCACGCAGACTACCCCAAACCACAGGGACCATTCGTGTAATGAATAACAACAAAATCATTGTATACATGAATCATCGAGATGTTTTTTTGAATTTTTTTTGGTGAATCATGTTATTTTTGATTTATCTAGTGATTCATTTGTTTTGTTCCTCAAGAAAATATGTAGAAAAAAAACTTCTTACCTTCCTACCAAAAAAAACTTCTTACCGGATCTATATATATATATATATATATATGTGTGTGTGTGTGTGTGTGTGTGTGTGTGTGTAACATCCATAAAATTGAAGCCAATTTAAAACTTTTTTAAACATTCAAAAACCATTATTTATTACAAAATGTTTTCAAAATAGTTTCATATCATAGAATCCAAGAAATCAAAATCATAAAATGTGAAGAGGTGCACGATCAAACATTCACCTTCCCGCGATCATCAGAAGTACCTGAAACAAAATCCAAAAATGTAAGCCCGAAGCTTAGTGAGTTCCCCCAAAATACCAACGTCATACAAATCAGAACAATATCATAACAAACAAACAACATGAATATAGAGTCTACAGTATGACTGGACCGCCCGCACCGGGCCTTCAGTCTATCTGGCCTACTCTCAGAACCTTCAGCATGTCTAGTCCGCCCTCCCGGGCCTTCAGTCTGTCTGGACCGTTCTTCGAGCCTTCGGTCTGACTAGTACGCCCTGATGGGTCTGCAGTCTATGCAGGCCGCCTTGGTATGTTAGCCTAGAGCACAAAGGGGAACTGCCTCAACCCTCCCCCAATCACACAGTAAACACATAATATCATACGCTAGCTAGTGATTCATTTTTTTTTTGTTCGTCAAAAAAATATGTAGAAAAAAAAACTTCTTACCTTCCTACCAAAAAAATTTTCTTACCGGATATATATATATATATATATATATATATATATATATATATATATATATATATATATATATATATATAGAGAGAGAGAGAGAGAGAGAGAGCTAAGATTAAATAAGAAGAAAATTATGGTAGGAAGGTAAGAAGTTTTTTTTTCTACATATTTTTTTAGCGAACAAACAAAATAACATTAGATTATTCAAAAGTTAAATGATTCACAAGAAAAAATTTCCCAAAAAACATCTTCATTATTCATTTTTAAGTAAATTAAGAAAAAATTCATTTTCTTTTTTGACATTTTTAGTGAATAAAAACAAAATCATTGTATAAATGAATCATCAAGATGTTTTTTTTTTAATTTTTTTTTGTCAATCATGTTATTTTTTATTAATCTAGTGATACATTTGTTTTGTTCGTCAAAAAAATATGTAAAAAAAAAACTTCTTACCTTACTACAAAAAAAAATTTATTACCGGATATATATATATATATATATATATATATATATATATATATATATATATATATATATATATATATATATATATATATACACAGTGGCGGATCCTCTTAAGGGTTGGGGGGGGGGGGGGGGGGGCATGGCCTCCTCGCTTTTTGCTTTTTGCTCCATGCGTCCGCACAATAATTGTCCATCCACATTATATATATATATATATATATATATATATATATATATATATATATATATATATATATATATATATATATATATATATATAAGTAAGCCCCATGGCTTAAGAATTCACATAAGTGGAGGTGAACAGAGGCTTCACAATTTAGCAAAGAGTTTTTGTAACATTTTTGTTGAATTCTGATGAATTTGCAGAAAAGGACACGTCACCAGCGGGTGATCCAAATGCTTCGATCCCTCCTGTTTTCTCATTTTCTATTTTTTTTTCATTTTCTTTACTTTTGAAGCTTAGTCATTAATGTTGAAGAGGTCTGGAGGGACATCTGTACTCCACTTCCTCGTTTTCTCCCACACGTCTCCCCAATCACCATACCACCGCTTCCCCTTTCTTCTTCTAGTTGATGTCTCCAAAAACTCCATTATCTTCTTCTTCTTCTTCGATCTTCTCTCTCTCTCTCTCTCTCTCTCTCTCTCTCTCTCTCTCTGGAAAGCCCTAGAGGGTCACCGTCACATACATGGACCACCACCATCATCATCGACCCTCATCATTTATTTAGCTGTGTATTTTGGTTTTTAATTGATGTTTTTTTGTATAAAATCCAGGAATTGGATGTAAAACGTAAACCTCATTCATTTGATTTGTTTCAGTGATGACTAGCTTGGAATAGCTGGAATAATGGTGATTAGGTTTGTATCTTTTTTTTAAGTTTCCTTCAAGATGTGATTTCTTGATTCGTTTTTGAATTGCAATATATATTCCTTTTGCTGGTAAGATTCGAAAACCATAGTCCACCACAATAAACAAAATAAGAAAACATTATCCTTTTTCTCTAATTACCAATCCCTTAGATTTTTATCATGACTTAAACGTATTTTATTTATCGTGGATAGGTCATCATTAATCGAGTTCTCTGAGGATCGGTTCTTCATAGCCATTGGTCATGTTTTCTGTTCTCCTCGACCCGACTTCAGTTTTTTAGTAACTTTTGAACTCTATATCAGAGTTTCAGGTGGGGGTTTTTGTTTGATTGTGTTATACTTGGATTGAACCCTAATTTCAGGTTTTCAAATTTCATAGTACACATCTATCTCTATCTGTCATATAATCTTATGCTCCTACCATGTTTAGCGTTAGCTAGAATCGTTTGAACTAATTCTTAGTGATGGTCGTTGGTAATGAATTTGACAGGTTTCACATTGGTATTGGAGTTCTTTTTGTTGACGAAAACTTACTTGAAGTTATCATATGGACTTCTAAGAAAATGCAAAGATCAAGGTTTGTGTTTTTTTTCCCAAGTTTTTGTGCTTCAAATTGACCTTTTCCTAATGGGGTTTCAGTTCATTGACCTTAAAATTGCTTTATGTGTTAACAGTATATTCGTTTTGAACTTTTTTTCATAGGTGCAACCACGAATTAAGCGATAACAACATTGTAGATGCTAAGGGAAAACATAAACATATTCAAATTCATCATTAGTGATGTTTATATGACAAACATGGATGGTTTAAACCTTCTAGAACTCGGTTTCAACCTTCTAGAACTCGTTGGTCTCAACTATCAACAATTTTCTAACTATATGAATAATTTCACTATCATATGAAAAATCTTGTTATTAGAAAACAATTTCACAATATTAATTTCGATATTGGATTTTTTTGTTTTCAAAATGAAAATTTCACTTTCAGTTTTATGGGTTTTCTTGTGGTGGGGACGACCTTCCAGAAACCAATTTTACATTCGCAATGAAACAAATTGGTGATCATTTTGTGTTATTGTGCAAAAAGATAATCATATTGTTAAATATAATAAAATGTTTTTTTTCAGCAAGGGTACCCTCGTAAATGTGAAGTTTTTCAAAATGTTTTTTCAGTGTTATCAGAAAACAGTGACCCAAAGCCTATAACGAAACGAATTACTCATGGTGCTTGTGATTATTTAGTGAAGCCAGTTCACCTTGAGCAGTTAAGTAACATAATGCAACATGTAATTAGGCGAGTCAAAATCAAAATCAAAGCCAAAGTAAAAGTTAAACAACGATTATGATAAATCAGTTCAAGGAACTGAAAATGGATTCTTAATTTGAAAGTGATGATCCATAGGCTCAAAAGAAGCCTCCTGTTGTTTGGTAGATTGATCTTCATAGAAAGTTTGTTGCTACTTTTAATTATATGGGTGATTGAGAGTGAGTCCATTTTGGTAATTAACTAATTTTACATGTCGGGTGTGTATAAAAAAATGACTAAAAATTGATTTTTTGGTGGAAGTTATGCAGAAGATGTGCCTAAAAGGATTCTTAATTTGACAAATATGGGTGGAATTACTAGGGAAAATGTTGCAAGTCATATCCATGTATGTGAAATTTTTCTTTATAGTGCGTTATTTGCTGAGTGGATAAAGAAAAATTTTCTAGAGTAAGTGTTTTATACATTAAGTTTGTTTTTTTTGGAGTGGATGAACTTTTTGAATATGAGTAAAGGGCTATTTTACCTTTGTGTTTACTAGGGCATTTATAAGTAACCTATGAAAAAACGTGTTCATTCTTGGTGAGTAAATGGAGAAAATAGGTTTCGCTTCATAATTATATGTTCAACACTCAATAGTATGTTTCTTTTTTTCCAACCGAATGAACAATTATGAGTTTGAGTAAATGCTATTTTACCCTTCTATTTACAAGAGCGTTTATATGTAACTATGAAAGAAAAATTCATTCTTGATGACTAAATGGGAAAAAAAAATCAGGTTTTCTTATATGTCCAAAATTCTGTTTCTTTTTTATGGAACGATTGAACCATCTAACTGCGAAAAATTGAAGATTTTACTCTTTTTGATTATTAGGGTATTTACAATCAACTTTGAAAGAATTCATTTGTTCTTGATGACTACAATGGGAAAAAGCACTTTCTTTTGGCAAGTATATATTCAAACATGTTCTTTTTTGGACCGAATGAACCATCTTACTGTAACTGCCTGTTTTACCCTTTTGTTTACAAGGGCATTTATTATCTTTGAAATAAAATCTTATTCATTGTGCCCAACTGAAATTAAATGTTAAAATGATGTGGTTTTTTATGACATTTTGGAGGAAATAATTTCGATTACCCTGTATGGTATACAACCAATACTAACTTCATTATTAAAGAGTTTGTGTTGTAGGGTTATTTTGAATAGTTGTAGAACCAGATTGGCCATTTGTGGTGGTTTTGATCCTACCAGGTACCAATTTCGTCTTCTTTTTCGATATTCAGTGAATAGAAAATCCTCCATCGGGATTCTTATATGCCTCTTTGGAATGAAATAAACAAGCTCATTAACAAGTGTTGGTTATATCTTTTTGTTGCATTTATGGTCTTGATTATGTTTTTAGTTGGATTTATGGTCTTCTGATGAAATAAATGAGCTCATTAAAGAACTCAAAAACAATTTTCTCAATCTTTGTTTGGTTTGTTTATGTCTACAAACAAATCAATTTATGAAATATAAGTTTTCATCAAATGTACACTGAATTTGGTTGACATTTTTTAATATCTTTTCTTCCTCGGGCTATAAGGATAGAACAGTGTGAGAGAGTTCATATGATTTTTGTAGAAAAGCTCATTTACAATGGCCATTATCGATGATTGATGTTGTTTTTAGGTGACATAAGAAAAAAGATGAGGACATGATAGAGTTGGAGTGCATTTATAGTGGAGCTTTCATCCTTTTTGTGTTCTCGGTGATTCTATTCTCTGACGCTCTAAAACTTGGATTTTGTTCCCAAATTTTTTGTCATTTAAGTTCCAAAATATATGTAATATAATTTTATAAATTATTTGTTAAATGAGTATTTTATAAATTATTTATTTGTATATTTCTTACCAGAATATATATAGATTACATATGTCAAATGTATTTGATGCATTTCAGTTATGAAACTACATAGTTCTATATATTTAAACACTATCAACAATGAAAACTTCATCTGAAAGTAAGATTTCTATATTATCCATGACCACACTGGGCCGTCATTAGGACGGCCTTAAGACTTCCCTATATATATATATATATATATATATATATATATATATATATATATATATATATATATATATATATATATATATATATAGGCTTAGGTTATTCTATTCAAAGTAATTATTGTGTTATTGTATGCATAAATGTGGGCCAATCATTTTACTTATTTTAAGAAAGTGATTTAACTATATTATTAAATAAAAGAAAAATAGAATAATGTCATTTAATTAAAAGAAAGGTAATATTGTACATTTGCATTGCCTTAAAATTAGGAAACCCAAATTTAAAAAAACAAATTTTCAGATTTTAATGGATCTTTGATTATCTTAATTTTTGAATTTTGATTTTTTTAAAATTAATTTAGTTTAAATAATTCTAACATAATTTTTAATCATACCCGGTTTTATTCTGTTAGAATGACATTCTTTTTATAATGATATTCTATGAAAATGCAAGCCATAAACTAATAAAGAGACTTACTTCTCGCAGAATAAACAAATTTTTAAATACAAGTTAAATTTTTTCTATCACATCCTTGAAAAAATAAAAAACTTTATATTTTATTATATAATAATAAAACACACCTTAATAACAAACAAATATAATATGTAGATTATTCTATTAGAATGTACTATTATATATACTCTTATCATTCTTATTTTTATATATATATATATATATATATATATATATATATATATATATATATATATAAAGGTGGAAAGTGAAAATAAAGAAAAGTCTTGTATTTAGAATCACAATGTCCACAAAATGGCACCTTGATTGGTTTAAAGTTGAAAAATATGTATGGCCGCCTTTTGTTTTTGAAACTTCAATTTGTACCTATTTTCATTACTTTAAAAAAATGATGTTCCTCTTGTTTCGATTCAAGTTTGAATTTTGAAATGATACTTACAACCAAAATCACCTATTCATATTTGGATAAACGTAGAGCTAAATAAGAGTATTTAATTTTACATATATATATATATATATATATATATATATATATATATATATATATATATATATATATATATATATATATATATATATGTAAAATTAAATACTCTTATTTAGCTTGGGTTCAATTGAGAAAATAAAAAAGGTTGAGAATGGGGGAATCATTATCAGCCACTCATTTAATCTAAGCATAAAAAGACACGGTGGCAAACTTGTAAATGTGATAATAAGCTTCAATCTCAAATACGCAACTGTAATCGATCGTTCATCATCCAAATTTCTCCTCCAACCTTCAACAATCATCCAGATTTCTTCAATTAAACCATCATCAACATCATCCAGTGCTAATCAATCATCGATCTTCGTCAATAACATGTTTATCAACACGATTCAACAGTTAACAACAAAAATTCATTTTTTGTTCTTTTAATCCAACATTCAATTCTGCTTGAATACGATCAAATCTTCAACATCTACGATTAATTATACTCCTAGTGTCATTAGATCAACATCATCGATAATCAACAAAAAATTCACTTCATATCATTCATTCAACATCGATTATCAAATAAAACTTCAAAATTGAGGTTAGAAAAAGATGAAATCGTTTTTTTTTGAAAAATTTCATATAATTCTTTATCAATCTACTATTTTGTAAGATTTAAATAGTCAAAGTATCATGTTTTTAACATTTTTAAAAAAGTTAAATTGTATGCACTCCAACTGTTTGATGAAATGCATAAACTAAATTACCACGTTATATTCATATATGAATATGTTTTCTCACCTGAATCAGTATATGATTATTAAAACAAAAAAACAAATATGCAAGTCTGTATGTTATTCATATGTGAATAACAAATAAAAATTATATATATTTGTGAAAATACCTTGTAATATTCATATATGAATATACTGTGTAATATTCATAAGTGAATATATCATCTAATATTCACAAGTGAATATACTATGTAATATTCACATGTGATATACCATGTAATACTACGTAATATTCAGATATGAAAATATTATCTAATATTCATAAGTGAATATACCATCTAATATTCACAAGTGAATAAACTATGTAATATTCAGAAGTGAATGCATCGTCTAATATTTAAATATGAATATACTATGTTTATTATATGCTATATTCATATATGAATGCATCGTCTAATATTTAAATATGAATATACTATGTTTATTATATGCTATATTCATATATGAATGATACTTAAATTGTAAAAAAAATTAATCATAGTTTTTATTCATAAGTGAATAACGAATGTACTGTAGTAAAAACCTGATTCATTTTTATTCACTTATGAATAACGATAGCTGAAAATATAAAAAAAATAAATTTTTTATTTTATCTTAAAACTATATCAATATGGATGTCTATTTGTAGAGAATAAAAAATCATGAATTTTGGTATATTTAAAATCATTTTTCGATAAAAATAGCTTCTTAAAAATTAAAAAAAACGAAAAAACTATGTTTTTGTATATATTAAGGTAATGCTTAGCATAGTTTAAGGAAACATGTTTTGTTGGAAAACACATGTCTATTCCTTTCCCATTTCCGCTGGTACGACGGAGGCTTTTGCGGCAAAAATAAATGAGTGGCTGAGAATGATTCCCCCATTCTCAACATTTTTTTTTCTCAATTGAACCCTCCTATATATATATATATATATATATATATATATATATATATATATATATAGGGAAGAGTTATTTGGAAAACAAAAAAACCCTAAAAATCATAAAAATGTATAAAAAAAATACTTAGAGATCACAAAACTTTTTTTTGAAAATTTTTTTGAAAAAATCGCAACTTTTTATACAAAATCGGTGAAAAAAAATTTGAAATTTTTTTTTTTTACAAAAAATAAAAATAAAAAATAAAAAATAAAAATTGATTTTTTTTTTTCAGCGAATTTCAACAAAAACCTGCGATTTTTTATAAAAAAAATTCAAAAATATTTTTTGTGATCTCTAAGTATTTTTTTATGCATTTTTATTATTTTTAGGGTTTTTTTGTTTTCCATAGAACCTAAACCTATAGAGAACCATTATTAATCAATGAACCAATAGACCAATCCAAAACGTCGAAATTTAAAGCGATCAACGGCAAAATGAAGGGTTGTAGATTTTTACAATGGACGCACATGCACCGGATTATAACAAAACTCACTTCCTTTTTTTCGTTTAAATTTTTTTTAACCCATGTTTTTATCGAAAAAAAACCGAGTATACCGTTGTTTACGATTTTTCGTCCTTTTTCCAAAGAGATCCATGATGATATATAAAAAACGAACGTTTTTTTTTTTTCGAAAAAAACTCACTTCATTTTTTTTGTTGAAAAATTAAGGTCTATTTTTTTATAGGAAAAAATTAATAAATATATCAAAATTCATGTTTTTTTGTACTTATTAAACATAGATTCATATTCGTGTAAAAAAAATGATATTTCAGGTCAGATACTTGTTCAGATTCATATTCTGAACCTGTTTAGATTCACATTGTAAACGTTCTCAGATTCATGGCGTGCATAATAGTAAGTCAGATTCACAATGTGAATCTGAACTGATCAAACTTTTTCACATTGTGAATGTTAAAAATTGAAATATTTACAGTTTAGATTCACAGTGTGAATCTACACTGATAGAGTTTTTTTTTTTTTTTTTTTTTTTTTTTTTTTTGTGAATCTTTTCAGATTCATAGTGTGCATAATAGCAAGTCAGATTTACAATGTGAAACTGAACTGATCGAACTTTTTCACATTGTGAATGTTAAAAATTGAAATATTTACAGTTTAGATTCACAGTGTGAATATACACTGATCGATGTTTTTTTTATGCATTTTTATGCATTTTTATGATTTTTAGGGTTTTTTGTTTTCCATAGAACCTAAACCTATATATATATATATATATATATATATATATATATATATATATATATATATATATATATATATATATATATGCTTATGTTATTCTATTCTAACTAATTATTGTGTGAATATCATATGCTATGAGAATTACTAAAAGAATAAGTTGTTTAGCAATGCAAATACGTTCAAACTTACAAAAAGAACGTCATTTTCATGCATTCTCGCTAATTATTATTTATTTTTGTTCGCACACATCGTTTTTCACTCATTTTCATTCTGACAGAATACGACCCAAATAAACATTCTGACAACATTCTGACAGATATGAGAATAATAATAATAAGTATATAATAACCTTATAGACTATTTAATTATTGAGAATGTGTTAATGACAATAGCTATGTAAGATGGAACGTATTTATATTATCAAACAACATATTTTCTTTATCATTCTCATAGGATACGATATCCGTACAATAATTAGTTAGAATACTTGAACCTAACTATATATATATATATATATATATATATATATATATATATATATATATATATATATATATATATATATATATATATATATATATAGGGAAGGGTTATTTGAAAAACAAAAAACCCTAAAAATCATAAAAATACATAAAAAAAATACTTAGAGATCACAAAACTTTTTTTTGAATTTTTTTTGAAAAAAATCGCAGCTTTGTTAATAAAATCGCTGAAAAAAAAAATTAAAAACTAACTTTTTTTTAAAATGGTTTTTTTGAAATTTTTTTCAGCGAATTTGTAGTAAAAGCTGCGATTTTTTAAAAAAAAAATTTCTAAAAAAAGTCTTGTGATCTCTAAGTATTTTTTATGCATTTTTATGATTTTTAGGGTATTTTTTAGGGTTTTTTGTTTTCCATAGAACCTAAACCTATATATATATATATATATATATATATATATATATATATATATATAGGGTATTTTTTTAGGGTTTTTTGTTTTTAGGGTATATATATATATATATATATATATATATATATATATATATATATATATATATATACCCTAATAAATAAGAATGATTTTGTCATATGTCATCTTCTCCTTCATTTTGACACTTGTCATTTTCTAGATATTTTTGATTTATTTAATATCCACTTGTCATTTTTATAGTTTTTTTCATTTTTATTAAATTCCACCTATTAAATGCCACCTCATATTAATTAATTTTATTAATATATTAATTAATGTGCATAATAACTTTCTGTTTATGAATTCCTCTTTCTATTAATATATTAATTAATGTATATGTATATGTATATTAATATAGACAGTACATTCCGTTTGTGAATTTATATTAATTAATTTTATTAGTATAGATTAATTAAGATCAAATTACATTAATAGTCTATGCGGTTTAACAAATGTCACAAACTCAGTCGTTACTTATTTTTCTATGAACATGGTTTTTGTGGTTATCAAAACTTGCGTGAATGATTTTTTTTTGTTCACACCATTACTTTTGGTACTTTTAATAAACTCGTGTAATACACGGGTCTCACACCTAGTATATATATATATATATATATATATATATATATATATATATATATATATATATATATATATATATATATATATATATATATACGGTAAGAAATATCTTTTGGTAGGAAGGTAATAAGTTTTTTTTCTACATATTTTTTTGACGAACAAAACAAATTAATCACTAGATGAATCAAAAATAACATGATTCACACAAAAAAAATTTCTCAAAAAAACATTTCGATGATTTATTTATACAATGATTTTGTTGTTATTCACTAAAATTGTCATAAAGATGAATTTTTTTTTAATTTACTTAAAAATGAATCATGAATATGTTTTTTTGGGAATTTTTTCTTGTAAATAATCTAAATTTTGAATCATCTAATGATTCATTTTGTTTGTTCGCTAAAAAAATGTGTAGAAAAAAAAATTTCTTACCTTCCTACCAAATTTTTCTTTCTTATTTGGTCTTGACTCTCTATATATATTGGTAGAGGTTTATTTGAGATCATGTTAATTTTGTAAGATATGGGGACGTGATCCTAGACATTTATCTTGGAGAACAAAAAATAAAAAAAAAATCTAAAATTTGAAATAAAAAGAAAAATTCGAAAATTCTTTATTTAATTATTATTTTCGTCATTTTATTACCCAAAAAAATAAAAAAAAATTACTTTTTTTTTAAAATTAATACATGAAATATTTCTAATAGAATATTACACTGTAAATATTCAAATATAATTTTTTGAATGTTAAATATGTTACTATTCTACTAGAGTTGTTAGACGTGTTAAAATATTTTAATACTCTATTAAAATTGTTAGAATTTATAAAATATTATAATATTCTATTAGAATTGTTTGAATATTTGTAGTCTAATATTCTAGTAGAATATGTGAATATTTTAATAATTTTGTTGTAATTTCCATACTACAATATTCTATTAGAATATTTTACAGATATTCAAAAAAAGGGTAATTTTTTTTATTATTTATTGTTTTATTTTTTTTAAAAAATATAAATGACGAAAATAATATTTAAAAACAAATCAAAAATTTTCAATTATTTTGAATTTTAAAAATATTTTTTTTATTTCCAAATGAGTGGCTAGGATTGTATTCTCATATCTCACAAAATATAGTGGTCTCAAATGAACCTAACCATATATATATATATATATATATATATATATATATATATATATATATATATATATATATATATATATATATATATATATTACCTATGATAACAATATTTATATTGATCATATCATGAGAAAAAAAGGGGAAATTAAGTAATATAACTATTATAAATTAGATTTTCAATGAAAATAATTCTCTTTTTCTGTTTTTAAAAATTAATCACTTGTTATGGCATGTTCTTATTCCGAAGTACTATTAATATCAAGCGTTTTTTAGTTTAAATTAATTTTTTTTGAATTCCGAATTCAACATATCGAAATGCTTAACGTCACTGTTTTTCAATAAAAATGTCTAATTTTAGGTACAAATATCCTATATTGTTCACATTAATATGTTTTCTTTTTCGTAAATTTAAGTAAAAAATGAAAAAAACAATTCTCAAAATTACGCAATTGTTTTTCAGATTTCAGACTCGTTCTTAAAATTTCAAAGTTCTTTTTTCGAAAACCGAAATTTTATTCTGGAATGTTGGTCTAGTGTAATGTCCGTGTTTCTATGCTAGACATTAATGATGATGTAACAGTCTAGGTTAACCTTTGTAACTCGTTTTGAAATAATAAGAATGTATTATTTGAGTATTATGTGTTTATTGCTTAATTGTGTGATTTAAATAAATTAAGGATAAAAATAAGCGATAAAGTAAAATATTAGATAAACCCGATATCTATGAAGGAAGTTGTAGTGGTCGTGGCAAGGTTTCTGTATATATAAAGAATGCCGAAATCTGAGTTATAACGAAGAAGTTATGACCTGTCGAAGTTTCGTGACAGAACCAGTACGACACTGCGTGACGTAAATAGTGAATTTACGATAGAGCGATATTTAGCCTTAGTGATCTAAACGAAAGTCGTAGAGTTCGTTAAACCGAGAGCGTGCATAAAAAGAACGTCTAAATCTGACTTCGTATGAGGAAGTTATGATTTTTCGAAGTTTCGACATAGCGGTATGCAGCCCAAAGTTCGAATATGAGATCGAGTGATTTCTAGCCGAAACAATCTAAACGAGAATCGAAGATCTCATCGATAGTAGTTCAACGGTAAAAAGACAGACGAAAACGGACGTCAGATGAATGAGTTATGAATTTCTAACGGAGTTTTTCCGTCCCGGCCTACTAAAAATAATATAATAAAAATAAAGTCAAAATTAGCCGACGGAGTCTAAACGAGAGTTGTAGAGTATAATCTTACCTACGCGTGGATATAAAGAACATCGAAAACGGAGCTCGTATGCGAAAGATATGAATTTCTGAAGTTCGGGGCACGAACCCCGACACTGTGTCAGGGTTCACGACGTGAACAGAGGGTTCACGACGTGAACTCAGAGATTTGACCCTTCCGAGCCTGGCAGACACAAGTTGCGACTACGCACCTGATCACGTCCAAGGTCACGACGTGAAATGATGGTTCACGACGTGAAAATCGAAAAATTAGCCCTATAAATAGAAACTGAAGGGCAGCCGGTCATGGTTGCTAATTCTCTCATTCTTTCACTCCCGATACCCTCTCTAGCTGTTTTGAAGTACTCCCGAAGCCCCGGTATCATCCCGACACCCGAAGCGAGTCCCGAAGCACCGAAGATCCCGAGAAGAAAAGAGTTTCAAGCCGAAGCTCTGCCTGCGAGAAGCTCGGTGTGTGAAGATATCCCGGTTTCACTGAAGAATACTACTCGAAGAGCCGTAGTGCTATCCGATAATCTTCTTATCATGTGAGTGCATAGTCTCTTTCATATACACGATTTTATGACAAGTATTGATGAATGTATTAGATATATGATATGAGTAAGTGTGTAGTTGCTTTCTATAATACACATAAATGAATTATACTCTATGAAATACGTGCTATGTGATTATATACTATTTGTTATGTGGTATGAGTATTGAATGAATATGTTATACATGTTTTTAAGCTGTATATAAACAAGTATATTTTATCTACAAATATGTTGGGTAGAACATGGGTAGATAGTGATGTGTGATGAAATAAAAATGATGAGAGGCCTCGATGTCGTTGTTGATCTAGTCATCTAGCGGAGTATTGATGACGACCACAGACTCTTTCTAGACTGTCCAGTGGAACGCTGGCAGGTTCATAACCTGTAGGTGTTGTGAACGATGTGTTCACCGGTGTACTCTACACCCTCATGGTTGCCTTTAGGACATCTATTGTCGAGGAAACCCCTTTGCAGTAATGTCCATCCCGATGAAAAATCCTAGACTAGGTCCCTTATGATAGTTGTTGTTTTAGGGACGTAAAGTGAGAATAACGAGAATGGGTAATCGGGTTATCGTTGGTTGGTGAAATTAAATATAACTATTTATTGTGGGTTGAAAACCCTATATGCTCACCAGGCTCCCAAGCCTGACCCACTCAGTTTCTTTGTATTACAGGTAGTTGGAGAACTTGTGAAGATGTTTTTGGTTTATAGACCAATAGTTGTATATAACTGTGTAAGGTCTATGTTTTATTGTTTATGCTTTTGTGTCTGTATCGGAACATGACATCCCGAGTTTTGATATATAATGAAATTACATTTCTTTAAGAAATGCTTTGATAAACCTTATTTTATCATGTATTGTTTTGGGGACAAATTCCGCAACTCTTTTAAATCAATGGATTACTCTGAAATTATTTTAAAAGCATAAATTAAATCGGTCTTTTCTGGCCGTGAATTTGGGGATGTCACAGTTGGTATCAGAGCATTAGTTTAAGCGAACTAGAAATTTGTAGGATTTCTAGACTTAAACTTATAATGCTAAGTGAAGATTGTGAGATGAGTGTCTGTTATATTTAAGACACGAGCACTAGTTTATTTTAGGAAAGTTGCCTAAAATACTTTTATGTGCTAAATGTTATATGTTTGTCATATATGATATTATTTGTTCGGATCTACGGTTTGTTGCCAACCGGATCTGGAAACCTTATGTGTTTAGGGTTCTAAGCGTAGGACTACGATATTAGAACTAGCATGTAAACGTTTCGGAGTGATAATGATGATTTGATTATCTATCGTGATTGAGGATCTAAATTCACCTTATTCAGTGTAGATAAAAAATGGTAAGAACCAGAAGTGGAGTTGGAAACGTGAACGAAGACATGAATCAACCACCTGTAATTGAGTAAGTACCTGTTGTAGCAGCAGCACCTAAGCCAATGACAATGGCTGGTGTATAATTGATGATTCAAACGATGTTGGATCGTCGGATGGAAGAAACGAGACGTCTGCTTCGGCATAATCGTGAAGAACTTTCAATGCCGATTAAACAGCCCGAGTTGAATGAAGGGCATTCGGAAGGAGGTAGCTTCAGTGGAATTGTTGGTCAAGCCAACCCACCGTTATTAGACAAAACCACCAGGAGGGAGGAATTGATGGACTTGGATGCAAGTACAAAAACTTTTTGACTTGCAAACCATCGACCTTCACTGGAAAGGAGGATCCGATCGGAGTTATGGATTGGATCTCGGAAATGGAGCTAGCCTTCATGACGTGTGGCTGCAGAGGCAAGTTGCAGACTACTTTCGCAGTACGTCAGTTCAGAAGTGGCGCAGTTCGTGGTGGAACACTCTGGGGAAGACCCTAAGCCCTAATGAGCCACTGCAACTGACTTGGGCAGAGTTCTTGGTGCAATTCAAGTGCAAGTACGGGAGAACTACACTTTCGATTAGCAGAAAGAAAGATTTTTTGTATAATCCATGAAGTTATCCCATCGTCTGACATTTCCATCACCAACCGATTTGAAGCAGAATTGATGATTGAAGATACGCATGGAAGAAGTCCTAGTAGAGTCTAGGGAAAATTATATGATTGTTTGGACACATTTGTATGTGTTAAATTTTTTTTTTGTGATAATGACTTGGAGAACTGCGAGACAATACTTGGGACGAGTATGAGTAGGTGTGAATGGTAGTAGAGGCCTATACTACCGGAAGCACAGGACTCACACTTGGATCAGGGAAAGTCACAAGGTTACCAAGAAGCTAGTAATTGATTCCGTTTTGTTCATGTATGTAATTACCATCATTTCGGTAATGACTAAGAAGATTGTTGTTATGCCGACCCTAGTGGTCATATCATATCGAGTCCGACTAAGATGAGTATGTTACGTGGTTCAGAGAACCAAGTTTGATGTAGCATCCGACTTAAGCCAGAAGATTAAAGTGAAAGATAATCAAGCTAGAAATGCAACATGTTAAAATGTGATTATATCACATTAGAACATGAAGGAAAGTATATTCCATTCTGGAATTTGACTTTAAAAGACCTGAGTCTGAGTGTTGCATCATACGATGAGAGGTCATTAGAACATGACCCATTGGTCCATGGTGGTAATCAAAGAACTTATCTTAAATTTGTTAAGAAGGAGTATCCAATGAGGAATCGAGATTTTGATTCGAATGTCATAATTGGAAGACTAACGTGAGATAGAGAGTGGGTGCACGATCGAGTACTGCTTGCAGTCAATAAGTCTAAGAGATAGATACTGATTCGAAGGAATATAGAAGTTACGGTTATTACCTAGGATGAAGAGATGACGTAGGGAGTCATTATACAACTCTGTTTCATTGATGATTCCGGGACTTAATCATCCTAAGGGGGAGGTAATTGTAACGCCCGCAGTTTCGGGCTAGTCAATTTAGAGACAATGAGCAACAAAAATGAGTTTTTGATGGAAGATTATTTAGAAGGATTAATCTTAACCAAGTTATAGTATATGTTACAAGGGTTCCGTACATATAAAGAACGCTGAAATCCGAGTTATAACGAAGAAGTTATGGCCCGTCGAAGTTTTACGGCAAAACCGGCATGACAACGGGAGACGTAAATAGTGAATTTACGATAAAAGACTTTTTAGCCTTAGTGATCTAAACAAAAGTTGTAGTATACATTAAACCAAGAACATACAAAAAAATAACGCCCAAATCTGACTTCGTATGAGGAAGTTATGAATTTTCTAAGATTTGGCATAGCAGTGCACGACCCGAAACTCGAATTTTAGTTCGAACGGTTTTTGGCCTACGCGACCTAAATGAGAGTTGAAGATATCATTAATAGGAACACAACGATAAAAAGACAGACGAAAACGGAGTCCGTATGAAGGAGTTACGAATTTTTCGCGGTCATTTAACAATATAATCTCCTCCTACTGTTAAATTTAAGATCGGTCGAGAATTAGCCGACGGAGTCAAAACGAAAGTTGTAGATCTTGTTTTTACCTACGCGTGGATATAAAGAACGTCGAAAAAACGGATCTTGTATGCAAAAGTTACGGGGTTTAGAAGTCGGCAGGGTGCTCCTGCAAAAGGGGTGACGTGGCACAATGTAGGCGACACACGTTTTGCCACCAGAAAGCTGACATGTGGCATGGACTTGACGAGTTGGAGGTTGACTCGGCGAGTCGAGCTGCCAGGAAGCCTATAAGAAGAGGTGTCGGGTTCCCTTCATACTCCACACCATCCAACTTCACTTTCTCTCTCTACTTTCTCTCTCTAGCCTCCCTTAAGCCCCCTAAAGTCTAGGTAAACCCCCTAGCACCCGAAGGAAGCCCCGAGGCTCCCGAAGCCCCGAGAAAAGAGCCTTTCAGCTCAGAAACGCTGCTCCAAGCGGAGCTCAGTTTTGAGAAAAACTCGCTGTAAGTAAGCTACGCCTACCCTATCTTTAGTATAACTTATGTTTCAATATAGTAATGTTATTAGGACCTTATAATAATTATTTGGGATATTATTATGAGTTATATAAGTGTCGTTATAATATCTTTTTAACCACTCGCGGTACGGGGAATCTGGTTTGGAGGGCCGCTTGGGTTGCTGGATTCAGAAGTGCTATATGCCAAAATGATCATGCCCTCCTGTGTTTTATGTCTGGCCCCTATCTGTACATAGTGGTTGGAAAATATTGTTTAAACGCTTATATAATAATAATAATCATAAGATTAATAATTAGTCACGGTAAATATTAGACTAAAATCTAGTGGTAATAATACTAGGTTTCGTCGAAGGAAATTATTTTTAAGAAGCGAAGCGCTATCTGAGTTCGGAATCACCACCTTAACAAGTGAGTGCATAGTCCCTTTCATGAACATGATTTTAATACAAGTATTGATTGAAGTATTAAATATATGTTTATGTGCGAGTTATTTGATGTTGCCTGAAATACGCGTTAAAGAACATACCTGATTATATATGATGATTTAGGATAAAGAGTAAACCTAAATTAATAATGAGGAATATTGGGTATTATCTTCTTACGAGTACGAGTGAGTTATACTCAGAGAATAGAACTTTAATATATGTCATTGATCCGGGAGCATGGATTAGACATAGTCATTGTCCCTAGTCCGAGAGTATGGATTGGACATAGTCAAATGTCATTAATCCGGGAGTATGGATTAAGACATAGTCAGTTGTCCTTAGTCCGGGAGTATGGACAGGACATAGTTATCCGTCATTAATCCGGGAGTATGGATTTAAACGTAGACACTTGTCCATAATCTAAGAGTATGGAATGGACACAATTATTGATCCGAGAACATGGATTAGATCTTGGAGTAAGAGGTAAACTTTAAGGTCCGAGAGTATGGATAGTCTCGTTGTGAGGATTGACGGGGTGGGGTAAGAGTTGATTATAAATATGGGGAAATTGTATATTTTGTGAGTTCTAAATTATATATATGATATAACATTGTGGGATTGAAATCCCTATGTACTCACCAGGTTTCCCAACCTGACCCACTCAAGCTTATTTGTATCACAGGTGTCGATATGAAGTTACATTACACTGAGAGATTAAAGAGAAGTAGATCACTAGTGTAAATAAATGTAAGTTCTGTTTATGCTTATGTTTCTGTATTGACGATGACATCCCAAATGTTTTAAAATGAATAAAATACATTTCTTAGGAAATGCTTTGATAATGTATTTATCATGTTTTTCTAGGAACAAATTCCGCAACACTTTTATTAAAAGAGGTACTCTGATTTTTATAAAGCATAAACAAAATCGGTCTTTTCTGGCTGTGAAAATGGGGATGTCACAGCGGTCCAGATATACTAAAGGCCTGCGAGATGGTCTAGTCAGGCCGAAGGCCCAGAGAGCGGTCCAGATAGGCTGAAGGCCCGATGAGGTGGTCCAATCATGCTGAAGGCTTTGTATGCATGTTGTTGTTTGTTATGTTATGTGGTGGTACTTTGGGGGAACTCACTAAGCGTTGACTTACAGTTTAAGTTTTGTTTCAGGCACATCTGAGGATCGTGGCAAGGCGAAGGCGTGATCCTGCATACCCTTCGGTTTTATGATATCTAGATTTTTGGGACACTCTGATTATTGAAACCACTTTTGAAACAGTGGTTTTGTAGACATTATGGATAGAATTGTTGTTTTTCAAAAAGTTCAAATTTGTTGTGATTTTTGAGATGTTACAAGTTGGTATCAGAGCCTTGGTTTAAGCGAATTAGAGGAGAATTCGTGTGAATCCAGACTCAAACTGAGGAACTGCAAAAGTTTTAAAACGGTTTTCAAAAAAAATTGTTTTCAAAAGTGACCAAGGAAGGATGTGATGTGCAGGATCAGCCGGAGCCAGAAAGTATACCCCAAGTTACTAATGGGTTTTGAGCACAACAACATTCCTATGTGATCATGCAACCCTGATTACTTTGGATCTTAGTTTTTCTCTAGTTATACATAGAAATAGAAGTTCCAAAGCAATAACCCTAATACTAGCATACAATTTCAGAAATCAATATGAAAACTAGGGTTTGATTGTTACCTCTCTTGTTATCTCGTATTAACAAGGAATCCAATGATGATCTCGACTCTTGAAAGCGTGAGTGCCCCAATTGTTGCACCTTTAATGGAATCACATGAGTGAGAGAGAGGGCAGAATTTCGGCTAGGGTTTCTCTTGGATGCAGTGGCCGAAATTGGGAGGCCAGGGGGTCCTTAAATAGCTGTGGCTGCTAGGGTTTCCAGGTGGAAACCCTAATCCTTGCTTAGGCTCCAAGCAGCCCATGAACCCACCTTCTAGAAGGCCTTGGACGATTTCTACAGGGCCTCCTATAGATTTCGTTCAACCCTTTCCAAGGGAGTCCATCAGCCCAATACTACAACTATCATTGATTTTCAATATCAGTCCCCACACTTTTAATCAGTTCTTTTAATCCCAAAATTAATACCGAATTAATTTCTGATTAAATACTAATTAAATAATATGATTTCTAATTAATATATTATTCTTATAATATATTAATAAATCATTTATTAACCTCTCTCTCCAATGTCATCCAGTCAAGTTGCAATGCTGAAGGCAACCCAAAAGGACCATGCTACTATCAGATCAAGTACATACCAATTATAGTTATGGGCTTAGACACCTAATCCAACAGTCTCCCACTTGGATAAGGCTAATAACTAAAATTGCAAGTATAACTTCAGAATCTGATTAGCAATCGTAGCTTTCAAAAGCCGTTGTCGAACTCTGACCTAGTCAATGACGCGTCCTTTAGATAAGGGATCATATAATCCTCCATTCTACAAGATATCGTGTGGACAAAGACATGGAATATAATCATTCTCAACGTCCAACAGTTTGTTTCCCGATTTCTGATTTGTTTGACAAGGAACTTAATTGAACACATCAATTCAGTCCTGACAGGGCCCGACACATAAGTCAACACAAAATCATCGAGGGGCCCAAGATATCGCTTTCCCCGTTAGGGCAAAAGGAACAGATAAAATTTGACTTATATGTTTGTACTCTTTACTCATCAAATCATACACAACAACACGTTTTATAACATCAAGTTACTGATGTGTTTACGCATTATCAATGCACAACCAACTCGTAAACAACAACTCGTATATCTCAGTTTAAAGATTATACGATATTATCGTCTCACAATTACTCGTGATAAATTCCATGAAGTAATTCAAATGAGCGTGGGTTTAATCCAATACTCAAATCCTTTTGCAGGAGTACTCATAAATTTTGCAACAAACCTTTGCTATGTCTAAACACTTAGACAATCTAAAAGCCAATTCATGGCAGTCTTGCCTCATTACTTACTTCCAAAGTATGATCGACTGTGGATAATTTGAATAATCCAATTATTCTGGAAGTAAAACATGCAAAAGTGAAACAATAGTAAACAATTTACACAAGATAGTAAACATTACGCATAAATAAATCTCCATTACTTAATCATCAAATGTCAATTACATTTATCTATTACAAGTTTCTGAACATCTATCTAATCACTAAAACTAATATCGTCCTTCAGACCAATGCTCCTTGCATGCTGAACGTGCTTGATCCTACTTAGACCCGTTGTGAGGGGATCCACAGGATTCTCTTCTGACGATACACTCTTGACCACGAGGAGTCCTTCTTCTACACGATGTCTGATGGAGTGATATTTTTTGTCGATATGTCGGGATCTGCCTGATGGGATTTGAGCATTCTAACACTCCTATGGTGTACATGCAACCCTAGAAACCTTGGATCTATGTTTTCTCTAATATACATGCAAATTTGATTTTCCAAGGTTTACATCCTAACTAGCATGTTATGGGGAACTTGTAATATAAAAATCAAGTAGAATAACAACCTTTTAGTAGCTTGGATTCCTTGATGACTTTGTGAGCCTAGCACCCCAAATGTGATGCCTCAAATGCTTCACACAACACCACAACACTTAGAATAACTTGAGATAAGTTCACTATCACACAAAATCGGTTTGCCCTCTTGTTCTTACACTCAGTACTCCGATTTTGCTAGTCAAGGGGTCCTTTTATAGTTGTGCCACAAGTAGGGTTACCACATGTAAACCCTAATTGGCATGACTTTTCATTTCCCATGATCCATGGGTTTATAACCCCCATGGACTATCCATGGAGCACCTTATGGGTTTTTAGCCCAACTCCATAAACCATGGATCATTAGCCCACTATATAAGAATGGATGATTTACACAATCAACCCCATATATTTAATTAGTCTCCTTTTGATCACCAAATTAATTTTAAATTAATTCTAAATTAATTCTTGACCAATACTAATTAAATAATATTATTAATATATTAGAACTTATAATATATTAATAAACCTTTAGTGTCCTTTTTCTCATTTTGTCTATCCAAGTGTTGCAATGCCATGCAACCCAAATGGACCATGCCGGGTCGGGTCAAGTACATACCAAATATAGTTATGGACTTAGACACTATATCCAACAGTCTCCCACTTGAATAAGTCTAATAACTATAGTTGCATATATGACTTCAGGATCCGACTAGCAATCGTAGCTTTTTCAAAGTATCTCGGAACTGAGATGATGATGATGATGATATGCCATTTAAGATAAGTGATCATATAATCCTCTGCTCTCAAGATATCAGCCGGACAAATACATGGAACATGGTCTTACTTATTGTCCAGCATTTGTTTCTCGATCTCTGATCTGTTTGACATAGAACTAAATCGAACACATCAATTAGGTTCTGATCGGGCCCGGTACATAGGTCAAAACAAAATCATCGAGGGGCCCAGATATCGCTTCTAATCCTAGAAGGAACAGATAAACTTCGACTCATATGCTTGTATTGACTAATTGTTGAATTATGCACAAAAACACTTTTTATAACATCGAGTTACCAATGCGTTTTCGTACAATAAATGTATACCCAATTCATAGTCAACAACTCATATCTCTAGGTTTGAAGATTTATATGATATTACCGTCTCACGATCACTTGAGATAAATTCCATGAAGTAATACAAGTGAGCGTGGGTTGAGTCCAATACTCAAACCTTATGAGCACTCATGAATGTTGCAGCAACCATTGCTATGTCTAATACACCTTAGACAATCTACAAACCCAATTCATGACAGTCTTAATTCAATACCTACTTCCAAAGTATGACTGACTGTGGAGAGTTTGAGTAATACAATTATTCTGGAAGTCAAAACATGCAAAATTGAAACAATAGTAAAAAATTAACATAAGATAGTAACACTTTACTCATAAATAAATAACAACTTTTATTTAATCATCAAATGTCAATTACATTTTACAAGTTTCAAAAACTATCTAATTATTAAAACTAATATCATCCTTCAGCCCGATGCGCCTCACATGTTGTAAATGCTTAACCCTACTCAGTCCCTTTGTGAGGGGATCTGCTGTGACATCCCCATTTTCACGGCCAGAAAAGACCGATTTGTTTATGCTTTGTTTTAAAATCAGAGTAATCTTTTAAAGAAAACAGTTGCGGAATTTGTTCCCAGAAAAACATGACAAATACGTTATCAAAGCATTTCCGAAGAAATGTATTTTTATTCATTTTAAAACATTTGGGATGTCATCGTCAATATAGAAACATAAGCATAAACAGAACTTACATTCATTTACACTAGTGATCTACATCTCTTTTAAATCTCTCAGTGTAAACTAACTTCATATCGACACCTGTGATACAAATAAACTAAGTGGGTCAGGTTTGGAAACCTGGTGAGTACATAAGGATTTCAATCCCACAATGTTATAACACATATATATAATTTAGAATTTACACAATATAAATTTTCTCTATAAATATATAACCAACGCTTACCCCACCCCGTCAATCCTCTCAACGAGACTAATAACACTAACCTCTCGACCTGATCCATCCTCCCGAATCTAAAACTAACCTCTCGACCTGATCCATACTCCCAGATCTAAAACTAACCTCTCGACCTGATCCATACTCCCGGATCTAAAACTAACCTCTCGACTTGATCCATACTCCCGGATCTAATAACAAATAACTATGTCCTATCCATACTCCCGGACTAAGGGCAACTAACTATGTCTTAATCCATACTCCCTGACTAAGGACAACTGACTATGTCTTAATCCATACTCCCGGATTAATGACAACTGACTAAGTCCAATCCATACTCTCGGACTAGGGACGAATAACTATGTCTAATCCATGCTTCCAGATCAATGACATATTTTAAAGTTCTATTATCCGTATAGATCTCACTCGTACTCATAAAGAGATACTACCCCATAACCATTATAACAAACCTTAGATTTACTCTTTAACCTAAGTTATCATAAACAATCAGGTATGTTCTTTAACACTTAATTCAGACATCATCAAATGACTCACACAAAGCATATATTTAATACATTCAAACAATACTTGTATTAAAATCATGTTCATGAAAGGGACTATGCACTCACTTGATAAGACGATGATCGGACAGCACTACGGCTCTTCTAGTAGAAATTCTCCGGTGAAACCGGGATGCTTTCTTGAAAACCGGGCTTCTCGCGGGCAGAGTTTCGGCTCGGAAACTTTACTTCTCGGGATCCTCGGGGCTTCGGGACTTGCTTCGGGTCTCGGGAATGATACCGGGGCTTCGGGGGGCTTCGGGGGTAATGCTTGCATGTAAAACGAGGGAATAACGAGTGAGAGAGAAGAAATGAGCAACAAAACTCGGCAGCCCTTGAGTTCTATTTATAGGGGCTGATCCCTGCGATTACGCTGGGCGTAACTTCAGAGTACGCTGGGCGTAGTCCCTCTACAATTAGTACGCTGGGCGTACTTCAGTTACGTTGGGCGTAGTCTTCGGATAAGCTTTGGTATGCGTGCCTCGAACTTCAAAAATTCATAACTTTCGCATACGAGCTCCGTTTTCGACGTTCTTTATATCCACGCGTAGGTGAGACTATGCTCTACAACTTTCATTTAGACTCCGTCGGCTAAGTTTGAATTTATTTTTATTATATTATTTTTAGTAGGCCGGGACAGGAAAACTCCGTTATAAATCATAACTTCTTCATCCGACGTCCGTTTTCGTCTGTCTTTTTACCGTTGGACTACTAACGACGAGATCTTCGATTCTTGTTTAGATTGTTTCGGCCAAATATCACTCGATCTCAATTCCTCATACGAAGTCAGATTTAGACGTTCTTTTCATGCACGCTCTCGGTTTAACGTATTCTACGACTTTCGTTTAGATCACTAAGGCTAGATATCGCTCTATCTTAAATTCATATTTTACGTCATTCAGCGTCGTGCCGGTTCTGTTGCGAAACTTCGACAGGTCATAACTTCTTCGTTATAACTCGGATTTCGGCGTTCTTTATATGTACGGAATCTTTGTAACATATACTACAACTTAGGTAAGATTAATCCTTCTAAATAATCTTCCATCAAAAAGTCATTTTTGATGCTTATCGTCTCTAAATTGACTAGCCCGGATCTACGAGCGTTACAATTATCTCCCCCTTAGGATGATTACGTCCCGGAATCATCAACGAAAATAGGACTTGTATAATGATTCCATACGTTATCTTTCCATCCTAAGTAATAACCGTAACTTCTATGTTTCCTTGAAAGAGTATCTAACTCTAGGGCTTCTTGACTGCAGACGATGCTCAATCTTGCATATGCTTTTCGTACTATGTTGGACTTTCAATCATAACCTTCAAGTTACACAATAAGTCCTTATTGTGGACTCCTTCTTCTTCTTCTTAGGATAACTACTTTCCTTTATCTATTGTAACAGATCGATGGGTCATGCTCTAATGATCTCTCATCGTATGATGCAACGCTTAGACTCAAGTCTCTTAGAGTCAAATTCCAGAATGGAATATACCTTCCTTCATATTTTAATGCGATATAACCACATTTTAACATGTACCATTTCTAGCTACTAACTTCTTTAACAACGAGCGCGATACAATTGGTCGCATTGATTTCACCCTTCTGACTTAAGTCAGATGTTACATCGAGCTTGGTTCTCCGAACCACGTAACAAACTCATTGTAGTCGGTCTCAATTCGATATGACCACTAGGGTCGAAATAACAACCATCTTACTAGTCATTACCGAAACAATGGTAATGACATACTTGAATAAAACGGAATCAATTACTAGCTTCTTGGTAACCTTGTGACTTTCCTTGATCCAAGCGTGAGTCATGTGCTTCTAGTAGTATAGATCTCTATTACTATTCACACCTACTCATACTCGTCCCAAGTATTGTCTCTCAGTCTAACCAAGTCACCATACAAAACTCACACAATCATTTAACACATCAGATATTAAAACCATAAATATCACATAGATATCAAAACCAGGGTTTATATTATTTCTTGAAACGTTTACACAGAGGTTCAAGTTAACCTTATACTATGGCTCTAATAGGCTACACTTCCTGATATTAGCTATATCCTGATATGAAGTCTTCATCCTTGATTCCTCGCATTGACATCTGCTTCGTTAAGGATCATTTGAAATGCTCTTGCCTTTGGCTGTGGCAGGACATTCGACTTTGTAGCCCCTTCTCTTCTTGGGCAGTTTTGATTGAAGTGTCCTTCTTCACCACACTTAAAGCAGGCTTCTCTTTTGGTTGTGAATTCACTGGCATAATGACCAGTCTTCCCGCATTTGAAGCAGGTCATCTCTTTAGAGCATCTCCCAATGTGCTTCCTCTTGCACTTATCACACCATTGTGCTCCTTCTTCGAATTCCTTCGAATCAGACTTTGAGAAATTTCTCTTCTCATCGGACCTTGAGGAACCTTCAAACTTTCTTTTCTCGCCCACTTCAGCCCTCTCCAGATTCTTTTCCCTTATCTGGGTCTCGACGTTCTTAGCAGCCCAGGTGGCGGCTTTCAAAGTGGTTGCTTGCTTGACCATCGGACCAAAGTCCGCTGGTAATCCATGGGTAAACTTGTTAACCTTAGAGAGTTCAGTTGGAACTAGGTATGGAACAAGCTTCATCTTCTCCGTAAAACTAATAGCATACTCGGTGACGTTCAATCTTCCCTTTTTCATATTGTGGAACTCATTATTGATTTCCAGAAGATCCTGCTCGGAGCAGTAATGCAATTTGAGTTGCACCACAAAGTCTTCCCAAGACATCCTGCTCGCTTCTCCCTTGGGCATCGAGTCAGCTAACAGCTTCCACCAACTCAACACTCCAGATTTTAACAGAGGGATCGCAAGAGCGGTCTTCTGCCTGTTGCTGCATTCGCAACTTTCAAACATTGTCTCCATTTCGGAGATCCAGTTTATAACTTCTACCGGCGTCGGGCTTCCGGATAGACATGGTGGTTTGGATGCCATGAAATCTTTATACTTTCATCCACGTCCGTCGTTTCCTCAATTCTGGTTGTTACGTCTAACCACCGGTGGATTGGCTTGACCAATAATCCCACTGAAGTTTCCTCCTTCCGACTGCCCTTCACTTAATTCGGGCTGTTCAATCGGCATTGAAGGTTCTTCACGATTCTGCTGAAGCAGACGTCTAGTTTCTTCCATCTGACGATCCAACATCGTTTGAATCATCAATTGTACTCCAGCCATTGTCATCGACTCAGGTGGTGCTGATGCAACAACTACTTGCTCAATCACAGGTGGTTGATTCCTGTTTTCGTTCACGTTTCCAGCTCCACTCCTGGTTCTTGCCATTTTTGATCTATGCACCAAATTAGGCGAATTTAGATCTCTATTACGATAGACGTTCAAATCATCCTTATCACTCCAAAACGTTTACATGCTAGTTCTAATATCGTATTCATACGCTTAGAATCCTAAACATGTAAGGTTTCCAGATCCGGCCGGAAACAGACCATAGATCCGAACAACTAATATCATATATGGCAAACATATAACATTTAGCACATAAAAGCATTTTAGGCATCTTTCCTAAAATATACTAGTGCTCGTGTCTATAATATGGTAGACACCCATCTCACAATCATCACTTAGCATTCTAAGTTTAAGTCCAGAAATCCTACAAATTCCTAGTTCTCTTAAACTAATGCTCTGATACCAACTGTGACATCTCCATTTTCACGGCCAGAAAAGACCGATTTGTTTATGCTTTGTTTTAAAATCAGAGTAATCTTTTAAAGAAAACAGTTGCGAAATTTGTTCCCAAAAAAAATGACAAATACGTTATCAAAACATTTCCGAAGAAATGTATTTTTATTCATTTTAAAACATTTGGGATGTCATCGTCAATATAGAAACATAAGCATAAACAGAACTTACATTCATTTACACTAGTGATCTACATCTCTTTAAATCTCTCAGTGTAAAGTAACTTCATATCGACACCTGTGATACAAATAAACTAAGTGGGTCAGGTTTGGAAACATGGTGAGTACATAGAGATTTCAATCCCACAATGTTATAACATATATATATATATATATATATATATATATATATATATATATATATATATATATATATATATATATATATAATTTAGAATTTACGCAATATAAATTTTCTCTATAAGTATATAACCAACTCTTACCCCACCCCGTCAATCCTCTCAACGAGACTAATAACACTAACCTCTCGACCTGATCCATACTCCCGGATCTAAAACTAACCTCTCAACCTGATCCATACTCCCGGATCTAAAACTAACATCTCGACTTGATCCATACTCCCGGATCTAATAACAAATAACTATGTCCTATCCATACTCCCGGACTAAGGGCAACTAACTATGTCTTAATCCATACTCCCGGATTAATGACAGATTATATGTCTTGTCCATACTCCCGGACTAAGGACAACTGACTATGACTTAATCCATACTCCCTGATTAATGACAAATTATATGTCTTGTCCATACTCCCGGACTAAGGACAACTGACTATGTCTTAATCCATACTCCCGGATTAATGACAACTGACTAAGTCCAATCCATACTCTCGGACTAGGGACGAATAACTATGTTTAATCCATGCTTCCGGATCAATGACATATTTTAAAGTTCTATTCTCCGTATATATCTCACTCGTACTCATAAAGAGATACTACCCCATAACCATTATAACAAACCTTAGATTTACTCTTTAACCTAAGTTATCATAAACAATCAGGTATGTTCTTTAACACTTAATTCAGACATCATCAAATGACTCACACAAAGCATATATTTAATACATTCAAACAATACTTGTATTAAAATCATGTTCATGAAAGGGACTATGCACTCACTTGATAAGACGATGATCGGACAGCACTACGGCTCTTCGAGTAGAAATTCTTCGGTGAAACCGGGATGCTTTCTTGAAAACCGGGCTTCTCGCGGGCAGAGTTTCGGCTCAGAAACTTTACTTCTTGGGATCCTCGGGGCTTCGGGACTTGCTTCGGGTCTCGGGAATGATACCGGGGCTTCGGGGGTAATGCTTGCACGTAAAACGAGGGAATAACGAGTGAGAGAGAAGAAATGAGCAACAAAACTCGGCAGCCCTTGAGTTCTATTTATAGGGGCTGATCCCTGCGATTACGCTGGGCGTAACTTCAGAGTACGCTGGGCGTAGTCCCTCTACAATTAGTACGCTGGGCGTACTTCAGTTACGTTGGGCGTAGTCTTCGGATAAGCTTTGGTATGCGTGCCTCGAACTTCAAAAATTCATAACTTTCGCATACGAGCTCCGTTTTCGACGTTCTTTATATCCACGCGTAGGTGAGACTATGCTCTACAACTTTCATTTAGACTCCGTCGGCTAAGTTTGAATTTATTTTTATTATATTATTTTTAGTAGGCCGGGACAGGAAAACTCCGTTATAAATCATAACTTCTTCATCCGACGTCCGTTTTCGTCTGTCTTTTTACCGTTGGACTACTAACGACGAGATCTTCGATTCTTGTTTAGATTGTTTCGGCCAAATATCACTCGATCTCAATTCCTCATACGAAGTCAGATTTAGACGTTCTTTTCATGCACGCTCTCGGTTTAACGTATTCCACGACTTTCGTTTAGATCACTAAGGCTAGATATCGCTCTATCTTAAATTCATATTTTACGTCATTCAGCGTCGTGCCGGTTCTGTTGCGAAACTTCGACAGGTCATAACTTCTTCGTTATAACTCGGATTTCGGCGTTCTTTATATGTAAGGAATCCTTGTAACATATACTACAACTTAGGTAAGATTAATCCTTCTAAATAATCTTCCATCAAAAGTCATTTTTGATGCTTATCGTCTCTAAATTGACTAGCCCGGATCTACGTGCGTTACATCTGATGGGTTCTCATATGATGATACCCTCTTTGCCACGAGGAGTCCTTATTCTATTCGATGTCTAATGAAATGGTATTTTCTGTCAATGTGTCTGGATCTCCCGTGATCCCTTGGTTCCTTAGCTAAAGCAACCGCACTTTCGCTGTCACAGAAAATTTCCATTGGCTCTTTTATAGCTGGTACAACTCCAAGGTCTCCAATGAAGTTCTTTAGCCATATCGCCTCCTTTGCTGCCTCACTTGCTGCTATATACTCTGATTCGCAAGTTGAATAAGCTACTGTCTCCTGCTTGGAACTTTTCCAAGTAATTGCTCCTCCATTTAGGATAAAGACCCAGCCTGACTGAGAGCGGAAATTATCCCTATCAGTCTGAAAGCTAGCATCGCTATATCCTACCACTCTCAAGTCATCACTGCCACCAAGGGTAAGGGCCCAGTCCTTAGTCCTTCACAGATACTTGAGAATATTCTTTACCGCAGTCCAGTGAGCCTTGCCAGGGTTCCCTTGATATCTATTGACCATGCTCAAAGCAAAGGCCACATCAGGGCGAGTACAAGTCATAGCATACATGATTGAGCCCACAGCAGAAGCATATGGTACATGACTCATCTCAGCTATCTCAGCCTCTGTACTCGGACTCTGAGTCTTACTCAGTTTGGTGTTACTCTGGATCGGTAATTCCCCTTTCTTGGAATCCTGCATATTGAACCTCTTCAGCACCTTATCCAAGTAAGTACTTTGACTAAGTCCAATTAGTCTCTTACTCCTGTCTCTTAATATCCTTATCCCTAGGATATAGGTAGCTTCCCAAGGCCCTTCATAGCGAAACACTTCCCAACCCAGGACTTAACCTCCTGCAAGGTTGGGATGTCATTTCCTATGTGTAGTATGTCATCCACATATAACACCAAAAAGCTAACTATACTCCCACTAGCCCTAACATATACACAGGACTCATCCTCAATCCTCCAAAAACCAAACTCTTTGACTTTCTCATCGAAGCAAAGATTCCATCTGCGAGGTGCTTGTTTCAATCCATAGATGGATTTCTCAAGCGTACACACCTTATTAGGGTACTCTGTAGTGATAAAACCCTCTGGCTAACTCATGTAAACATCCTCAGCCAACTTTCCATTAAGGAAAGCGGTTTTGCATCCATTTGCCATATTTCATAGTCATGAAATGCAGCAATGGCCAACATAACCCTAATAGACTTAATCTTTGCTACTGGTGAAAAGGTATCATCATAATCAACTCCCGGAGTTTGAGAAAAGCCCTTTACAACCAGTCGCGCCTTATACGTGTGTACATTACCATCCATGTCGGTCTTCTTCTTGAAGATCCATTTGCACCCGACTGTCTTACGACCTGGTACATTGTCAACCAAGTTCCAAACTTGATTGTCATACATGGACTGTATCTCGCTGTCCATAGCCTCTTTCCATTTAGCAGCCTCAGGGCCTGCCATGGCTTTTGTGTAGCTGTTAGGTTCATCCAGATTTACCAGTGTGCTATCACTGATAATCGTATCACCTTCCGCAGTAATATGGAAACCATAGTAATGCTCAGGTGCATTCCTAACTCTTGTGGAACGCCTCAGAGGTATGGGCTCGTCAGTCGGATCAACATGAGTTTCCTCTTCAGGTTGATTGCTAGGGTTTGAGGTTCCTTCACCACTTGACTCTTGAATTTCTTCAAGGTCAATTTGCCTCCTACTGTTTCCTTGGCTTATGAACTCTCTCTCACGAAAGACTCCTCTTCTAGCTACAAATACCACATTCTCACTAGGTCTGTAGAAGAGGTAACCAAAGGATCTTTGTGGGTAGCCGATGAAAATACACCTCTCACTTCGAGGTTCGAGCTTATCATGAGACTCACGCCTCACGAAGGCCTTGCAACCCTAAATCTTGATGTGGTCCAAATTGGGAATTTTTCCAGTCCACATCTCATGAGGTGTTTTGGCAACCTTTTTAGTAGGGACTAGATTCAGGATATGGGTGGCAGTATCTAACGCATACCCCTAGAATGAGATTGGTAACGAAGCTTGACTCATCATGGAACGAACCATGCCCAACAAGGTTCGATTGCGCCTCTCAGCCACACCATTCAGCTATGGTGTCCTAGGAGGTGTCAATTGTGATACAATCCCACATTCCTTAAGATAGTCAAGGAACTTGATACTAAGATACTCTCCTCCCCGATCGGATTGGAGCATCTTGATGTTCCTGCCCAGTTGATTCTCCAGTTCTTGCTTAAACTCTTTGAACTTTTCAAAGGTTTCTGACTTATGCTTGATTAAGTAGATTTATCCATATCTACTATAGTCATTAGTAAAAGTCACATAATACCGATTAGCATCCCTTGTGGCAGTTTTGAAGGGTCCACACACATCAGTGTGTATAAGGTCCAACAAACTCTCACCCCTCTCACAAGTACCAGTGAACGGTGATTTTGACATTTTTCCAAGTAAAGAAGATTCGCAACTATCATCCGACTTTAGGTCAAATGATTCCAAAACTCCAGCCTTTTGGAGTTGGCCTATGCACTTCTTGTTAACATGTCCAAGACGACAATGCCACACGTATGCTTTGTCTGAACTATTTGAAGAATCAATACACAACACATTATTTCCTAGATTATCTACAACATTCACAGCTTCATATACACCATCACAAGGTAATGCTTTAAAGTAAAATACATCATTGTAATAAACTATAATAGCACCATTATCATTATCAAATGAAAAAGTAAACCCTTGTTTGTACAAGCCATGAAAGGAAATAATATTTCTCGCCATTTCAGACGAGTAACAACATTTATTCAAATCTAACATTAACCCATTATTAAGCAATAAAGAATAAACTCCTATCTTGGTAACAGGTGATGCTTTCCTATTCCCCATGATTAAGTTTATGTTCCCGTGCTCCACTTTCTCACTTCTTCTTAGGCTCTGCAAATCAGTACAAATGTGAATACCACAACCTGTATCAAGCACCCAAGAGTTAGTATGCAATGAGTTATTAGACAATATAGTGTAAATACCTGCATAGGTGGGTTTAACTTTCCCATCCTTTACATCCTGCAAGTATTTGGGGCAGCTTCGCTTCCAGTGCCCCTTTTCCTAGCCGACTCGCCGAGTCATTCGACTGACTCGTCGAGCCCAAGGCAATCTTCATCGGACTCGCCGAGTTGTTCGTCCAACTCGTCGGGTTCATGACCATCTTCATATGACTCGCCGGGTCGACCTTGCGACTCGCCGAGTCCCTTCAATCCTCCAACCATACAGATGATTTTTAGGCCATGCTAAGGCTCCATATTGTAGATCTAGCTTCCCACGACATGTTTATCACGTAAAGTTGCAAACTTTACGTGCATGCAAGATGATAATGACCCAAAACAAGCTAAAGAAGAGGTTCTAGGCAAAAGAGCTTCACCAACAAGCTAAAGACTGAGACTTTATGATGATAAGAGCCAAGATGAGCCTAGATCTGAAGTTGCAACTTCAGATCTTGGTTCATCACTCGAAAAGCAACACCACATGCCTAAAATGGTCCCAAAACTCAAATATAGAAGGGGTCTAATTAGAAGAAGCTCAAGGTGATGACTTGATACCTCTAAATGGTGATAAACTGAGGTAGACTTCAGATCCCCAGCTGTTCCTTGCTCCAAGCTTCTTGATCTTCAAACATTTCCTCACCAAAATCCTTCTTCCAAGCTAAGAAGCACACCAATATAGAGAACAAGCACAAATTAGGGTTTCTGGGTTCGAGGGGAGCAGTAAGTGAGGCTAAGGGGGAATAAGTGATCCTTAAATAGGGTGCAAAACCCCGGAAATTAGGGTTTCATCCCCCAGCTCCTACTCGTCGAGTCCCTTCTTGGACTCGGCGAGTAGGTCACTAAAACACGTGGACTAATCCACTGCTACTCGAAGAGTAGGGCAACCAACTCGTCGAGTAGCCCTTGAAATCAAGAAAATTCTTATATTAAATCAATACCTGAGAATCGGGGCGTTACAATTCTCCCCCACTTGAACTAGACTTCGTCCTCGAAGTCTTCCGCGGCGAACAGCTTCGGATAGTGCTCCCGCATCTCTGCCTCTGGCTCCCAAGTCCACTCGGACCCCCTCCGATGCTCCCACTGTACCTTTACCAAAGGTATCTCCTTGTTCCGCAGAACTTTCATCTTCCTCTCCAGTATGGCCACAAGCCTCTCCACATAATTCAGGCGCTCATCGACCTGAATATCATCCAATGACACCACTGCCTCCTGATCCATAATGCACTTTTGCAACTACGACACGTGGAAAGTGTTGTGGATCCGACTAAGCTCCTCCGGTAACTCTAACCTGTAAGCCACCTTGCCCACCCTGGCAATGATCCTGAACGGTCCGATGTAGCGGGGACCCAATTTCCCCCTCTCCCTGAAGCGAATCACACCCTTCCAGGGTGAGACTTTCAGGAGTACCATATCGCCCACCTGAAAATCCAATTCAAATCGGCGCCTGTCAGCGTAACTCTTTTGTCGACTCTGAGCGGTCTGCAGTCGCTGCCTAATCTGCTGAATCTTCTCGGTAGTCTGCAAGACTACTTCCGTCCGTCCCATCACCCTGTGTCCTATCTCACCCCAACAAACTGTGGTGCGACATCTCCTCCCATACAACAGCTCGAAAGGCGGAGCGCCAATGCTGGAATGGTAGCTGTTGTTGTAGGCAAAATCCGCAAGGGGTAGGTGGGAATCTCAGCTCCCACCGAAGTCAATAACACAAGCCCTCAGCATGTCCTCGAGGGTCTGTATGGTCCGCTCGCTCTGACCGTCTGTCTGAGGATGAAATGTTGTACTGAAGTGCAACCGCGTGCCCAGCTCCTCGTGGAAATTCTGCCAGAAACGGGAGGTAAATCTAACATCTCGGTCGAAGACAATGGAGACCGGAACCCCATGGCAAGCAACGATCTCGCGGACATATATGTCGGCCAACTTCTCGGCCGACGAACTCTCCCGTATTGCCAAGAAATGGGCACTCTTGGTCAATCGATCCATGATGACCCATATAGCATCAAACCCCTTCGTCGTTCTCGGCAACTTGGTAATCAAATCCATCGTGATTTGTTCCCATTTCCATATGGGAATCTCCAGGGGATGCAGCTTGCCAGGCGGCCTCTGATGCTCGGCCTTGACCATCCTACAGGTCAAGCACCTCTCGACGTACCAAGCGATTTCTCGCTTCATGCACGACCACCCGTATCTCAAACTCAAATCCCGGTACATCTTGGTGGCCCCGGGTGAATAGAGAAGTGAGACTTATGAGCCTCCTCCATGACTGTCTGTCTGACCCCACCAGACATCGGAGCCCACACCCGAACGCATCGGGTTAATAATCCCCGGCTATCCTGCACAAACCGGGTGTTCTCACCCCTAATCCTCTCCAGCTTCCAGTTCTATGGCCGCATGCCCTCGACCTGAGCATCCCTGATCAAACTCACTAGCAGAGAATCCACCACTATCCTCATACATATCGCTGGGGTGGAAGTCCCAGCTGACTTGCGGCTCAGGGTGTCCGCCACCACATTCGCTTTACCGGGGTGGTAAAGGATCTCGCAGTCGTAGTCCTTGACTACATCCAGCCACCTGCGCTGCCTCATGTTCAGGTTTGGCTGATCCATGATGTGTCTCAAGCTCTTGTGATCCGTGTATATAGTCCAGCGGACCACAAATAGATAATGTCTCCAAATTTTGAGAGCGAAAACCACCGCTCCCAACTCTAGATCATGAGTAGGATATCTCGTATCATGCGGCTTCAACTGCCGCGATGCATAAGCTATCACCCGTCCCCTCTGCATGAGGACCGCTCCTAGTCCCGTGATGGACGCATCATAGAATACCACAAAATCCTCGACTCCCTCCGGAAGAGTCAAAACTGGAGCCTCGCATAGACGCTGTCTGAGGGTCTCAAACGCCCTCTGCTGCTCGGGGCCCCACCGCAAATCCACCCCTTTCCTCGTCAGACGAGTGAGAGGTACTGCAATCTTGGATAAATCCTGTATGAATCTCCGGTAGTACCCCGCTAATCCTAAAAATCTCCTGATGTCTGAGGGAGATTTCAAAATCTCCCACTGCATAACTGCTTCGATTTTGGCCGGGTCGACCAAAATCCCCTCCTGGTTAACGAGGTGTCCCAGGAACTGGACCTCTCGTAACCAAAACTAGCATTTCGAGAACTTGGCATAAAGTCGTTCTCACCTCAGAACTCCCAATAACTCCCGCAGATGCTCCTCATGCTACTCTTGGGTCATGGTTTACACCAAGATATCGTCGATAAACACTATGACCGAGCGATCGAGCATCGGTCTGCGGACCCGATTCATCAGGTCCAAGAATATAGCTGGCGCGTTGGTGAGCCCAAACGGCATCACCACGAACTCGTAATGCCCATAACGAGTTCAGAACACGGTTTTCTCCACGTCCTCCTCTCTGACCCTGACTTGATGATACCCAGACCTCAAGTCTATCTTGGAAAACCAAGACGCACCCTGCAATTGATCGAAAAGATCATCTATCCTCGGGAGTGGATAACGGTTTTTCACCGTTAACTTGTTCAACTCCTGGTAATCAATGCACATCCGGTGCGAACCATCCTTCTTCCTGACGAAGAGTATCGGTGCTCCCCATGGAGAACTGCTCGGACGAATGAACTGCTTTCCCAGCAGTTCCTGCAGCTGTGATGACAGCTCCTGCATCTCTGGTGGTGCCAACCGGTACGGAGCCTTGGCGATAGGGGCCGCACCTGGCACTAGGTCGCTCCTCAACTCGATGTTCCTCTCCGGAGGCACTCCGGGTAACTCCTCCGAAAACACATCAACAAACTCTCTGACCACTGGAACCTCTGAAACTGAAACCTGCTCCCTGGCCCGCGTATCTACCACGTACGCTAGATAACCCGCACACCCGCGCTTGATGGACTGCCGAGCCCTGGCAGCTGAACAAAACCCTGATCCCAACCTGGTGTCCTCGCCATAAACAATCAGTTCTCCCCCGCTTGGGGTTCGAACTACAACTCGCTGACCCTCGCAATCTATCATGGCACCAAACCGGCTAAGCCAATCCATCCCTACGATTACGCACACCTCCCCCATTGGAATCGGTATCAAATCTATCAGAAAGGACACTCTGAAGATCTCCAACTCGCACCCTCGATAGACCGAAGAAGCAGAAACTCCATGTTCGTTGGCGATAGAGACTCGCAACGGACACTCTAGCTCGCTCACCGGCACACCAAACTCCCTACTAAAGGTCTGAGATACGAAAGACCGACTCGCTCCTGAGTCAAATAAAACCAAAGCAGGCAAGGAGTTCACTAAAAACGTACCTAATCACGGGTACAACGGATAAGCATAAAATAGATATAACAAATGAGATAAAGGATATAAACATACCAGCAACCACATCTGGTGCTGCCCTGGCCTCCTCCGCTGTAAGCTGGAAAGCACGCCCCTGGGCCCTCGGGGGTACTGCTCGACCCTGACTCCCGGCAGTAATCCTCAATGTAGCCGGCGCTGGAGCCTGTGCCGGCCTGGCTGCGAGCTGTGGACAGTTGGTCTTCACGTGACCAACCTGATGACAGTGGTAGCAGATCCTCATATACTGAACCGGGGCCGTCTGACGACAATCCCTCGCAAAGTGCCCCTCCCGGCCGCATTTGCGGCATCTGCTACCAGACCTACAAACCCCGGTGTGCCCCTTTTCGCACTTGCCACAAGTGCGACTCTGTTGTCCCCATGACCTAGAATCAGCGATCTTAGACCGCTTTGGCGCCGGCTGCGTCTGTGCCGGGGCACGACCCTGCTCTCTCAGCTGTAACTCAATCTCAAGCTCCCGCCGCCTGGCAGCCTCCTGTAACTCCAGAAGTGTATCACAACGCTGGGTCGCCATAAACTGTCGAATATCTATCTTGAGCATGCTCAGATAACGAGTCATCTTAGCTTGCTCAGAAGCAAACTCCGGGCAGAACATCGCCCTCTCGGTGAACATACGGGTGATCTCCGTCACCGTCTCCCGATCCTGTCTCAACTCCAGAAACTCCTGAGCTAACCGTTCCCGCTCGACTCGAGGAATGTATCGAGCGCGAAACATATCCCTGAACTGCTCCCAAGTAACAGTAGCTCTCTGCTCGTCCGAATATGACCCAATCATCAACCTCCACCAGTCCTTTGCCCCAGACCTCAGCAACTTCAAGTCACATCTGACCTTTTGGTCAGTAGGACATAGGCATGTGAAGAAACATCCCTCCACGTCATACAACCACCTCATGGCTTTGATGGGGTCCTGAGTCCCATCAAAAGTAGGGGGCTTCGTGTTGTTGAAGTCCCGATACTGAAAAGCCCAACCGGCTCCCAACCCTGCCGCTGATACAGCTGCTGTAGCTGCTGCGGCATCCGCCTCAGTGAGGGCTGCATAGCGATCATCGAAATACTCCACCATAGCGGTCTTAATAGACCCGAACATCTCCGACAACTCGGCCCGAAACAAAGCAGCAACCTCATCATGCAGGATCTCCCGGATCCTGTCATCCATCTCATCTGGCCTCATCTGGCCGATAGTCTCGGGCGCTGTTGGCGCCCCCTGTCCACCCCTCCCTCTCCCTCTCCCTCTTCTGATCCCGAACCGGATCCAGTCACAAAGCGCCTGGTCATCACCATTCTGAAACATAACACATGGTATCAGATAATCCACACAAAGAACTAGGAACCAACTCCCGACTAAACCCTAGGGGTTGTGACTTCCTTGCTACGCGTATGGGTCCTGTGCTTTCAGTAGTACGGGCCCATACTACCTTCCACACCTACCCATATTTGTCCCAAGTATCATCACAACGCCCTAACAATATACATAATCATAACGAGCGCTCGATCCTCACTCCTAGAGGAAGGCTAAATATCTCATAATCGGCGGACTCATCCCAAACAACCTACCCATCCATGAAACTTCCACCAACCCCGAAGCACTTGTGTATGCTAACCACACATAACGCTGGACCCTATAGACTTTCGAATACCTGATCCTACCCTAAGCCCTTCATCAAACAAGAACATAAAATAAGTCTAAACCAACATTCTCAGGCTAGAAGATCTTAATCATGTACGACCGTGATGCATACACTAAGCAACTACAATAATGATGTCAATTTCATATAAGGGAGAACCCTAGGCTATCAGGCATCAGATAATCAGGCAATTCTATCATGCAATTCCTGAAGATTCCTAACTTCGTAGTAGCATGCTGTTCTATCATATCACAAAAATCAAATAGTCCGTAAGGTATTTTGGGATCTATCCGCGAGCTCCGACTGATCGTACACTTGCATTCTTTTTTTATTATTTTGAAAACATTTTTAAGAAAATCGTTTTATAACCTTGTCCTCAGTTTGAGACTGGAGACACATGAGTGTTTCCTCCAATTCACTCAAACCAAGGCTCTGATACCAACTTGTAACACCCATAAAAATCATGCCAAATTAAAACTTTTTAAAAACATTTCAAAACACATGATTATTACAAAACTCGTTTTGTAAATGATATATTGTCAGAGTATCCCAGAATTAGATCATAAAATCATAAAATGTGAGGAGCGGTACGATCACGCCTTCACCTTCCCGCGATCATCGGAAGTACCTGAAACAATAATCTCTAAATGTAAGCTCGAAGGCTTAGTGAGTTACCCCCAAAATACCAACGCCATACAGATATAACCATATCATATGAACATATAAGCAAAGAGCATGCATAATGAGCCATCAGTCTGACTGGACCGAATCCCGGCCCTCAGTCTATCTGGACCGCTCTCCGAGCCCTCGGCACATCTAGACCGCCCTCCTCAGAGTCTTCAGCCTATCCGGACCGCTCGCTGGGCCTTCGGCCTGACTAGATTTGCCCGGCCCGGACCTGCAGTCTACCCGGTCCACCCAGGGTGTCTTGGCCTACTGCACACATCAGGACCTGCCTCAACCCTTTCCCAAAACCAATAAACATGTGCACATAAATATCATACGCTAGCATGCAATAACAGATAGTCATACAGATCTAACCGATCTCTAACATAGAAACCATCCTACAACCAGGATATCAATCAAACAGATTACTAGCATAGCAACCATCCTAAACCAGGATGAAATCTAACATAGCAACCATCCTAAACCAGGATGTAATCTAACATAGCAACCATCCTAAACAAGGAAGTAAATCATAAAGGGCCGGCCTTGGTGCCGTAGACCCTGTTGATATAGTGAGGAGAACTCACCTCACAAATGTCGCACTGAAGTGATAGGCTTAAACTATCGAATCACCAACACGAACTCCACCACCTATAGATACCATAAAACCCTTTTTCATAAATTTCCAAATTACCAAAATACCCCAGGGGGTCAACTGGTCAACCCTTGGTCAAGGCCAAAGCCAACAGTCAAGGTCAACAGTCCATGTTGACCCGACTCATCGAGTGTAGTTTACCGACTCGTCGAGTCCTCCCTGAGCTCGAGAAGTCTTGAAATCCTTGGTTGACTCGTCGAGTTTCCTTGCAACTCGTCGAGTTCATGTGTGTCCAAAGGTTGGGGAAAACCCTAGCCGACTCGCGAGTCATTCGACTGACTCGCCGAGCCCAAGGCAATCTTCATCGGACTCGCCGAGTTGTTCGTCCAACTCGTCGGGTTCATGACCATCTTCATATGACTCGCCGGGTCGACCTTGCGACTCGCCGAGTCTCTTCAATCCTCCAACCATACAGATGCTTTTTAGGCCATTCTAAGGCTCCATATTGTAGATCCAGCTTCCCAAGGCATGTTTATCACGTAAAGTTGCAAACTTTACGTCCATGCAAGATGATAATGACCCAAAACCAGCTAAAGAAGAGGTTCTAGGCAAAAGAGCTTCACCAACAAGCTAAAGACTGAGACTTTATGATGATAAGAGCCAAGATGAGCCTAGATCTGAAGTTGCAACTTCAGATCTTGGTTCATCACTCGAAAAGCAACACCACATGCCCAAAATGGTCCCAAAACTCAAATATAGAAGGGGTCTAATTAGAAGAAGCTCAAGGTGATGACTTGATACCTCTAAATGGTGATAAACTGAGGTAGACTTCAGATCCCCAGCTGTTACTTGCTCCAAGCTTCTTGATCTTCAAACATTTCCTCACCAAAATCCTTCTTCCAAGCTAAGAAGCACACCAATATAGAGAACAAGCACAAATTAGGGTTTCTGGGTTCGAGGGGAGCAGTAAGTGAGGCTAAGGGGGAATAAGTGATCCTTAAATAGGGTGCAAAACCCCGGAAATTAGGGTTTCATCCCCCAGCTCCTACTCGTCGAGTCCCTTCTTGGACTCGGCGAGTAGGTCACTAAAACACGTGGACCAACCCGCTGCTACTCGACGAGTAGGGCAACTAACTCGTCAAGTAGCCCTTGAAATCAAGAAAATTCTTATATTAAATCAATACATGAGAATCGGGGCGTTACAAATAGTCCTTAATAAGTCACCCAAATGAAATATTAAGGCTAGGACCCAACAAACTATTTATAGTTGGAAGCGGGATGCCGTAATCCAAGCTATAAAATATTTGAAGGTAGGTAAATGACGATTTACCAATTTCCACCATAAATCGAAATAGATTATTAAGTTTTATTGGATTTGAAATTCCTAGATATTTTGAGATATATTGAACTTTCAATGGCATGTTTGAATCTCGAATGTGCCCTCTCAAGTTTGTGAATGGGATGCCGAGGATCACAAACAAGGTGTGAATAACCATGCAAATTGACTTGGTACCCTTAACTTTTATCACCTAATCGACGTGCCGGTTAACCACACGTGCTCCACCGATCTATGATAAAATTAAGTTACCCTTTGTCACTCTTACTAGTCCTTGTTAGTGTGCCGGTTAACCACACGCGCTCCACTAACGACTTGGTAAGGTACAAAGTGTAATTTCATGGGTTAGCACCTATTTCACGTTTTCCTAAAGTAACTAAGATTGGGAATTATTAAAGTATAGTTACTTTATAATTTCATTATACTTTTAATGAGCATTAAGGTCCTATCCTACCCGTTCAGCTAACGACCCTCCACAAGTCAAGGAAGCGGTGGGTGAGAGTGGACACCCATTAAACTGCCATTTTATAGGCAGTAACCTTATACCCCCCCTTATAGACCGGCTTCGTGAATGAGGCCTTCTAACGGTAAGACTGACTTATTCTTATACATATCTATATATTTAAACTTTTAATATAATAATAGTATAAGGGTTGAATTTTAAACTTTTAAAATTCTAAGGTTCAATTTGGAAATTAAAGTATTAGAGTGTAAACTTTTACAAATTCCAAAACTTGAGGGCAAGTATTGAAACTATTCAAGACTTTTCATTTCATAACTTATGAGTTTAATGGTCCATTTGAAGACCCTTCATTTTATGTAACCTCTTATTCTTTAATGACACTTTTAAAGAAGTGACTTTTGGTTATCCATAACTTGAGGACAAGTTATGGACTCCATCATTAGACATTAAGATCAAGAATCATACTAACAAGCAAGTTACACATAATTCCTATGATCTTCTAAAACTCATAAGTATAAACATTCATATCAAACAATTTCAAGAATCATATTAACACATATAAAACTTGAAATTTGATAATAACAATTGAATATGGATTAGCATAATCATTACCACTTCAAAAAACAGATTTTATAAGTCCAAAACATATTAGGGTAATGATTCTAGTCCATTTCCAGCAGCAAAACTCGAAAATCTGCTCACAGGGCCTTCTACTCGTCGAGTGCATGTAACTACTCGACGAGTAGGATGAATTTACTCATGGACTCGTCGAGTCCCCCCATGGACTCGGCGAGTTCATACGAACAGTGAACAGTTTTTGACTTTTTCAAGCAGTTTGCATAAAGTATACAGAAAACAAGCCTAGACTCTGATACCACTGATGGGATTTGAGCATTCTAACACTCCTATGGTGTACATGCAACCCTAGAAACCTTGGATCTATGTTTTCTCTAATATACATGCAAATTTGATTTTCCAAGGTTTACATCCTAACTAGCATGTTATGGGGAACTTGTAATATAAAAATCAAGTAGAATAACATACCTTTTAGTAGCTTTGATTCCTTGATGACTTTGTGAGTCTAGCACCCCAAATGTGATGCCTCAAATGCTTCACACAACACCACAACACTTAGAATAACTTGAGATAAGTTCACTATCACACAAAATTGGTTTGCCCTCTTGTTCTTACACTTAGTAGTCCGATTTTGCTAGTCAAGGGGTCCTTTTATAGTTGTGTCACAAGTAGGGTTACCACATGTAAACCCTAATTGGCATGGCTTTTCATTTCCCTTGATCCATGGGTTTATAACCCCCATGGACTATCCATGGAGCACCTTATGGGTTTTTAGCCCAACTCCATAAACCATGGATCATTAGCCCACTATATAATAATGGATGATTTACACAATCAACCGCATATATTTAATTAGTCTCCTTTTGATCACCAAATTAATTCTAAATTAATTCTTGACCAATACTAATTAAATAATATTATTAATATATTAGAACTTATAATATATTAATAAACCTTAAGTGTCCTTTTTCTCATTTTGTCTATCCAAGTGTTGCAATGCCTCGCAACCCAAATGGACCATGCCGGGTCGGGTCAAGTACATACCAAATATAGTTATGGACTTAGACACTATATCCAACACTGCAATGATCCCTTGGTTCGTTGGTTAAGGCAACCGCTCCTTCATTATCATAGAAAATCTCCATGGGCTCCTTTATGGCTGGCACAACTCCAAGATCTCCAATGAAGATCTTCAACCATATTGCCTCCTTTGACGCTTCGCTCGCAGCTATGTATTCTAATTCGAACGTTGAATCAGCCACAGTCTCCTGCTTGGAACTCTTCCAAGTTACTACTCCTCCATTCAGGGTAAACACCCGGCCCGACTGAGAGCGGAAGTTATCTCTGTTGGTCTGAATGTTGGCGTCGCTATACCATGTCACTCTCAAGTCATCATTGCCACCAAGTATAAGGACCTAGTCCTTAGTCCTTTGCAGATACTTGAGAATGTTCTTAACTGCTTTCCAGTGAGCTCTACCCGGGTTCCCTTGATATCGACTTACCATGCTCAATGCAACAGCCACATCAGGGCGAGTACATGTCATAGCGTACATGATCGAGCCAACAGAGGAAGCATATGGCACTCGACTCATTTCCGCTATCTCTGCATCGGTACTCGGACTCTGAGTCTTACTCAGTTTTGTATTACTCTGGATAGGAAACTCCCCTTTCATGGAATTCTCCATGCTAAAACATTTCAGCAACTTGTCCAAGTAAGTACTCTGACTAAGTCCTATCAGTCCTTTACTCATATTTCTCAAGATCCTTATCCCCATAATATAAGCATCTTCCCCTAGATCCTTCATAGCGAAACATTTCCCAAGCCAGGACTTAACCTCCTGCAAGGTTGGAACATCGTTTCCTATGAGCAGTATGTCATCTACATACAATACTAGAAAGCTAACTATGCTCCCACTATCTTTGACACATACACATGACTCATCCTCGCTCCTAGATAAACCAAACTCTTTGACTTTCTCATCGAAGCAAAGATTCCATCTGCGAGACGCTTGCTTCAATCCATAAATGGATTTCTCAAGATTGCACACTCTATTGGGGATATTTAGCATCCACAAAACCTTCTGTCTGAGACATGTAAACATCTTCAGCTAGTTTCCCATTAAGGAAAGCGGTTTTGACACCCATCTGCCAGATTTCATAATCATTAAACGCAGCGATGGCTAACATTACCCTAATAGACTTGATCTTGGCTACTGGTGAGAAGGTCTCATCATAGTCAACCCCTGGGATTTGAGTAAAGCCCTTCGCAAACAGTCGTTCCTTGAACGTGTGTACCTTACCGTCTCTGTCGGTCTTCTTTTTGAAGATCTACTTGCACCCAACTGTCTTACGACCTGGTACGTTGTCAACAAGGTTCCAAACTTGATTGTCATACATTGACTGGATCTCGCTGTCCATTACCTCTTTCCATTTTTCGGACTCAGGGCCCACCATGGATTCCTTGTAGCTATTAGGTTCATCCAAATTTATTAGTGTAGTATCACTGATAAAAATATCACCTTCTGTAGTTATATGGAAACTATATAATACAGGTGGAACGCTAACTCCACTGGAACGTCTGAGAGGTAATGATTCGTCAACTGGTTCAACAGGAATCTCTTCCTCAGGTTGATCGCTAGTGTTTGAGGTTCCTTCACCGCTTGATTCTTGAATCTCTTCAAGATCAATTGTCCTCCCACTGTCCCCTTGGCATATGAGTTGCCTCTCGCGGAAAACTCATCTCCTTGCTGCGAAGACCACGTTTTCACTAGGTCTGTAGAAGAGATATCCAAAGGATTTCTTTGGTTAACCTATGAAAATACATCTCTCACTTCGAGGTTCAAGCTTGCCGTGAGTCTCTCGTCTTACGAAATCTTCACAACCCTAAACCTTGATATGTGCCAACGAAGGAACCTTCCATGTCCACATCTCGTGAGGAGTTTTGGCAACCTTCTTTGTTGGGACTAGATTAAGGATATGGGTGGCAGTCTCTAAGGCATACTGTTGGGGTGCAAAGTTCTTCATGTATGACTTTGTAATGGTTTGACTCTTGTAGACTCACTTGCATGTGGTGCATTAGCCTTTAGACCCATGAGTTAGTGACAGTGAGAGAGAGAAATGTAAACACCTGTATATAAGGTGGGTTTAGTCCACTTGTAGAGGTGTGCTTGAGAGATGTAAAAGTGAGTGTGTAAGTGTGTGTTATTTATGTAGTCTAGATCTAGATCCTTTTTGTGTAACACCATATACAATCAATACATCTCTTGAACACCCAAATCACCATGTTCATTGTGCAATCTTTAATTCCGCATGCCAAACCATGTTCTTATGTCACTTCAATTGGTATCAGAGCGGGTCTTCAAGATCAAGGTGATTTTTGAAGAACGATTCTCGGTTTGGCAACATTTGTCATAATTGAAGCATTTTTGGTGAGTCTCTCTCTATGATCTCTCTTAATTTCATTAAATTCGTGCGTTGCGTTTTTGATTTGTGATCGTTTGACTCGTTGGATCAAATTTTTCTTGAAAAACCCCATAGATGATCCAATAAATTTTTTTTGATCAAAGTCCGATCTAATCTCATATTTGTTTTGTTCGATTTGATTCTCAATTGAAATTGGTTCTTTAAATCAAGATTTTATCCAAAAATCATTTTATTCAATTTAGGATCTGTTACTATTCATCCAACCAAAAATTGATCTACAAATCATGAATTTGTTATTGTTCGTATCTTAAGCCCAAAAGTTAAATCTAGTTACTGTTCATCTTTTATTCAAAGTTCAAGCCCAATCTACAATCTAAAGAGTTTGTAATCGGATCATCTCAAGTCCATTCTCATATATATGGATCTGATATTATTAGATTGTAGATAAGCCAATTGATACGCACAAGCTTTACGTGGTTGTACATTCTGGTCCGAACATATACATTTTTTTTTCTCCATCAGTTGATCGTTTATTAATCGATTGTTCTGTGAGATCCGATTTTATATCATCGTTCTTAACAATCATTTGTTATTGATTGTTAATCTGAACTTAGAAATCGATTTCAGATGATTTGTGTATGATGAAATCGGGTTTGTTCGTATCTAGTCTTTGAAATTGGAAATTGATTTTTGAGATCTTATAAATCTTGATCAAGAACACTTGAAGGTTATGAAGAACAGTGAGATAATCCTTTTTTTTATCCGAAATTTGTTGATTGACTCATCAATTTGATGTTTGTTCATCTTTGACTTTGAAAAGTCAAACACATAACAAAGTCAAACCCGATGTTTATGATTTGAATCGTTGAATTGGAAGTTGAAATCGGTTGATACAAGTTGAACATGGGTTGTGGATGTCGAAATACCATTTGATTTGGTGTTTAATTTCAAACTTGATTTGGATCTATGTTTTTGATGAGGAACACTATGTGTTAGTTCACGTTTGGCATTTGAATGAGATATGGAAACCGATTGTTCGAAGATTGAATGGTTTTACAATCGAATGGGTTTGTTAAAATCGGTGGTGTTGAAGATTTTAGATTCGAAGGATTAATGGTCGATGATTTTGGAAGAACTGTAAGAACAAGTGTTTTATGTTCTTGGAATCGACTGAGATATTCTGGGGATAAATAACGAAAGATGTGAAATTGATTTGGGTTTGCTTTCGAAGGGTTGTACTTGAGTTTACAGACGAAGGCTATGATCTCGTTTGGTTATGTCGATTTTGAAGAGTTGATGTGGCTTACTGATTTGGAATGGACGAACGAACAGATGATGATTTTGATAGTTGAATGTACGAAGAATGAAGAACTGGGTTAACATACGAAGGGTGCTCTGATTGAACGAAGAGTTACTGTTCGTAAATAAGTCTTCGTATGCTTCGTGTTCGTTAGATTGAAAGAAGTGAAAATTTTCGTTCATATGGTGCTGTGATTTCGTTTGATTGGGTAAAAAAAAATTGAACGAAACTTTGTTGTTGATGAATTGGAGAAGAACTGTAAGAACGAAATGTCGATTCAGAGGTATTCAGAGGTTACTGTTCATTAAGAGGCTTCGAATGCTTCGAATTCGTGTGTTTGAGAAAATTTTCGCATGAAGAGGAGAGAAAATTTTTGGGGAAGATGATTTTCATACGAAGGGAGAGAGAAGGAAAATTTTCGTATGTTTGGTTGCAAAATTTCGTATGTTTGGAAGCAAAACCAAAATTTTCGAATGTAGTCCCTCAAGTTTCGAATGGTTGACAAATGGAAAAAGGCTTCGTATGAATAATCCAAATTTCGTATGTTTTGCTCAAAATGCAGAATTTTCGAATTCAGCCCCTGAACTTTCAAATATTTGGCAACCTCCACAATTAATTGAAGTTTCGAATGTTTGACACTTTTCACCCAAATTCGAAAATTTTCTGAATTTTCGAATGTTTGGGACAACTCTTCGTATGTTTGGTGCACAATGGCAAAATTTTCGAAAATAGTCCCTGAGGCTTCGAATGTTTGGCGGTTCATACCCAAATTCGAAAAAGGACTGTTTTTGCTGAAAATTTGAAGAAAATGCATTTCAAGCCCCTGCAGTTTGTGCAAATTGACGCTTTTTACCCAGCTTTGGAAAAGGGGGAGTGTTTTGCATATTTTGCTGTTTTGGGCGCACCGGGTCACTGCAGAATTTTGAAATTGACAATTTCTACCCATTTTTGAGAAATTTTGTCAAAGGCGATCCGTGAACGAAGCTAAAAATTCAATATTTTTTGCATTTTCCTGATTGAAGCACAAAGTTTATGCCACATGTTACGGGGGAGTTTTGACACGAAAAATTCCGAATCGAGCACGTTCTCTTTCCTTGAAGGTTTTATAATCAAATTTCGATTATAAAAAGGGGGAGAAATTTATATGGAAATTCGAACTTGAATTTTTCATATTATGCGGATTTGAAGACCGAAGTGATCTTGAAGTTTTGAAGCTTACGGAATGATGCAATTGGAAGTTCGGAAATGATGTATTCGAAATGGGTTTGGTTTTATTGAAGATTTTTGGGGTGTGCTTTATGCTCAACTTTTGGTGATCAATTTGGAGTTTGAGAAGCTCGTGATCATTCGTTGATGCTCGGTTTGTATGGTTTCACATCCTAGAGCCCAAATTGAAGAATCATGGAAAAATTGAAGATTGAAGTTCGTTTCGACATGTGTCACCTTTGAGGCTCGAACCGCGTAGTTGCTCGATTTTGTAAGATTTGAAGTGGGTCATCCATTCCTAACTTTGAGGGGGAGAATGTTGGGGTGCAAAGTTCTTCATGTATGACTTTGTAATGGTTTGACTCTTGTAGACCCACTTGCATGTGGTGCATTAGCCTTTAGACCCATGAGTTAGTGACAGTGAGAGAGAGAAATGTAAACACCTCTATATAAGGTGGGTTTAGTCCACTTGTAGAGGTGTGCTTGAGAGATGTTAAAGTGAGTGTGTAAGTGTGTGTTATTTATGTAGTCTAGATCTAGATCCTTTTTGTGTAACACCATATACAATCAATACATCTCTTGAACACCCAAATCACCATGTTCATTGTGCAATCTTTAATTCCGCATGCCAAACCATGTTCTTATGTCACTTCACATACCCCCAGAATGAGATTGGTAGTGAAGCTCGACTCATCATGGAACGAACCATGTCCAACAAGGTTCAATTACGCCTCTCAGCCACACCATTGAGTTGTGGTGTCCTAGGTGGCGTTAATTGTGAAACAATTCCACATTCCTTAAGATAGTCATGGAACTCGATACTAAGATACTCACCACCCCTATCGGATTTGAGAATCTTTATTTCCTGCCCAATTGATTCCCCACTTCTTGCTTAAACTCTTTGAACTTTTCAAAGGTTTTTGACTTGTGCTTGATTAAGTAGATATATTCATATCTACTATAATCATCAGTAAAAGTCACATAGAAGAGGTTTGCATCCCTTGTAGTGGATCTGAAGGGCCCACACACATATGTGTGTATGAGATCCAATAGTCCCTCACCTCTTTCATAAGTACCAGTGAAAGGTGATTTAGTCATCTTTCCAAGTAAACAAGATTCGCACGTGTCATCTGACTTTAGGTCAAATGACTCCAACACTCCATCCTTTTGGAGTTGGGCTATGCGCCTGTTGTTGACATGTCCAAGACGACAATGCCTTTAGCATGCCTTGTCTAAACCATTAGACGAATCAATATGCAACACATTATTTCCTAAGTTATCTACAACCATCACAGTTTCATATACACCATTACAAGGCAATGCTTCAAAATAAAATAAACCATTATAATAAGCATTAATAGAACCAATTTCATTATTAAACGAAAATCTAAAGCCTTTTCTATACAAATCATGAAAGGAAATAATATTCCTCTTCGTTTCTGATGAGTAGCAACATTCATTCAAATCTAACCCTAACCCACTATTAAGCACTAAAGAGTAAGCTCCGATCTTGGTAACAAGAGACGACTTCCTATTTCCCATAATCAAGTTCATCTTCCCATGCTCCACATCCCTACTTCTTCTTAGCCCCTGCAAATAAGAACAAATGTGAAAACCACATACTATATCAAGGACCCAAGAACTAGCATGTGATAAGTTATTAGATAGAATAGTGTAAATACCTGCGAATGATGGTTTTATCTTCCCATCCTTGATTTCCTGTAAGTATTTCAGGCAGCTTCTCTTCCAATGCCCCTTATTATTGTGGTAGAAGCATGTTCCTTCTTTAGGATCGGAGGAGGGAGTGGCAGAACCGGTTTTGGATTTAAATCCAGTAGTATAGGATCCATCATGAGACTTTCCCTTCTAGTTCTTCGAGGGAGCTTTCCTCTTTTTCCCTTTTCCATGTCCAATAGCCAGGACTGGGGCAGCAGCAGGAGTAGGACTCGATTCGACACTTTTCCCTTTCAATCCACTTTCAGCAGTTCTTAGCAAACCTTGGAGCTTGCTCAGTGTAACTTCCTCATTGCTCATATAAGTCATCTTGAACTGATCATATCAAGGAGGCAAAGAGTGTAGGACTATGTCAATAGCCAGCTCTTTGTCAAAGTTGACATTCAACTTGAGCAAACGATCCACATATCTCTGCATTCTTTGCAGGTGGGTCGTGATGGACTCTCCATCCCTCATTTTGGTGGTGATGAACGAGGTGACTATCTTGTTCATCTCTTGATCGGCTCTTTGATGGTACTTTTCCATCAAGTTCTTGCACATCTCGTAGGGACAGTAGTCCTCGTAGAACCACTGCAGCTCAGGAGTCATGGTGGCTTCCATAATACAGGACACCTTAGTAGCATCCTTGTAGTGAGCCTCATACTCAGCTATTTCTTTGGGAGTAGCTTTGGACTCTTCAACCTCTTTTAACGGTTTGTCGAGGACATATTCTTTTTCCTCGTAACGCAAGGCCATTTGAATGTTCCGGATCCAATCATTGAAATTGGAACCATCGAACGTGACCCTCGCACAAATGTTCAAGAATGAGAAGGAGTGGTTGTTGGAGGAACCTGAAGCGTTGTTTAAGGTAGACATCTGCAAAAGAAGAAGGACAAAGTTTTGATTAGATAAGGAATCCTTAATATAACACCCAAAAATGAAATATTAAGGCTAGGACCCAACACAATAATTCACAATTCGGAAGAGGGATGCCGTAATCCAATTGTAAATTATTTGAAGGTAGGTAAATGACGATTTACCAATACCACCACGAAAAATGAAATTAAAAGAATTAGGTTTTAAATGAAATGAAATTCCTAGATTCTTTGAGATTAATTGAACTTTTCAATGGCATGTTTAATCTCGATTATGCCCTTCAAGTTTGTGACTGGGATACCGAGGATCACAAAAAGGTGTGAATAACCATGCAAATTAGCTTGGTACTCTCGATGTCATTTACCACCTAATCAATGTGTCGGTTAACCACACAAGCTCCATTGATCTATGATAATTTACGAACTACCCATTGCCACCCTTGTCAGTCCAAGGTAGTGTGACGGTTTACCACACACGCTCCACTAACGACTTGACAAGGTGCAATATGCAATTTCATGGATTAGCATCAAATTCACATTTTCCTAAAGTAACTAAGATTGGGAATTTATAAAAACATTTAGTTACTTTATATTTATCATTATACCTATTAATGAGGGAATTAATGTCCTATCCTACCCGTTCGGCTAACGACCCTCCACTAGTCAAGAGTACGGTGGGTAAGAATGGATACCCGCTGACGGCCATTTTACAGGCCGCTTCCTTAAACACCCCTTATAGACCAACTTCGTGAATGAGGCCTACTAACGGTAAGACTGACTCATCATATATATATATATATATATATATATATATATATATATATATATATATATATATATATGTATATATATATATATATATATATATATATATATATATATATATATTAATCTTTTAATATTATAATAGTATAAGGGTTGTACTTTAAACATTTAAAACACTAGGGTTTTAGAATTTAATATTTCAAAATTAAACAATTAATTGAATTTTAAATTCCAAAACTTAAAGGGTGTAATTTGAAACTTTCAAAATTACTAGATCAAATTTCAAACAATTTAAATAAATCATATAAGTTTATCATTATCTTAAATTTCACCTAATCTATTTATTTTGATAAGGAAATAATATTACCAATGAACAAAATCAATTTATGGTGATAAAAAAGATTTATGGTAATTATCCTAATCCAAAATAGACAAAAAATTCGAAAAATCTGCTAACAGACGAGTCAACTCGTCGAGTCAAGGTATGGACTCGTCGAGTTCATCCAATTCATCGAGTTCCTCATGGAACTCATCGAGTTCATCAGGTAGAAAGCGATTGCTGCTTTGCATACGATTTGGACAGTTCACTATTGCATCAAATATAATAGAAAAACATCCTAGGCTCTGATACCACTGATGGGTTTTGAGCACAACAGCATTCCTATGTGATCATGCAACCCTAATTGCATTGGATATAAGTTTTTCTCTAGTTATACATAGAAATAGAAGTTCCAAAGCAATAACCCTAATACTAGCATACAATTTCAGAAATCAATATGAAAACTAGGGTTTGATTGTTACCTCTCTTGTTATCTCGTAATTACAAGTAATCCAATGATGATCTCGTCTCTTAAAAGCGTGAGTGCCCCCAAGTGTTGCACCTCTAATGGAATCACAAACACCAAAAGCAAAGGATGAGTGTGAGAGAGGGCAGAATTTCGGCTAGGGTTTCTCTTGGAAGCAGTGGCCGAAATTGGGAGGTCATGGGTCCTTAAATAGTTGTGGTTGCTAGGGTTTTCAGGTGGAAACCCTAATCCTTGCTTAGGCTCCAAGCAACCCATGAACCCACCTTCTAGAAGGCATTGGACGATTTCTATAGGGCCTCCTATATATTTCGTCCAACCTTTTCCAAGGGAGTCCATCAGCCCAATACTGCAACTATCATTGATTTGCAATATCATTCCCCGCACTTTTAATCAGTTCCTTTAATCCCAAAATTTATACAGAATTAATTTCTGATTAAATACTAATTAAATAATATGATTTCTAATTAATATATTATTCTTATAAAATATTAATAAATCATTTATTAACCTCTCTCTCCAATGTCATTCTGTGAAGTTGCTATGGTGAAGGCAACCTAAAAGGACCATGCTACTATCAGATCAAGTATATACCAATTATAGTTATTGGCTTAGACACCTAATCCAACAGTTACCACGCTGTTATTTGATATGATGTTTATGGTAGAACAACATGTTGGATTAGGTGTCTAAGCCCATAACTATATTTGGTATGTACTTGACCCGATAGTAGCATGGTCCTTTTGGCTTGCCTTCACCAGAGCAACTTGACTGGATGATTAGTGGAGAAAGAGGATATTATGGTTTATTAATATATTATATGAATAATATATTAAAAGAGAAATCATATTGATTAATTAATATTGGTCAAGAATTAATTAAAAATTAATTTTGTGATCAAAAGATATTAATTGAACTTAGGGGACTGGAATTGCAATTATAAGATAATTGGATTTTGGGCTATGGATCCTTTGGATCAAGGGGTGGAAGAAATCAAGGAGGAAGCCCACCTTGAATTCGTCTAAAGGCCTTATTCCAGAAGGTTCTATTGGACTGCTTAAGGCCTAAGCTATCCAATTAGGGTTTTGACTGAAACCCTAGCAGCTCACCTATAAAAGGAACCCTAGGGCTTCATAAATCGGCTAACATAGAAACCCTAGAGATCTAGAGCCGATTTTGAGCCTCCTTCCCCTCTCTCCAAGATCATCCAACTTGCTTTGGTGTTTGTGATCGATTAGAGGTATTACATTTGTGATACTAAGCTCTTGAAGATTGAAGATTCTTGCTACTATTGAAAGGTAATCATCTAAACCTATTTAGTTATAGATTTCGATTTTAGTATGCTAGAATTAGGGTTTATAAGCTTTGGATGATTTGCATGTACAATAGAGAAAACTAGATCCAAAGCTTTAGGGTTTGCATGTGCACCATAGGATTGATGTAATGCTCAAAACCCATCAGTGGTATCAGAGCCTAGGCTGTTTTCTATCGAATTTAATGCCTTGTATGATCATTCTTTGCTTGAAATCGAAATTTCTGCCTTCTGACTGACAAACTCGTCGAGTCACCTGATGAACTCGGTGAGTCCAAACAGTGACTCGGCGAGTCGGAGAGTCAGAGAGCAGATATTTCAGGATTTTAACCTGTTTTGAGTTGGGATAATTACCAAAAACGTTTTTGATTAATAAAATTTGATTTTTATTAAATTGATATGATTATCCTTATCGAAATAGAAGATAATTGTCAATTAATTGAATAATCATTGCCTTATATGATAACTTTAATTATTTGAATTATTTGATTGAATTATCTTGCCATGAAATTGAATTAGGTTAAATTTAGATAATCACTAATTAATTGTTTAGTTAAGTTATTTGTAATTTGATCTAGATAGTTTTGAAAAGTTTCAAAACTTGCTCTCAAGTTTTGGAATTTAAATTTTTGATTAAAAGTTTAATTTTGAAATATTTAAATTCTAAACCCTAGAATTTTACAAGTTTAAAGTTCAACCCTTATACTATTATAATATTATATGATTAATAATATATATTTATATATAAGGGGGTATAAGGTTGCTGCCTATAAATTGGCAGTTTAATGGGTGTCCACTCTCACCCACCGCTTCCTTGATTGGTGGAGGGTCGTTAGCCGAACGGGTAGGATAGGGCAACTAATTCCTCATTAAATGTATAATGGTTAATAAAGTAACTAAATGTTTTTATGAAATTCCCAATCTTAGTTACTTTAGGAAAAATATGAAATTGTATGCTATTCCATGAAATTGCATTTTGCGCCTTGCCAAGTTGTTAGTGGAGCGTGCGTGGTTAACCGACACACTAATTTGGGACTAGCTTGGGTGGAAAAGGGTGGCTCGATGTTTATCATAGACTAATGGAGCGTGTGTGGTTAACCGGCACATTGGTTAAGTGGTAAATGACATCGATAGCACCAAGCACATTTGCATGGTTATTCACACCCTGTTTGTGATCCTCGGTATCCCAGTCACAAACTTGAAGGGCATAATCGAGATTTAAACATGCCATTGAAAATTTAAATAAACTCAAAAGAATCTAGGAATTTCAATTCATTTAAAACTTAAAGTCTTTTTCGTTTTTCATGGTGGAAATTGGTAAATCGTCATTTACCTACCTTCAAATTATTTGCAATCAGATTACAGCATCCCTTTTCTGAATTGTAAATAATGTTGTTGGATCCTATCCCTAATTTTCTCATTTGGGTGTTTAATTGGGGATTCATATCTAATCAAAACTTTGTCTCTTTTCTTTTTCAGATGTCTAATCGAAACAACAACATCGCTTCAGGCTCTAACGCTTCTGGTTCCTTCTCTCTCATGAACCTTTGTGGGCGAGTGATCTTTAATGGCACCAACTTTAACGAGTGGATTCGTAACATACGAATGGTGACCAGATACGAGGACAAAGAATATGTTCTCGATAAGGAGCTCAAGGAGGTTAATGTCAATACTGCCACTCCTGAAGAAATAGCTGCCTACGAGGCACATGAAAGGGATGCAACGAAATTCCATTGCATCATGCTAGCTACTATGACTGCTGAACTCCAGAAGTCCTATGAGGACTACTATCCCTATGAGATGCACCAGGACTTGATGGAAAGGTACCATCAAAGTGCCAGGCAAGAGAGGTATGAGATCATCGCCTCGATGATCACTACCAAAATGAAGGATGGAGAGTCCATCATGGCCCACTTGCAGAAGATGCAAAGATATGTGGACCGCTTGCTGAAGTTAAATGTTAACTTCGATGAGGAGCTGGCGATTGATATCATTCTCGACTCCTTACCTCCTTGCTCCGACCAGTTTCGTATGACTTATCCTATGAACAAGGAGGAGGTCACACTTAGAAAGCTTCAAGGTCTCTTGCGAACTGCTGAGAGCAGTTTAAAAGGCAAGTCTATTGCATCAAATCCTACTACTGCTGCCCCTGTCCTGGCTATTGGGAAAGGTAAATGGAAGAAGATGAAGGCTCCTTCTAAGAGCTTCAAGGGCAAGCCCCATGATGGATCCACTTCTAGTGGGACCAAAGCTGGTTCTGCTATGTAACGCCCGTGTTTCTAGGCTAGGCATTAATATTGATGTGATAGTCTAGGTTAACCTTTGTAACTCATTTTGAAGAAATGAAAAGGAATTATGTGACTATTATGTGAATTATGTGTTTTATGCTTAATTACTAGGATTTAATTAATTAAGAATAAAAATGAGCATCGAAAATAAATATTAGATAAAGCCGATGTCTATTAAGAAAGTTGTAGTGGTCGTGACAAGGATTACGGATATATAAAGAATACCGAACTCCGAGTTATAACGAAGAAGTTATGACCTGTCGAAGTTTCGCGACAAAACCGGCACGGTGCCGAATGACGTAAAAAGTGAGTTTTTGATAAACTACTTTTTAGCCTTAGTGATATAAACTAAAGTCGTAGTGTTCGTTAAACCGAGAGTATGTATAAAAAGAACGCCCAAATCTGACTTCGTATGAGGAAGTTATGATTTTTCTAAATTTCAGCTTAGCAGTAGACAGCTAAAAACTCGAATTTTAGATCGAGTGATTTTTAGCCGACACAACCTAAACGAGAATCGAATGTCTCGTCAATAGTAGTACAACGGTAAAAAGACAGACGAAAACGGATGTCGGATGAAGAAGTTATGAATTTTTAACGGATTTCCTGTCCCGGTCTGTTAAAAATAATAATATAAAAATTAAATACAAAATTAGCCGACAAAGTCTAAACGAAAGTTGTAGAGCGTAATTTTACATACGCGTGCATATAAAGAACGTCAAGAACGTCAATCAGGAGGCTACACCAGGACCCTCGCACGTGCGAGCCATGTGCTCCCTCTTCGGATCTGATGCAACCTGGAAGCCTCTCAGCCATTCGATCAGAAGCCTCGCACCTATAAATAGAAGGGTGCGAGACTTCCCGGGTATATTTTGGAAAACTTGTCATTTTACACCCCTAAACCCATATTTCTTTCATTCCAACTTCCCCCAAAGCCCCGGTATCATACCAAACACCCGAAACACGTCCCGAAGTGCCCGAGAAGCCCGAGAAATTTATCTTTTCGGTTTTGAAGCCCGACCCTCGCAGAGCCCGGTTTCTCAATAAAACTCCCGGTTTTATTAGAAACGATCGTTTTAGTGAACGAAGTGCTGCCCGATTATCATTAAATCAAGTGAGTGTGAAGTCACTTTCACCTTACACATAGATATGAAGTATTTACCTTAAAATACGTGCTATGTGTAAATATATTAATTGTTTATTTGAGGTGACTGTTGAATAGATGTTTTATACAAGTTTTAAATTGTATATGTATTTTATCTACAAATATGTTGGGTAGAACATGGGTAGATGAAATAGTCGATGGGTGTTAAAATGATGAGAGGCCTCGATGTTGTTGTTGTTGTTGTTGTTGTTGTTGTTGTCATCTAGCGGAGTATAGATGACGACCACGGACCTTTCTAGACAGTCCAGTGGAACACTAGCAGGTTCGCAACTTGTAGGTGTTGGTGAACTAAATGTTCATTGGCGTACTCCATCCCCCTCATGGTTGCCTTTAGGAAATGTATGGCTGAGGAGTCCCCTTAGCAGTAGTGTCCATCCCGATTATATTCCTTAGGCTAGGTCCCTTGTGATAGGTGTTTAGGGACGTAAAGTGAGGACAACAGGAATGGGTAATCAGGGTTATTGTTGATTGGTGAACTTAATAAGTTTATTATTATTGTGGGTTGAAAACCCTATATGCTCACCAGGCTCCCAAGCCTGACCCACTCAGCTTTTTATTATTACAGGTAGTGGACCCCGAGCATAGTCGGAGGATGATGAGAGATTTTTGGATTATAGGCCAGTAGTTGTAAATAACTATTGTAAGGCTTATAATGTCTTGTTTATGCTTTTGATCTGTATCGTAACATGACATCCCGAGGTTTTGATATAAAAGGAAATTATATATTTCTTAAAGAAAGGTTTTGATAAACTTCTATCATGTTTTGTTTTGGGGACCAATTCCGCAACATCTTTTAAAAGGATTTCTCTGATTTTATTTTAAAAGCATAAATTAAATCGGTCTTTTCTGGCCGAGAAATTAGGGGATGTCACAGTTGGTATCAGAGCATTAGTTTAAGCGAACTAAGAAATTGTAGGATTTCTAGACTTAAACTTAGAATGCTAAGTGATGATTGTGAGATGAGTGTCTACCATATTTTAGACACGAGCACTAGTTTATTTTTGGAAAGGTGCCTAAAATGCTATATGTTTGCCATATATGCCATTATTTGTTCGGATCTATGGTCTGTTGCCGACCGGATCTGGAAACCTTATGTGTGTAGGATTCTAAGCGTATGAATACGAGATTAGAACTAACATGTAAACGTTTCGGAGTGATAAGGGAATTGAAATATCTATCAAGGATAAAGACCTAAATTCGCCTTATTCAGTATATAGATTGTAATGGCAAGAACTCGAAGTGGAGCGGGAAATGCAAACAGAAACCAACAACCTCAACCCCAAGTGGCGGAACAGGTGCCTATAGTAGGAGCTGCACCAGAACCCATCACCATGGCTGGAGTACGAACTATGATTCAGACCATGATGGCTGAACAAAGGGAGGAATTGAGGCAAATGTTGCTGAACAACAAGGATGAACCTTCAGTTCCTGTTGAACAACGTGAATTGAATGACGATCGATCTGAAGAAGGAAACAACAGTAGATCTGTTCGTCATAGTGAACCGCTTGTGGTTGGGAGAAATAACCGCGAGGATAGAGTGGAGAGAAATGGGTGCAAGTATAAGGACTTTATGACTTGCAAGCCATCGACCTTCACTGGAAAAGAAGATCCCGTCGGAGTAATGGATTGGATCTCGGAAATGGAATTGGCTTTCATGACTTGTGGTTGCCAAGGCAAGTTACAAACCACATTTGCAGTGCGTCAGTTCAGGGGTAGTGCTGCTCGTTGGTGGAACACTCTGGGGAAAACCCTAAGCCCTAATGAGCCCCTGCAACTAACTTGGGCAGAGTTCTTGGTGCACTTCAAGCGCAAGTACTGCTCGGGCCGAAAATGTGCTTGAGCTGGAAAACCAATTTCTAACATTCAAGAAGGGGAGTATGACCGTTGATGAATACACAAATAACTTCACAGAAAAAATGGAGTTTGCTTTGCGTATTGTCCCAGATGAGCTGGCAAAAATTGACAGGTACGCAAAGGGACTTCCATGGGAGTATGCGGTGCCAGTACGTCAGGCACTTACATTGGAGGCAGCTGTCTGGGCTGCTAAGTCTGTTGAAGATATGATTAAGGGGAGAGCCGCTAGCAAGATTGAAGTTGGCGAAAAGAGAAAGTTTGAAGGGACTTCAGGTTCCAATAAAAAGAACAAGTTCTCGAAGACTGGTTCGAGAAAATTCGGAGGAGGAGCCGAAGCCAAGTGGTGTGACAAGTGTAAGAAGAAACATGCTGGGAAATGCAACGTGGAAATCACTTGTTACAAATGTGGAAAGCCAGGGCATTATGCCAATGAATGCACCTTCGATAAGAACGTCTGTTTTGGGTGCCATGAAGAAGGGCATATTTTGAGGGATTTCCCGAAGAAGAAGGATGCAGCAAAGCCCAATCTTCCACCAAAGCCGAAGGCGAGAGCCTTTCAGATGACACTTGAAGCTGCGAAAGAAGAAGCCGATGTCGCTTCAGGTACCTTTCTCGTAAACGAATTGCCTGACCAAATTTTGTTTGATTCTGGAGCCAATTACTCCTTTATTTCGCATGAATTTGGTAGAAAACTAGCTTTGCCTGTAGATAGACTAGTTAATGCTATAATAGTCGAGATTGCTAGTGGCAAGTTTGTACCTGTTACCCATCGTATGAAAAACATCTTCATTGACTTGAATGGGAATAAGTTCCACGAGGAATTATTGCCTATCGAGTTAAATGGATTCGGCATAGTTTTAGGAATGGATTGGCTTAGCGCCAATGATGCCGAAATATTGTGTAGAAAGAAGATAGTAAAAGTAAACCCGCCAGGGAAAGAATCGTTTATGGTGTATGGAGACAAACGCAGAGTAAACTCTAGAATCATTTCCCTAATGAAAGCCAGAAAGTGTTTGGCCAAGGGATATACATCATATCTAGCGTTCGTGATCGATGCTAAGAAGGAAAAGAAGGAGGTGCGGAATATTTTGGTGGTGTGTGACTATCCGGAAGTCTTTCCCGAAGATCTTCCCGGATTGCCCCCTGATCGACAAGTAGAATATCGTATCGACTTGTTACCAAGAACGACACAGATAGCAAAAGCACTGTATCGATTAGCACCAACAGAAATGAAAGAACTTATGACACAACTTCAGGAGTTATTGGAAAAATGTTTTATTCGACCTAATTCATCACCCTGGGGATCCCCGATGTTATTTGTAAAGAAGAAAGACGGGAGCATGAGAATGTGCATCGATTACAGAGAGCTGAATAAAGCGACAATAAAGAACAAGTACCCGTTGCCGAGGATCGATGACCTGTTCGACCAGTTGCAAGGTTCGAGCTATTTTTCGAAGATCGATCTTAGGTCAGGATACCATAAACTAAAGGTGAGAGAGCAGGATATTGAAAAGACTGCGTTCAGAACAAGATATGGACACTATGAATTTTTGGTTATGTCGTTCAGACTAACCAATGATCCAGCAGCTTTCATGGATTTGATGAACAGGGTTTGTAAACCATACCTTGATAAATCTGTGATAGTATTCATAGATGATATCTTGATTTATTCAAAAATCAAGCAGGAGCATGATAAGCATCCGCGTGAAGTGCTAGAAGTTCTGAAAAAGGAGAAGCTGTATGCAAAGTTCTCAAAATGTGAATTTTAGATTCAAGAAGTCCAATTTTTAGGTCACGTGGTTAACCAAGAAGGAATAATGGTTGACCCAGCAAAGATTGAAGTTGTGATGAAGTGGGAACAACCAAAAAGTCCTACGGAGATTCGAAGCTTTTTAGCATTAGCCGGATATTATCGCCGATTTATCTAAGGCTTTTCTTCGATTGCTACTCCATTAACAGCTTTGACCCACAAAGGAGCTACTTATACTTGGAATGAAAAGCATAAGGAAGCCTTTGAGAAGTTAAAGAAGAGATTGTGTGAAGCACCGATTCTTTCGTTACCTGAAGGAGTTGATGACTTCGCAGTTTATAGTTATGCCTCTGGAGTTGGGTTAGGTTGTGTTCTGACCCAAAGGGATAAACTGATAGCGTATGCATCGAGGCAATTGAAAGAGCATGAAAAGAACTACCCCACTCATGATATGGAGTTGGCAGCGGTAGTATTCGCCTTAAAGATATGGAGGCACTATCTTTATGGTACTAAATGCAAACTTTTCACTGATCATAAGAGTCTTCAATATCTCTTTAATCAGAAGGAATTGAACATGAGGCAACGGCGCTGGCTAGAGTTACTCAAGGACTACGACTGTGAGATACTTTACCACCCTGGTAAAGCAAACGTTGTTGCTGATGCTCTCAGTCGGAAGGTAAATCTTGAAAAGAAAAGGCCAAGAGCGTTGAGAATTGAAGTTGTCTCTACAATTGTGGAAAGTATAAAGAAAGCTCAAGAGGAAGCTTTAGAGAAAAATGACTGAAAGGAGGAACGTTTGGGTAAAACGTTGGTGTTTGATACAAACAGTCAAGGACTGAAGGTATTCAAAGATAGGATTTGGGTACCTAAGACGGGAGGAGTAAGAGATCTTCTGATGGAAGAAGCTCACAAGACCATGTACTCGATTCATCCCGGCAGTACAAAAATGTATGGGGATCTAAAACCCTATTACTGGTGGCCGACGATGAAGCTCGATGTTGCTAAGTATGTGGCCGAGTGTGTAACTTGTGCTAGGGTTAAGGCACAACATCAGAAACCGTATGGGAGTTTAGAACCTTTACCTGTACCCATGGGTAAATGGGAAGACATTACCATGGATTTTGTGACTAAACTGCCCAGAACAAGGAACGGTCACGACATGATTTGGGTGGTCGTTGATCGCTTCACTAAGAGTGCGCATTTCATAGCAGCCAACGAGAAATGGTCTATGGATAAACTTGTGAATTCTTACGTGAAGGAAATTGTGAGGCTTCACTGTGTTCCGTTAATGATTGTATCCGATCGTGACAGCCGTTTTACCTCAAGGTTTTGGAGGAGTCTACAAGAGGAATTGGGTACCAAGTTGTGTTTGAGTACAGCTTACCATCCGCAAACCGATGGTCAAAGCGAACGAACAATTCAAACGTTGGAGGATATGCTAAGAGCATGTACCCTGGAATTCCAAGGTAACTGGGATGAACATTTACCTCTATTAGAACTTTCCTATAATAATAGTTTTCACTCGAGCATCAAGATGGCACCTTATCACACTTTGTATGGAGAAAAGTGTCGAACGTCGTCATGTTGGCTGGAAGCTGGGGAAAAGCAGTTTATGGGACCCGAAAAAGTCCATCAGACTGCTGAAAAGTTGAAAGTGATTAGGGAAAGGATGTTAGCAGCTCAAGATCGACAAAAGAGCTATGCTGACAAGAAAAGACAACCGATATCATTCGAAGTTGGAGATTCGGTTTTACTTAAAGTCTCGCCGTGGAAGGGACTTATAAGATTTGGTAAAAGGGGAAAATTGAGTCCAATGTTTATTGGACCATTTAAAGTTCTTCAGAGGATCGGGAATCAAGCTTACAAGCTACAATTACCGGAAGAACTGGAGGGTATTCATAACACCATTCATGTGTGTTATTTGAGAAAGTTCACGGGAGATGTGCCCGACATAATTCCCATTTCTGAATTAAGGTTGGATGAAAACAAGAGGTTGATTCAAGAACCTGAGGCAATCGTTGACCGTAAGACTAAGAAGTTGCAACGCAAGACGGTCGATTTAGTGCTTGTTCATTGGAAACATACGAATGGGACAAATCTCACTTGGGAAACGGAGTGTGACATGATGAGTCGCTACCCGCAGTTGTTTGTTGATGTGTGATTCCGAGGACGGAATCATCCTAAAGGGGAGAGAATTGTAACGCCCGTGTTTCTAGGCTAGGCATTAATATTGATGTGATACCCTAGGTTAACCTTTGTAACTCATTTTGAAGAAATGAAAAGGAATTATGTGAATATTATGTGAATTATGTGTTTTATGCTTAATTACTAGGATTTAATTAATTAAGAATAAAAATGAGCGTCGAAAATAAATATTAGATAAAGCCGATATCTATTAAGAAAGTTGTAATAGTTGTGACAAGGATTACGGATACATAAAGAATACCGAAATCCGAGTTATAACGAAGAAGTTATGACCTGTCGAAGTTTCGCGACAAAATCGGCACGGTGCCGAATGACGTAAAAAGTGAGTTTTTGATAAACTAATTTTTAGCCTTAATGATCTAAATGAAAGATGTAGTGTTCATTAAACCGAGAGTATGTATAAAAAGAACGCCCAAATCTGACTTCGTATGAGGAAGTTATGATTTTTCTAAATTTCAGCTTAGCAGTAGACAGCTAAAAACTCGAATTTTAGATCGAGTGATTTTCAGCCGACAAAACCTAAACAAGAATCGAAGGTCTCGTCAATAGTAGTACAACGGTAAAAAGACAGACGAAAACGGACGTCGGATGAAGAAGTTATGAATTTTTAACGGATTTCCTGTCCCGGTCTGTTAAAAATAATAATATAAAAATTAAAGTCAAAATTAGCCGACAAAGTCTAAACGAAAGTTGTAGAGCGTAATTTTACCTACGCGTGCATATAAAGAACGTCAAAAACGGAGCTCGTATGCGAAAGTTATGGATTTTAGAAGTTTTTGCACAAAAATCGAGAAAAAATTTCAAATCCGAGAAATTTCGCATGGTGGACTTCGGCCAAATCACCTTTGCTCATAATGTGCCACGTGTCCGAAATTTGCTGAGTCACCGAAGCCAGCTGGCGAGGCGTGTCGCCTGCCCTCGCATCTAATGTTCGGTCCAATGGGAGTCCGACGCGTGCCTTCTCCTAACGTGTCCGAGCCTCGCATGGTGCGCCACGAACCCCCCCCCCCCCTCGGACCTAGACTTCGGTCCAATCAGGAGGCTACACCAGGACCCTCGCACGTGCGAGCCATGTGCTCCCTCTTCGGATCTGATGCAACCTGGAAGCCTCTCAGCCGTTCGATCAGAAGCCTCGCACCTATAAATAGAAGAGTGCGAGACCTCCCGGGTATATTTTGGAAACTTGTCATTTTACACCCCTAAACCCATATTTCTTTCATTCCAACTTCCCCCAAAGCCCCGGTATCATACCAAACACCCGAAACACGTCCCGAAGTGCCCGAGAAGCCCGAGAAATTTATCTTTTCGGTTTTGAAGCCCGACCCTCGCAGAGCCCGGTTTCTCAATAAAACTCCCGGTTTTATTAGATACGATCGTTTTAGGGAACGAAGTGCTGCCCGATTATCATTAAATCAAGTGAGTGTGTAATCACTTTCACCTTACACATAGATATGAAGTATTTACCTTAAAATACGTGCTATGTGTAAATATATTAATTGTTTATTTGAGGTGACTGTTGAATAGATGTTTTATATAAGTTTTAAACTGTATATGTATTTTATCTACAAATATGTTGGGTAGAACATGGGTAGATGAAATAGTCGATGGGTGTTAAAATGATGAGAGGCCTCGATATTATTGTTGTTGTTGTCGTCTAGCGGAGTATAAATGAAGACCACGGACATTTCTAGACAGTCCAGTGGAACACTAGCAGGTTCGCAACTTGTAGGTGTTGGTGAACTAAATGTTCATTGGCGTACTCCATCCCCCTCATGGTTGCCTTTAGGAAATGTATGGCTGAGGAGTCCCCTTAGCAGTAGTGTCCATCCCGATGATATTCCTTAGGCTAGGTCCCTTGTGATAGGTGTTTAGGGACGTAAAGTGAGGACAACGGGAATGGGTAATCAGGGTTATTGTTGATTGGTGAACTTAATAAGTTTATTATTATTGTGGGTTGAAAACCCTATATGCTTACCAGGCTCCCAAGCCTGACCCACTCAGCTTTTTATTATTACAGGTAGTGGACCCCGAGCATAGTCGGAGGATGATGAGAGATTTTTGGATTATAGGCCAGTAGTTGTAAATAACTGTTGTAAGGCTTATAATGTCTTGTTTATGCTTTTGATCTGTATCGGAACATGACATCCCGAGGTTTTGATATAAAAGGAAATTATATATTTCTTAAAGAAAGGTTTTGATAAACTTCTATCATGTTTTGTTTTGGGGACCAATTCCGCAACATCTTTTAAAAGGATTTCTCTGATTTTATTTTAAAAGCATAAATTAAATCGGTCTTTTCTGGCCGAGAAATTAGGGGATGTCACATGCTACCCCTTCCACCAACCCTAAAGAAGCAGAGTGCTTCTACAGCAACGAGAAAAAGGTATTGGAAGCGAAGCTGCCCGAAGTACTTGCAGGATATCAAGGATGGGAAGATAAAGCCCACCTTCGCAGGTATTTATACTATTCAATATAATAACTCATCACATGCTAGTTCTTAGGTCCTTGATACAGGATGTGGTTTTCACATTTGTTCTGATTTGCAGCGTCTAAGAAGAAGTAGGGATGTGGAGCATGGGAAGATGAACCTGATCATGGGGAATAGGAAAGTGTCGCATGTCACCAAGATTGGGGTTTACTCTTTAGTTCTTAGTAGTAGGTTAGGATTAGAGTTGAATAATTGTTGCTACTCGTCTTATATGGCGAGAAACATTATTTCTTTTCATGGTTTGTATAAACAAGGATTTAGATTTTCATTTAATAATGAAATTGGTTCTATTAATGCTTATTTGAATGGTGTTTTCTATTTTGAAGCATTGCCTTGTAATGGAATATATGAAACTGTGATGATTGTTGATAACTTAGGAAATAATGTATTGCAAATCGATTCGTCCAATGGTTTGGACAAATCATGCTTGTGGCATTGTCGTCTTGGACATGTCAACAAGAAACGCATGGCCCAACTCCAAAAGGTTGAAGTGTTGGAGTCGTTTGACCTAAAATCAGATGACACTTGCGAGTCTTGTTTACTTGGAAAGATGACCAAGTCACCCTTCACTGGTACTTGCGAAAGGGGTGAGGGTTTGTTAGATCTCATACATACCGATGCATGTGGGCCCTTCAGATCCATCACAAGGGACGCTTGTCGCTTCTATGTGACTTTTACTGATGATTATAGCAGATATGAGTATATCTACTTAATCAAGCATAAGTCAGAAACTTTTGAAAAGTTAAAAGAGTTTAAACAAGAAGTGGAGAATCAGCTGGGCAGGAAGATAAAGATGCTACGCTCCGATCGGGGTGGTGAGTATCTTAGTATCGAGTTCCACGAGTATCTAAAGGAATGTGGAATAATTTCACAATTGACGCCACCTAGGACACCACAACTCAATGGTGTGGCTGAGAGGCGCAATCGGACCTTGTTGGACATGGTTCGTTCCATGATGAGTCGTGCTTCGCTACCTATCTCATTCTGGGGGTATGCCTTAGAGACTGTCGCCCATATCCTTAACCTAGTCCCTACCAAGAAGGTTGCCAAAACACCTCACGTGATGTGGACATGGAAAGCTCCCTCGTTGGCACATATCAAGGTTTGGGGTTGCGAGGATTTTGTAAGATGAGAGACTCACGACAATATCGAACCTCGTAGTGAGCGGTGTATTTTCATCGGCTACCCATAAAAGTCCTTTGGATATCTCTTCTATAGACCGAGTGACAATGTTGTCTTCGTTGTGAGGAGAGGAGTATTTCGCGAGAGAGAACTCATATGCCATGAGGATAGTGGGAGGGAAATTGATCTTGAAGAGCTTCAAGAGTCAAGCGATGAAGGAACCATTAACATTAGCGATCAACCCGAGGAGGAAACTCCTGTTGAACCGGTTGACGAGTCCTTACCTCTTAGATGTTCTAGTAGAGTTAGTGTTCCACCTGAGTTTTATGGGTTCCATATTACTACTGAGGGTGATATGTTTATTAGTGATAGTACACTAGTAAATTTGCATGAACCTAACAACTACAAGGAAGCCATGGCAGGCCCAGAGTCTGCGAAGTGGAAAGAGGCGATGGACAACGAGATTCAGTCCATGTATGACAACCAAGTTTGGAACTTGGTTGACAATGTACCAGGTCGTAAGACGGTCGGTTGCAAGTGGATCTTCAAGAAGAAGACCGGCATGGATGGGAAACTGCACACATATAAGGCGCGATTGGTCGCGAAGGGCTTTACTCAAACTCCTGGAGTTGACTATGATGAGACCTTCTCACCAGTTGCGAAGATAAAGTCTATTAGGGTGATGCTATCCATAGCCGTGTTTCATGACTATGAAATATGGCAGATGGATGTCAAAACCGCTTTCCTTAATGGGAAGTTGGCTGAGGATGTTTACATGAGTCAGCCAGAGGGTTTTGTCGATGCGAAGCATCCTAATAGAGTGTGCAAGCTTGAGAAATCCATAAGCATCCCGCAGATGGAATCTTTGTTTCGATGAGAAAGTCAAAGAGTTTGGCTTTACGAGGAGCGAGGATGAGTCCTGCGTATATGTCAAAGCTAGTGGGAGCATAGTTAGCTTTCTCGTGTTGTATGTGGATGACATACTTCTCATAGGAAACGACATCCCAACCTTACAGGAGGTTACGTCCTGGTTTGGGAAGTGCTTCGCTATGAAGGACCTCGGAGAAGCTGCCTATATTCTAGGGATAAGGATAATGAGAAATAGGAGTAAGAGACTAATAGGACATAGTCAAAGTACCTACTTGGATAAAGTGCTGAAACGTTTCTGCATGGAGAACTCCAAGAAAGGGGAGTTACCAATCCAAAGCAATAACAAACTGAGTAAGACTCAGAGCCCGAGTACAGGAACTGAGATAGCAGAGATGAGCCGAGTACCTTACGCTTCCGCGGTTGGCTCAATAATGTATGCTATGACTTGTACTCGCCCTGATGTGGCCTTCACTTTGAGCATGGTCAGCAGATATCAAGGGAACCCTGGTAGAGCCCATTGGACCGCAGTCAAGAATATTCTTAAGTACCTATGAAGGACCAAGGAATGGTTTCTTGTCCTCGGTGGGAGTGATGACTTGAGAGTACGAGGGTACAGTGACGCCAGTTTTCAGACAGACCGAGATTGTTGGGGTACAAAGTTATCCATGTATGACTTTGTAAATGGTTTGACTTTTGTAGACCCACTTGCATGTGGAGTATTGGCCTTATGACTTATGAGATAGAGAGTGAGAGAGAGACATGTAAACACCTCTATATAAGGTGGGTTTATTCCACATGTAGAGGTGTGCTTGAGAGGTGTAAAAGTTGAGTGTGTAAGTGTGTGTTATTTATGTAGATTTAGATCTAGATCCCTTTTTGTAACACCATACATATTTGAATACATCTCTTAAACACCGAAATCACCGTGTTCATTGTGCATTCTTTAATTTCGCATGCCAAACCATGTTCATAATTCACATCAATTGGTATCAGAGCGGGTCTTCGAAGAAAACAACGGATTTTTGAAGAACGATTCTCGGTTTAGAAAAATTTGTCACAATTGGAGCATTTTTGGTGAGTCTCTCTCTATGATCTCTCTTAATCTTGTTGAATCGTGCGTTATGTTTTTGATTTTTGATCATTTGACTCATTGGATCAATTTTTTTTTGAAAAACCCATTTGTTGTGATCCAATAATTTTTTATTGATCAAGCCTGATCAAATCTTATTCTCTTTTGTTCGATTCCATATTCAAAGCCCAATGAAATGATCATTTTTTTTGTTTGTCGAAATTTCAAAATCAAATATTAAATCTGATCATTGAGTCTGATTTAAGCCCAAAATTCATATTGTATTCGATTGGTTATCAAGCTACAGATTACTGTTCATGTCCAATTTTATAAGCCCATAAATTGATCAATCCGATACTATTCACATTATTGAGCCCATTGATTCATCAATCACAGTCGATATATAGGTTGTTCTTCATCTTACGCTTCTCATGTTTGTACATTCCGATTTATGAAGTCGTTCATCGTTTTTTTTCAAGTCTCGGTTTCTACTCATCACTTCTATAAATCGATGAATATTGTTTATGATTTTAAACTTGTGAATCGGTTTTATTTTATGCTATCAATCTGAAAATCGATGATGATCAAGTTATGATTACGAAATTGAAAATTGATTCTTTGATCTTGATGATTTTGACCAAGAACACTTGAAGGAGGTTTAGAACTGGTGTTTGAACACATTTTGATCTGGAATTTGGTGATGGAATCTTCAATTTTGTGTTTATTAGTCTTTGATTTCGAAAAGTCAATTCCAGAAAAAGTCAAACTCAACTTCTATGGGTTGATTCAGTGAATTGAAAGTTGAAATTGGTTAATACAAGTTGTTTTGAGGCTGTGAAAGTCGAAACCGGGTTTAATTGGGGTTTAATTTTGGAATTGATTGGGAGTGTGTTCTTGATGACGAAGATTGTGATGTTCGACACCTGTGAGATGATTTGGAAATCGAATATTGTTTTAAGCCAATGGATTGATTTCGAAGGTCACTCGATGCATAGGGAACGATTGATTTTCGTTAATAGTTCAAGATGTTATCTGGAAATCGAATGGCTAAAGATTTTGGGAAGAAGATACAGATAACGAAAGGAACGGACTGGGAAGCAAGGTCTGTTAATGGTTGATTGATTTCTAAATGGGAAGGCTATTAACGATTGTTTTGATTTCGTGGTTAATAGTTGGGATGATATAAATTTTGGAAGTCGATGTTTGAGACTTGAGAATTCATTTTTGGAGTCGTCGACTGCTTTGGGTTGAAATCAATTGTATTTGGTGTTGATTTTGAGAAATCGATGATTTGGCTTGGCATCATCTTGATTTCGAAGGTTTGAGAAGAATAGTTTTGAGTTTGGTTTGCTGTTGATGTCGTTGGATTGATGAGTAACGAAAAATTGGTGTTATGAACGAAAGCCAACCTGTTGATGTCGATGATTTTGGGAAAGCCTGTATTAACGAAATGTCGATTCAGTGGGTAAATGTAAATGGTTCATACGAGATTCAAAGGCTTCGCATGCCTTCGTTTTCGTTAAAACGATGATGAAAATTTTCGTTAAAATGGGCTGTGAAATTTTCGTTAAAACGATGAAGTTTCGTTACCTGTGTAATTTCGTTAAAACGAGATTGGGGAAGAAGAAACTCAAATTTTTCGATATTAGTCCCTAAAGTTTCGACAGTTTGACACATTTTACAAATTTCGACATTTGGGCAATTTTTCGTTAGTTTTGAAGAAGAATGAAGAAGTTTCAAAAACAGTCCCTGAAATTTCGACAGTTTGGCACGACATAACCAACTTCGACAATTGAGATATTTTTCTACATTTTGGGACAAAAACAGAACTTTTCGAAAGCAGTCCCTGGAGTTTCGAAATTTTGGCAGTTTTCGCCCAATTTCGAAAATGGACTAATTTTGCTGAGAAATTGAAGAATATGCATTTCAGGCCCCTGCAGTTTATGCAAATTGACGCTTTCTACCCAGCTTTGGAAAAGGAGGAGAGTTTCGCATTTTTGGTTGTTTTGGGCGCACCGGGTCACTGCAGAATTTTGAAATTGACAATTTCTACCCATTTTTGAGAAATTTTGTCACAGGCGGTCCGTGAACGAAGTTACAAATTGAAGATTTTTTCGGTTTTCCGGATTGAAGCACAAAGTTTATGCCACATGTTAAGGGGGAGTTTTGACATGAAAATTTCCGAATAGAGCACGTTCTCTTTCCTTGAAGGTTTTATAATCAAATTTCGATTATAAAAAGGGGGAGAAATTTATATGGAAATTCGAACTTGAATTTTTCATATTACGCGGATTTGAAGACCGAAGTGACCTTGAATTTTTGAAGTTTATGAAATGATGCAATTGGAGATTCGGAAGTGATTTCGGTTCGAGATGGGGTTGGTTTTATTGAAGATTTTCGGGGTGTGTTTTTATGCTCAACTTTTGGGTGATTAGTTGGAGTTTGAGAAGCTCTTAATCATTCGTTGATGCTCGTTCGTATGGTCTCACATCCTAGAACCCAAATTGAAGAATCATAGAAGAATTGTAGATTTGAAGTTCATCTCAACATGTGTCACGCTTGAGGCTCGGATCGCGTAGTTGCTCGATTTTTAAAGATTTGAAGCTGGTCATCCATTCCTAACTTTGAGGGGGAGAATGTTGGGGTACAAGGTTATCCATGTATGACTTTGTAAATGGGTTGACTTTTTTAGACCCACTTGCATGTGGTGCATTAGCCTTATGACTCATGAGATAGAGAGTGAGAGAGAGACATGTAAACACCTCTATATAAGGTGGGTTTATTCCACTTATGGAGGTGTGCTTGAGAGGTGTAAAAGTTGAGTGTGTAAGTGTGTGTTATTTATGTAGACTATATCTAGATCCCTTTTTGTAACACTATACATATTCGAATACATCTCTTAAACACCGAAATCACCGTGTTCATTGTGTGATCTTTAATTCCGCATGCCAAACCAAAGCTCATAAGTCATATCAGAGATAATTATTGATCTCACTCAGGCTGGGTCTTTACTCTTAACAGAGGGGCAGTGACTTGGAAAAGTTCCAAGTAGGAAACTGTGGCTGATTCAACGTGCGAATCAGAGTACATAGCAGCGAGTGAAGCGTCAAAGGAGGCAATATGGCTAAAGAACTTCATCGGAGACCTTGGAGTTGTACCTGCCATAAAGGAGCCTATGGAGATTTTCTGCGATACCGAAGGTATGGTTGCCTTGACCAAGGAACGAAGGGATCATGGCAGATCCAGGCATATCGACAGGAAATATCACTTTATTATACATCGCGTAGAAGAGGGACTCCTCGTAGTGAAGAGGGTATCGTCAGAGGATAACCCAGCAGATCCCCTTACGAAGGGACTGAGTAGGGTTAAGCACTTGCAGCACGCTAGGAGCATTGGGCTGAAGGACGATATTAGTTTTTGTGATTAGATAGCTTTTATAAACTTGTAATAAATAAATTGTAATGAACATTTGATGATTAAATAAAAGGTGTTTTATTTATAAGTAAAGTTACTGTCTTGTGTTAATTATTTACTATTGTTTCACTTTGCATGTTTTGACTTCCTGAATAATAAGATTATTCGAACTATCCATAGTCAATCATACATTGGAAGTAGGTATGAAAGAAGACTGTCATGAATTGGCTTGTAGACTGTCTAAAGTGTTTGGACATAGCAAAGGGTTGCTCCAACATTCATGAGTGCTCCTGAAAAGAGAGTTGAGTATTGGATTAAACACACGCTTACCTGAATCACTTCATGGAATTTAATCACGAGTGATTGTAAGACGATAATATCATATACTCTTTAAACCTAGATATATGAGTTGTTGTTTGCGAGTTGGTTGTGCATTGATAATGCGTAAACGCATCAGTAACTTGATGTTATAAAACGTATTGTTGTGTGCAGTTTGATGAGCAAATAGTACAAGCATATAAGTCGAAGTTTATCTGTTCCTTTTTTCCCACAAGGATAAAAGCGATATCTTGGGCCCCTCGATGATTTGGTTTGATTTATGTGTCGGGCCCGGTCAGGACTAAGTTAATGTGTTCAATTAAGTTCTATGTCGGACAAATCAGAGATCGAGAAACAAACTGCTGGACAGTAAGTATGACTATGTTCCATGTGATTGTCCACACGATATCTTGAGAACGGAGGATTATACGATCCCTTATCTATAGGACGTGTCATTTGACTAGGTCAGAGTGGACAACGGCTTTTGAGAGCTACGATTGCTAATCGGATTTTGAAGTCGTACTTGCAATTATAGTTATTAGACTTATCCAAGTGGGAGACTGTTGGATTAGGTGTCTAAGCCCATAACTATATTTGGTATGTACTTGACCCGATAGTAGCATGGTCCTTTTGGGTTGCCTTCACTAGAGCAACTTGACTGGATGATTAGTGGAGAAAGAGGATATTATGGTTTATTAATATATTATATGAATAATATATTAAAAGAGAAATCATATTGATTAATTAATATTGGTCAAGAATTAATTAAGAATTAATTTTGTGATCAAAAGATATTAATTAAACTTAGGGGAGTGGAATTGCAATTATAAGATAATTGGATTTTGGGCTATGGATCCTTTGGATCAAGGGGTGGACGAAATCAAGGAGGAAGCCCACCTTAAATTCATCCAAAAGCCTTATTCCAGAAGGTTCTATTGCACTGCTTAAGGCCTAAGCTATCCAATTAGGGTTTTGACTGAAACCCTAGCAGCTCACCTATAAAAGGAACCTTATGGCTTCAGAAATCGGCTACCACAGAAACCCTAGAGATCTAGAGCCGATTTTGAGCCTCCTTCCCCTCTCTCCAAGATCATCCAACTTGCTTTGATGTTTGTGATCGATTAGAGGTATTACATTTGTGATACTAAGCTCTTGAAGGTTGAAGATTCTTGCTACTATTGAAAGGTAATCATTTAAACCTATTTAGTTATAGATTTCGATTTTAGTATGCTAGAATTAGGGTTTATAAGCTTTGGATGATTTTCATGTACAATAGAGAAAACTAGATCCAAAGCTTTAGGGTTTGCATGTGCACCATAGGATTGATGTAATGCTCAAAACCCATCACAACATGCTAGTGATAGGATAGGTATCTTCAGGAATTGCATAATATAATTGTCTGGTGTATGATGCCTGATAGCCTAGGGTTACTTATTGTATAGAATTGACATAATTACTGTAGTTGCTTAGTGTATGCATCACAATTATACATAACTAAGATTTTATAGTATGAGAATGTTTGGTTTGGCCTTATTTCCTGTTCCTTGTTTGGTTGTGGGATTAGGGTAAAATAAAGTATTCGAATGTCCATAGGATCCAGTGTTACGTATGATTAGAATATGCGAGTGCTGCAGGGTTGGTGATATTTTCATGGGTGAGTATTTGCGTGAGCAGCCAGTTAGTGGAGAGATGTTAGCCACCCTTGAGAGGGCGTGGATAGGATATATGCGTATCCTAGTTTTTGTATCTGTTTTGGCGGTTGTGATGATCGTTGATACAAATAAGGGTAGGTGTGGAAGGTAGTATGGGCCCGTACTACTGAAAGCACAGGACCCGTACGCGTCACTAGGAAGTCACAAACCCCGAGGTTTTGTCTGTCTGGAATGGTTGTGATTATATGAATTGTGGAATTCTGATATGATCTGGTTTATTTTCAGTATTGTGTTTACATGGGGATCGGGTTCTGGATCTAGAGCGAGCGGCCAGGATGGGCCGGGGATGACCGATGACCAGATATGGGAGGTCATCTCCACTGAGGTGGCTGCTGCTGTCCGGAGATTTATGCCGGAGGCGTTTGGGTCTATCAAGACCGATATGATTGAGCTTTTTGTTGAGCAATATGCTGCTCTTACTGAGGCTACCACTGCTGCAGCTACCGTAATTGTCACTGCTATGTGGATTGGTGGGGGAGAGCCTTCCAGTATCGGGACTTCGACAATACGAAGCCCCCAGTGTTTGATGGAGTTCAGGATCCGATTGTTGCGATGAGATATTTATTTGATGTGGAGGGTTGTTTCTTCATATGCTTTTGTCCTGCTGACCAAAAGGTTAAGTGCACCCTGAACCTTCTTTGTTCAGGTGCGAAGGATTGGTAGAGGTTAGTGACGGGCTCGTACACTTCTGAGCAGAGGGTTGTTGTAACTTGGGAGCAGTTCTATGAGTTATTTCGCTCGAGGTATGTCCCTATGGTGAAGAGGGAAAGACTGGCCCAGGAGTACGTGGATCTGAGGCAGGGGACTGAGACGGTGACGGAGATCACCAAGATGTTTATCGAGAGGGCTTTTTTCTGTCCTGAGTTTGCTGTTTCTGAGTAAGCTCAGATCCTCCAGTTTGTGTCCAATCAGCGGTATGGTTCGCTTGCAGAGCTTCAGGAGGTCGCAAGGAGGCGGGAGATTGAGATGGAGCTCCAATCTAGGGAGCTGAGGCAGGCCCCTGCCCAGTCACAGCCTGCAGCGAAGCGGTTCAGACCCGCTGATTCGAGATCTGGGAGCCAGAGGGGTCACACTTGTGGCAAGTGCGGCAAGGTTCACGAGGGTACTTGTTAATCATCTGCTGGATTCCACAAATGTGGAAATGAGGGGCACTTTGCGAGGGATTGTCGCCCACCGACCCCAGTACCGAGCGTCATGATTTGTTACCATTGTGATCAGGTTGGCCATGTGAAGGTCAACTGTCCGTTGCTCGCCGACAAGCCGGGGCAGGCTCTAACGCCAGCTACTCTGAGGATCACCGATGGGCGCCATGGTAGTGCGGAGCCCCTGAGGGCTAGATGTCGTTCTTGCCAGCTCACTGCAGTGGAGTCAAGGGCGGCGCCAGACGTCGTTACTGATATGTTTCTATTTATATTATGTAAAGTCATTTTATGTTATGCTTATGTTTATGATTCTGTTAGGTACCTTATTAGTGAACTATTTGCCTGCTCTTGTGCTATTTGAATCGGGTGGGAGTCGATCTTTTGTATCCCAGACGTTCAGTAGGGGATTTGATATGCCTATTGGGGAGTTAGAGTGTCTGTTGCGGGTTTCTATCACCAACGAGCACGGAGTTTCTGCATCTAGGGTTTATCAGGGTTGTGTTTTGGAGATTTTTGGAGTACCTTATCTGATTGATTTGATTCCTATCCCCATGGGGGATATGTGTATGATAGTGGGGATGGATTGGTTGAGAAAGTTTGGTGCTATGATATATGATATGTGCATATTTAGCTATATATTTCATATAGAATTTTAATACTTTTTGGCTAATTTATTGCAATTTATGGACAAAAGATACTTAATTATGTTTAAATTATATTCTCAGCCTGAAAGATGTGCTCAGAAGCAAAAGGAAGCGGGAAATGCAATCGGGAGCTCGGGGATTGAAGAAAGAAGAAAAAGAGTCAAAATCCCGAAGAACTCGGCGAGTTAGATGCCTACTCGACGAGTCCACACGAACATTCGCGAAGTAATAGAAGTCCTTGCCGTACATGGATTTTTAATGAGGGACTCGGCGAGTCGGTTATTAGACTCGGCGAGTAGCCTCTGTTTTCAGAAATCTATAAATAGGAGTCAATTGCCCGAAACTAAAGACTCTCTGGAACCCTTAGGGATTAAATTGCGACTGGAGGTGCAGCTGGAGCTCTGGAACTCGTGGAACAACCCTAGCTTTCAATTTTGAGAAGATCAAAGGCAATTTAAGTTTACTCTTTACTTAATCTTTTGTTTGAAATATGTGTGAACTATTAGATCTCGTTTTTGAGCTACTTTCTGCTGTAATCATGAGCTAAAACTCATATATTATGTTTAGGGTAGATGAATTTATGACTACGGTTTGTTGTGGTTGGATTAATTGAATTTGGTGAGTTTTGTTTTGTTAAGCTTGTTGAAGAACCTTATGTGTTAACAACAACTATTTTATGTTAATTAACAAGTATATTAAGTTGCATGAACATCTCTTAATTGCTTATCTCATATGATTTATGTGAAAACATTGTTATGTGCCTAGGAATAGCGAACGTGAAACTATGGTTAACTAGAAAATAGGTAAGTTAATGTATGAGCTTGTGTGACGAACCATCAACAAGAGGTTAATTAAATTAGTAATTTAATTAGCTAACTACAAGTCTTACTTAACCCGAATCAATAAACTAGGAAATTTATTAGTTTAATCAATTGATCACTGCTTGAATTAATTTGTTTTCTAAGGATTAGTAATAGCGAACGTGAACCTAATCACATTAACGGTAGCCAATAACAATTAATCCATTGCACTTGCCATAAAATCAACCATAGGAGTAAATGAATCGAACCTAAACAGAAGTCTTCTTTAATATTGAATTTAGTTGATTTTATTTGTTTTAGCTGTTAACTGCTTTGTTTAAGTGTTAGATAAGTGTTTAAGTTTCTAGTCTTGCAAAACTAGATAAAACCTCTTTTCTTTTATTAATTATTTTTTTTAGATAATTTAGTAGTTAGTTTATTTACCGTTCCCTGTGTTCGATACCCTGTTTGCTTAATTATACCACCAATTGACAGGTACACTGCCTTTTGTGTGTATAAATCATATTTAAAAAGTAGGATTAAAACTAGTGAAATAAACACACATCAAGTTTTTGGCGCCGTTGTCGGGGAACGGTTCTAAAATAAATTTTAATTGCTAGTATTATCGATCCTTTGTGTGAGAACTATCAAAGTTACTGCTTTAGTAGATTAGTTATTAGGATTGAATTCTAGTTTTTCTGTTTTTAGGATTTTAGTTCTAATTTTTTTTCCTGTTTTACCTTTGACTCGTCGGGTACATTTGCAACTACTCGAGGAGTCCATCGTAATAGTCCAGTTTCATTTTTAGTTTAGTTTTGTTCTTTTTATACGTGTTTGCTGTTTATTTCAGGTATTTTATGACCCGAGGATCAGGCACAACCTTGATTCTGCCACTCGCAAACCCGAAATCGGCTCTTAGGAAGGACAAGGACAAAACCGTAGAATCATCTTCAACACCAAAGAAGTCACCATTTAAGAGCCTCAAATCAGATTTTAGCAAGAAGAAGGGCCAGAAAGTTGGAGAATCCAACACCTCATTGACGGACGAAGACCCTAAGAAAGAAGACACTGAGTACAAAACAGAAACCGAAGAAGAAAGCGACTTAGAAGGCGAACCTGATAACACCATGGCTAACATTACGGATCTCACTATGGGTGAATACAAGAAGAGGATGCATGATGACACCGGGCCGGGACTAGTGCAACTGCTACCTTTGAGCTAAAAGGCCACATTCTCGCTCAACTCAAGGACATCCCATTCTACGGGAACGATCACGAAGACGCATACAAGCACATCGACGAGGTCAACGACATAGCCGACTATTTCAACATCTCGAACGTTCATCGCGAGACTGTTTTGCTTCGTATGCTACCAGTCACATTTAAGGGGGCTGCGAAAGATTGCTAAAATCACTTACCCCAGGATCCATCACCACTTGGGCAAAAATGCGTGAAGAATTCATTGACCAATTTTTCCCTCCTTCAAAAATAGCAAAATTGAAGAAAGTCATTACCAACTTTGAGCAACAACCGGGCGAGTCACTATATGAGGCGTGGGAGAGATATAAAGGCTTGTTGAGGAATTGCCCCCACAATGACTTGAACGTTCAACAAGAAGTCTCCATTTTCTATGATGGAGTAAATGTTACCACTAGACAACTCCTTGACTCTCAAGGCCCATTAACAAAGAAAAATATGGTGGAAGTTAAGGAGCTCATTGAAGAATTCTCTAAGCACTCTAGAGAATATCATAACCCAAGGAATGACTCAACTCGGGGGGTGGTGAACTCTATTTTCGATGACATGGCAGCAATGATGGCAAAATTGGAGAGCATGGATCGAAGAATGACTAAGATGGACCAATCCATCCATGCCATTAGAGTGGGGTGTGATAATTGTAGAGGGCCTCACCTTACTAAAGACTTTGACCTTGATGAGAACGGGAATCGGAAAGCTCAAGTGTGCTATTCAAGCGGTGATAGATACGATGATGATTGGCGAAAACTCAAGAAAGAATGGCTACCTTATGATGAGTACAAGAAGGCGAAAGAGGAAAAGTATAGGCAAAAAGTAAGAGGTTTTTATCAAAAGGAGGAGCCGATGCAAGAAAAGAAATCAGATTTGGAAGATATGTTTACAAGATTCACAGCCGCATCCGAGAAAAGGCATAACGATACCGATGCTGCAATAAAAGATCAACAAAACATGTTGAGGGAGCACCAAATTATGATGAAAGATCAACTAGATCTACTTAGAAATCAGCAAGCTTCCATTCTCAACATTGAGAAGCAGCTAGGCCAACTTGCACAACAAGTGAACGATAGACAACCGGGTGGACTTCCAAGTAATACTGAAAAGAATCCAATGGTGGCTCATGTAAATGTAATAACATCAAATTCTGAGAAAATTTTCACTCCTTTAAGTCCAATGCGGAAAGAAGAATCAAAACCGGTGCAAGGGAAAGAAGAAAAGAATCGTGAATCACATACTGCGACATCAACTCACCGATTCCCAGACAGGTACTCGACGAGTCCAAGGTCTGATGACAAAAACGGCTTTCTTTTAAAACCTTACCAGCCTCCTTTGCCATTTCCGAGCCAAGCCGTACAAGGTGAACAGATTCAAGAGTATAGGAAGTTTATAGAGCATATAAAAGCACTCCGAGTGAACATACCGTTCATTGAAACAATACTTCAAACGCCAAAATATGCAAGCTTGCTTAAGGGCCTCTTTACGAATAGAAGGAATATGGCAGAAGTAGCAGAGATAGTTTTGAATGAGCTGCCAGAGAAGATGGGCGATCCGGGAAGCATCACTATACCTTGCCAATTTGGAAACTTAATTACCACTCGTGTGTTGACCGATTCGGGGGCTAGTATAAATGTTATGCCATATTCTTTCTTCAAAAAACTAAACATTCCGGAACCAAAGCGCATTCAAATGAAAATCCATCTAGCCGATAAAACAATATTACATCCAAGGGGAGTATGCGAAGATCTTGTCATTAAGGTGGATAAATTAGTGTTCCCTGCTGACTTCATAATATTGGATATGGATGAGGATCATGAAGTCCCCATCATTCTTGGGAGACCATTCTTGAATATCGCTTGTGCTTTAGTAGATGTGCGCGAATCTAAAGTAACACTTAGGGTGGGTGACGATTTGGTGATTTTTAAAGCCGATCAAGAAAAGAAGCATGTAAATCCAAGAGAAGATGAGACTTCCTCAATGGATTTGGATGATGAACTGTTAGAAAAAGAACTGGCACTTTGGCAAGAAAATAATCCAAATCAATTCATACTTTCTTTAGAATAAGACTTTGATGCCGACAAATACTTAAGAGAATTAGAGAAGCTACTTGAAAAAAGTGAAGCTAATGAAGATCTAAGCAACTTTGAAGAAACAAACTTGTCTTGTCTTAATACAAATTTACAATGTGAGGAAGCAATTCAAGATAATAAGAAGGAAAGCTTGGAAGATGAAGAGCACACTAAGGTTTGGAATGATGATAAACATAACTCTTCCATTGGGACACATATGAATGCTCACGGAGTACAAGAAGATAGGCTCACCACAATTCAGAAAACCAAACCTCGCGCTGTAGTTTCTACCGCTTTTGAAGTATTCACTTTTAAACCACCGGATTCTCAAGCATATGAAGAAAGTGAGGTAGAATCTGTCACCTCGAGTGATGCTGAAATGATGACTAAAAAGGCGATCAAGGTAGATAAATAAGGAATGGACACGATGGGGCACACGGTAGAAGAAAGGAAGAAGAAATGTGGTAAAGGGATAAAGCGTAAATCTGAAGGAAATGACACCAAAAGGAGAAATGAGGAGTTGAAGAAGGCGTATAAGAGAAAAATCCATGCTTACAAAACAAAGTATAAAGCACAAAGGATTAAGCAGGAATTCCCGATGGAGGAAGCCGCTGAAACGTAGAGCGGGTAGGAGTCCAGCTAAAGACTCCTCAAAAAGAAGCGCTTACGGGAGGCAACCCGATATTAGAGTTTGCTTTCTTTTTACCTTTCTTTTTCATTTTATTTTTCGTTTTTTTATTGTTTTTTTTAGGATTTGTCTATCTCAGTCTTCTTCTTTGTTTAAAATGATTGCTTGAGGGCAAGCAAAGCTCAAGTGTGGGGTATGGTGGCATAAATTTAAAGAACACAAAAAATTTTCAAAATTTTTAAACAGATTCAAATGCTCGACGAGTAGATACCCTTACTCGGCGAGTCCACTTGAGAAATCGCGACATTTCCGCAAAATCGCGCACTTACTCGGCGAGTAGGTACCCCTGCTCGGCGAGTCCACATTTAACCAAAAAAAATATTTTTTTTACATTCTAGAAATTAGGGTTTTAGCCCTAAAAGTAAAACACTTTCATTCACCAGCCACCACAGCGCTCGACGAGCAAAAACACCTCTCAAGCATTCATCTTCAAATTCTTGTGATTTCTTCCAATTCTAATAAAAAGGTAACATCTTTTACTTCTAATCTTGTTAAAGTTCCAATCTTTGGTAGCGTAATGATCCTAATTTGTGCAAAATCCGATTTTGATTTGACTTGGATTCTAGGGTTTCGATTTCTTGTCAAATTAGAGTGTTTTTGTTGAAATTTCTTGTGAATTAATGTTTGATATACATCCCTAAACAAACCCCTGGAACAATTTTTGAGTTTTGATGATAATCTGGGCCAAATCAGAAATGCGACTCATACTACGACTCGCGACTCGGACTGTTCATACTACTCGTCGATTCTGTTCATGGACTCGACGAGTCCATGCTGCAGTGCCCAGATTTCTGACATTTTTAATTTTCTGTGTTTTGTTTGTTGTGTTCTGGGTTTGGTTTTGCAGAAAATGTCAAGGAGGGGTCAGAGCTCACGTGGAAGCGGTCATGGGGACATCCCGTGGTTAAACTTTTCACAAATAACTTCCAAGTTAACACTAGTTCGGGCAAAACAAAAGTTGGAAACACTGAAGAGGAAGGAGATTTACGTGCCGAATGAAATTGATTGGAATTGGATGGGTCAAGCGGGGTTAGAAGAGGAGTTGGCTCCATATTTGATCAAGACTTTTCAACGAAATGGAGTGTCAATTACGTGTGACGGGTGGAATCGGCTTTTCCGTATCCAAGAGCTGGTTTATCAAGAGCTTTGCTGGGAATTTTTCTCCACTGTTACTTTCCGAGGGGGTGATGATATTTACAACCCAAATGCCCTCACATTCTGCCTTGGTGAGGAAGTTCGACAGTGCAACATTGTCGAACTAAGCCGGAGGATGGACATCTACGACCAATCTATGGTCATGACTGAAGAATTTATGAATTTATGACTACGGTTTGTTGTGGTTGGATTAATTGAATTTGGTGAGTTTTGTTTTGTTAAGCTTGTTGAAGAACCTTATGTGTTAACAACAACTATTTTCTGTTAATTAACAAGTATATTAAGATGCATGAACATCTCTTAATTGCTTATCTCATATGATTTATGTGAAAACATTGTTATGTGCCTAGGAATAGCGAACGTGAAACTATGGTTAACTAGAAAATAAATAAGTTAATGTATGAGCTTGTGTGACGAACCATCAACAAGAGGTTAATTAAATTAGTAATTTAATTAGCTAACTACAAGTCTTACTTAACACGAATCAATAAACTAGGAAATTTATTAGTTTAATCAATTGATCACTGCTTGAATTAATTTGTTTTCTAAGGATTAGTAATAGCGAACGTGAACCTAATCACATTAACGGTAGCCAATAACAATTAATCCATTGCACTTGCCATAAAATCAACCATAGGAGTAAATGAATCGAACCTAAACAGAAGTCTTCTTTAATATTGAATTTAGTTGATTTTATTTGTTTTAGTTGTTAACTGCTTTGTTTAAGTGTTAGATAAGTGTTTAAGTTTCTAGTCTTGCAAAACTAGATAAAACCTCTTTTCTTTTATTAATTATTTTTTTTAGATAATTTAGTAGTTAGTTTATTTACCGTTCCCTGTGTTCGATACCCTGTTTGCTTAATTATACCACCAATTGACAGGTACACTGCCTTTTGTGTGTATAAATCATATTTAAAAAGTAGGATTAAAACTAGTGAAATAAACACACATCAAGTTTTTGGCGCCGTTGTCGGGGAACGGTTCTAAAATAAATTTTAATTGCTAGTATTATCGATCCTTTGTGTGAGAACTATCAAAGTTACTGCTTTAGTAGATTAGTTATTAGGATTGAATTCTAGTTTTTCTGTTTTTAGGATTTTAGTTCTAATTTTTTTTCCTGTTTTACCTTTGACTCGTCGGGTACATTCGCAGCTACTCGAGGAGTCCATCGTAATAGTCCAGTTTCGTTTTTAGTTTTGTTTTGTTCTTTTTATACGTGTTTGCTGTTTATTTCAGGTATTTTATGACCCGAGGATCAGGCACACCCTTGATTCTGCCACTCGCAAACCCGGAATCGGCTCTTAGGAAGGACAAGGACAAAACCGTAGAATCATCTTCAACACCAAAGAAGTCACCATTTAAGAGCCTCAAATCAGATTTTAGCAAGAAGAAGGGCCAGAAAGTTGGAGAATCCAGCACCTCATTGACGGACGAAGACCCTAAGAAAGAAGACACCGAGTATGAAACAGAAACCGAAGAAGAAAGCGACTTAGAAGGCGAACCCGATAACACCATGGCTAACATCGAGTCGGTTATGCAGTGGGAGGTCCCGAAGTCTCCTTCGGATATCAGGAGTTTCTTGGGATTGGGAGGGTATTATCGAAGATTTATTCAAGTATTCTCCAAGATTGTAGTACCCCTCACTCATTTGACGAGGAAGGGTGTGGATTTCCGTTGGGGCCTGAGCAACATGCTGCATTTGAGACACTGAGGCAGAAGTTGTGTGATGCACCAATGTTGACCCTCCCTGAGGGTGTTGAGGACTTTGTGGTATTTTGTGATGCATCCATCACCGGTCTGGGAGCGGTGCTTATGAAACGGTGGAGGGTTATTGCTTATGCTTATCCGCAGTTGAAGCCGCATGAGGTCCGTTACCCGACTCATGATTTGGAGTTGGGATCGGTGGTGCTTGCTCTCAAGATTTGGTGACATTATTTATATGGGGTTCGGTGTACTATCTACACGGATCACAAGAGTTTAAGATATCTCATGGATCAGCCGGATCTAAATATGAGACAACATATGTGGCTTGGCGTGGTCAAGGATTATGACTGCGAGATTTTGTATCACCTTGGGAAAGCGAATGTGGTCGCTGACGCTTTGAGCCACAAGACGGCTGGTTCTTCCATTAAGAGTTTGTGTATGAGAATATCAATTGATCTTCGCTTCATGATCTGATTAGGTAGGATCAGACTGAGGGAGTCTAGTAGGAGAATTGGAAACAGGAGAGACTTAGGGGTGAGGTTGACAGGTTCGCCACTGACAGCCGTGGATTATTTACCCGATATGGATGGGTTTGGGTGCCAGATTTTGGTAGGGTCAGGCAGACTGTGCTGGAGGAGGCGCACAAGTCCAGGTTTTCGATACACCCCGGAGCCACTAATATGTATTGGGATTTGAGGCTTAGTTATTGGTGGCCGCGAATGAAGAGATAGAGATAGGCTGGTATGTTGAGAGGTGCTTAAGCTGTCGGATGGTCAAGGCCGAGCACCAGAGGCTGCATGTTAAGCTGCAACCATTGGAGGTTCCCATGTGGAAATGGGAACATATCACTATGGATTTCATCACCAAGTTGCCTCAGACGGCTAAGGGATTCGACGCGATATGGGTTATTGTGGACCGTATAACCAAGAGCGCCTACTTTCTAGCCATTCTTGGGAGTTCTTCGGCCGAGAAATTGGCCGATTTGTATGTGTGCAAGATTGTTTCTCGGCATGGTATTCCGGTCTCCATTTTACCTGATCGATATGTTCGGTTCACATCTCGTTTTTGGCAGAAGTTTCACGAGTAACTGGGTACGAGGTTGCATCTGAGCACTGCTTATCATCCGGATACTGATGGTCAGAGTGATCGGATCATTCAAACACTTGAGGACATGTTGAGAGCCTGTGTCATAGACTTCGGTGGGAGTTGGGACTCCAACCTTCCCTTAGCTGAGTTTTTTTACAACAACATATATCACTCCAGTATCGGTGTGCCACATTTCGTGTAACACTTGATTTGGGTATGTTCATATTTAACCCTTCGTATTTAAAGCATTAAAATTTTGGTCCTTGTGGCTAGTACGCGGGGCGTACCATAGAGTACGCTTGGCATACTAGCTGAAGTATGAACACGGGAATCGACCATGTACGCTGGGTGTACATGGGTTGTGTTGGGCGTATGCTGGCAAAGGACAAACCCTAATTTTTAGGGTTTGTGCCCTATTTAAGCTTCATTAACCCACCTCCTGGACATTTTAGACCAGCCTCCACCCTTTGAAAACCCTATTTCGTTCCTTTGCCTTGTGTGGTGCTTTTGAGCTTTTGTTTGAACTTTTGTGGGTTTTGTGCACCTTGAAGTGGTAGAAGAAGAAGTTTGAAGACTCATTCCTTGGAGGAGAGCTTAGAGATCCAAATTTAGATCCTTCATTTGGTAACTTTTGAGGTATAAAGTCCATACCTTGTCTACTATTTGCTTTAATCTACTCTTTAGCTTGTTTATGATCATTTTGGTCCCTTTTGGTTGGTCTTGATGAGCTAAGGTTGTTTTAGAAGCTAAACCTTGTAGATCTAGACGTTTTAAGGGTCCCTTAAGCATAAAATGCAAACTTTATAGTATTTATGGACTCATGCATGTGTTAAGTCATTTGTTAAGCTCTTTTGAGCTCTAAGAGCCTCATTAATCCATGCATGCACATAAAGTTGCCAACTTTACGTGATGAATCATCTTTTGGGACTAGATATGAGATTATAGAGTAGTGGTTGAATGGATTAAGTGCTTATTTGTTGAGATCGGCCAATTGGTGAGTACGTTGGGCGTACCAAGCTGGTACGATGCGCATACTTTCCCATGGACGAGTACGTTGAGCGTACGAGCTGAGTACGCCCTGCGTACTCAACAAATGGGCTTTAGACTTTTGGGCTTTAGGTCTTGGGCCATGTTTGGACTTAGGTTATTAGGGCCTTGTTAGGCCATCAAATTTTATTTGGGCTAATGTTTTATTTTTGGTTCACATAAATGAAGGCCCACAAAAGGACTTGGGCCCAATTTGGAAAATTGGGCCATAATTGGGCTTTGGGGTGACCATTTTGGTATTGGACTTTCTAGTGTAGTTGGTTTGGGCCTAGGTCTTGGACCAAGCTATGTAAAGGGTAAAATGGTCTTTTTACCGTAATTTAGACTGATGGCTATGGATTGGAATCCAATTATTAATATGATCATATTGGTATTGATAGCGCGGGGATTTGTCGGATCAACAGCCATAGATTTATCAGTGTGATTTAGCAATTCGTGGTGAGTTTCCTCACTGGGTTTAGCGGGTCTAAGGCTCCAATGTCGTCCCAAGATATGTTATGTTAGGATGCTAGATGTCTGTGTGACTCTTACATGGGTATGTGCTTGTATGCTTACGGGGTGGGGCCCGATGATTATTTTGTATGCTATTATTTGGTTATGCTTATATGATTTGTATGTTGGGCGGGGCCCGTTATGTGAGTTAGGGCAAGGCCCGTTATACTCAGTGGGCGGGGCCCGTAATTTGAGTTGGGGCGAGGCCCGTTACACTGAGTAGGCGGGGCCCGTTATACGAGTTGGGGCGGGGCCCATTACACTCATCGGGCGGGGCCCATTATATGTTTGACACGTGTGATATGTGGTATTTGGAGAAAATTCACTAAGCTTTGTGCTTACGATTTTCAGTTTATGTTTCAGGTACTTCCAGTGCAAAAGGGAAGAGCTCAGGGTGATTAAAGTGCACACACGATATTATTCCGCATATTTTTGATTACTCTAATGTTTTGATGACATAGATGATACATTTGATTTACCATGGTTGTGATGATGTTTTGGATAACACTTTTATTAATTTAAAAATCGAAAATTTTGGTCTAGATTTTGGGACGTTACATTTCGAGCTTCTCTATGGGAGGAAGTGGCGTACCCCAATATGTTGGGGAGAGATTGTTCATGGAGTATTGGGAAGGACCGAGGTAGTCCTTCAGACATCAGAGCTTATTTGGCAAATTAGAAATAGGTTGCAGACAACTTAGAGTCAGCATAGGAGTTATGCCGACAAGCGTCAATCTGAATTGGAGTTTCAGGTCGGTGACATGGTTTTGCTGAAGGTATCACCCTGGAAGGGTGTAATATGCTTCAGGAAGAGGGGAAAATTGGGGCCTCGGTATATCATGCTTTTTTGGGTGATTGTCGGGGTTGGAAAGGTAGCTTATAGGTTGTATTTGCCTGAGGAGCTCAGTCAGATTCACAGCACCTTCCATGTTTCGCAGCTGCGGAAGAGTGTGGCTGATGATTCAACGGTTATTCCTTTGGGTGATGTCCAGGTTGATGATCGCCTGAATTACATTGAGAGACCGGTGGTGATTTTAGATCGGAAGACGAAGGCCTTGCGCAACAAGGCAGTATATTTGGTCAAGGTCCAGTAGCAGCATCGGAAGGGTTCCGAATGGACACGGGAACCCGAGTCTGAGATGCGGGAGCATTACTCAGAGTTGTTCGCAGTAGCAGACTTCGAGGACGAAGTCTAGTTCAAGTGGGGGAGAATTGTAACATCCCGACGATGAGGTATTTCCAAATTTAACCCTATGGTTTTCGAAAAAATATGGATAAGGTCCAAAAAGTTTCCAACTTGCATGGAAGGTCCAAAATTAAGATTTTTTCGTGGTTTTGGTCCTCAAAAAGTTGAAATGACTATTTTGCCCTTATTATTTCTATTTACATTTTTTATTTCTTTTAGTATTTAAATAATTATTTAAAAAAGAAAAAGAAAAAAATGGGTCCACCCCTACCAATGCCCTCTCTCTCACACACACACACACACACATACATACACACAAGAATTTTCTCCTTGGACCTTCTTCCTTACCTTTCATCTTCAACCCATCTTGTTGTATCTTCCATAATTCAAAAAACATGGCTCAAAAGCTCTGATGGGCATCTGTTGAAATTTCCCGGCGCTTCCGCTTCAAAAGCTCGGAAAACCAACCACCATCGCCACCTGTTGAAACCACAGGTCTGACACCTGCCTCAAAGCTTCGATGGGTATCTAAAGATCTCGACCCCTTAGCTATATTTTCCAGAGAGAAAGAGGGTTGCAGGCGGACTGAGCCATTGTCGTCGGATTTGTGTTAAACAACCTTCTTCTGGTAAGCCACCTCTGAAATTGCAGCAGGAGATCAAAAACACCACAATGAAGCCATAATTGTCGTTATCAGCTTTAATCCTCCGGTAGGTTCTGTAATTTGATGAACCTCGATTATAACCTTATGAAATTGCACCAGTAACCCTCATCGACCACTAGTGGGTTTTCCAATTCCTTGCACCTTCGATCCCATCAAGTTTGATTTTTTAGCATTGATTTTTATTTCCCGAATCACGATGTTTTTTCATCACCATCATCCTACTCGGTTTTGATTTCTGGTATGGAATATGGTTTTGATATTAGGTTTTGATTTTAGGTGGAGGATGGCAGCGGTGATTTTAGCTTGAGTTCAAATCCAGATGCAAATCTTGACGTTTTCTCTTTAGATCTTTTATCGGTTCCTCCATCCATCGATTTGTGTGTGTTTATGTTAATCGTGAGTCCTAAAATACTCAGAAATCGATTTGTTTCTACCTGATGCCATCGATTTGAGATATAACATATTCGTCTCCATGGAAATAACTCATATATATATATATATATATATATATATATATATATATATATATATATATATATATATATATATATATATATATATATATATATATATATATATATTACTGAGGAGAATATACAGAGGAAGTGTATGTGTGAGATTGACTTGCAGTTGAGAATGAGGAAGAAGACGATTGGAGAAAGAGTGTGATAGATAGATCGGAGAGGGTTATCGGTGGGGCGGGGGTGGCGTGGGGTGGGTGAGATTTTATTTTTTATTTTTTTATAATTAATGAAATAGTAAAATAAATCAAGAAAAATGTAAAAAATGAATAATAAGGGCAAAACCGTCATTTTAAGTTCTCTTTGGACTAAAATCACAAAAAAAATTAATGTTGGGACCAAAATCACGAAAAATTCTTGATTTTAGACATTTCATGCAAGTTGAAAAAATTTTGGAGTCTATTCACAGTTTTTCGAAAACCATAGGAACCAATTTTGCAGTTGGTCGATAGTTAAAATTCCTTTTCTCTACATTCCAGCTGTTCAAAAAATGCCTTTTCTCTAATCTCTACACGTTATTTACAAGTAAGGTAAATTATTTACATCAAAAAGTAAATAAAAAATATTATAAGTGAAAGATATGGAAAGTGTGAAACATATTCCAGTCCTCGTTACTACTTTCCTTTTTAACTTTTAGTTTTGGCACCTAAAGGAGCAATAATGCTTTTTACGGTGACCGATCCAAGAAGTCTAAAACGAAAATACGTTATAATAAATATAATAATATTTTAATCATATGTAATAAAAGATAAATCGAGTAAAATTATGGTAAAATACTTATTTACATATTTAGCTTTTGATAGAAAATACTATTGCAATTTTTTTTGACGAATTTTTAAAATATTAGTCATTTTCAGGTTTAAAACACACATAAGGAGTCATTTTGAATAACATGTGGTTGGCTGAAAATTAGGGGTGTCGAACGGGTAAAATTTTCGGGTTTCGGGTAGAACGGGTCGGGTAGAACGAGTATTTCCTTAAGAAAATAATACCCGATACCCGACCTATATTGTAATTCGGGTTTTCGGGTTTCGGGTATTCGGGTTTGAGGTCGGGTCGGGTAATTATCGGGTATACCCAAAAATTTCTTAAATGACACTTATTGATAATTATTTTTTTATTTTTACATGTTGGTTGGTTTAATAAAGAATCGGGTAGGGAAATACTCCATACAATTAACAAGTACATATATAATAACAATACAAATCATTATAATATGCTATGTACTTTTTTAATTCCATTCCGTGCGATAGTGAGAAACTGAGAATTGTGATGACGGTTCAGGACTTCAGCTTCAACGTCGTATTCCCTTTGCAAGTTTGCGTGGACTGTCGACTCGTCGTTCATAAGAAGGAAACGAAGGGTTTAGTTTTATTTGAAGTGTGCGTACGTGACTGCATTGTATATATTTGGTATTATTTAAAAAACGAATTCGGGTATACCCGAAAATAAATATTCATACCTAAAACCCGACCTATATTATTATCGGGTTAACCTATTACCCAAATGTTCATACCCGTTACCCGTTCTACCTGACCCATTCTACCCGAATTCAGAACGGGTCGGGTGGGTAGAACGGATTTCGGGTTTTTTCGACAGGTCTACTGAAAATAACTGAGTTTATTCGTTTTAATCCTGAAAATGATCAATTAATTCTTTAAATTCCTTTTACAATGGTCTTTTCTATCAACTACAAGTATCATTTGTGTAAGAGAAATTAAATATGATCCTACATTTTATTTCTATAAATCCTCCTATCAAACTAAATGATGAAATTTAATGATATTTTAGTATATTAATGTGACACATGTCATAATTTAAATGAGTTATTGATAGAAATAAAAATAAAATAATATTTTATAGATGTTATATAGTTAGAATTACTATAAAGTTATTTTATTTTTAATAACAATGTTTTTCTTTAATTTACAGAATATTTGCACGAATATTTGTTTGCTATATGTGGTGGTCACGCCCCCCGGTTTTCGTTCAAGCCACAAAATATTCTGGAAAAATGCAATTGGGCCACTCAAAAATCAAAATATTTGACTATACAAGTATACGTTAAAATGGCCCTTCGGTTTGTCCTTATTTACAGAAATACATAATATTACCGCGTTAATTGCGCCGCCTTCCTGGCTCCCTTCTACTCGAAGTCACGCGCTGACGCCAAAAGCACGTGGGTCCACCATTCTTGACGACTTTTCCTTGTGCGAACAAGTTACTTAAGTAGCCATTTTCCATGTTAACCTTTCTAATATTTTATCACCAGGTCTAAAATTTATGTATTGCTCATTAAAAAAGATAAAATATTAAAATGTAAATAATAAGTATTTTTTAAAATAAAATTTTGAAATAATGAATGGAAAAACATATTAATTCAATTTATTATAATATTTATTATTTTTGATACTTTACATATATAAGTACAAAATTATGTGGCTTTTTAATTTTAAAAATTGCAAAAACCATAAATTGACATGTGACAAGTGTCAAAACTCATTAGAGATTGACATGTGGTAAAAAAAACTTTCATTTAGTAGAGAGGATTTGGTCTATGCATAAAAACAATGATATAAGGATTTCTAAAAAATTAATTTTATAAAAACGATTTTTTTTCTAAAATCATTATAAAATAATTATAAAAATTTTGTTACTTGAAAAATCCCATTAATTTAAAAATATAATTTTACAAAGACAAAACTGTAAAATTTTTCCCTGTGGTTTGCAAAAAACTATAGATAGAGTCCAAAAAGTTTTGAACTTGCATGGAATGTCTAAAATCAAGAAATTTCTATGATTTTAATCTAAAAAAACTTGAAAAGACGATTATGTCATTCTATTTTCTTTTTTGTATTTTTTATAATTATTCTAATACCATTTTAACTTAAAAAAAATATAAAATAAAAGAATTACTCTCTCTCTCTCTCTCTCTCTCTCTCTCTCTCTCTCTCTCTCTCTCTCTCTCTCTCTCTCTCTCTCTCTCTCTCTCTCTCTCGCTCTCTCGGAAAGGCATAACACAAGAAAAGGCATAATAGTGGCGCCCATGGCTTTTCTTTAATTATTTTAGTAAAGATCCTAAATTTAGATCTCCTTTTCTTGATCATGACGGTTATGCCCTTCTGTTCCCATTGGAGACGATGATGTTTTTTACAAGTGGATACAACAATTATGTAGAATAGACGTCGGCCTGAAAATAGTCGTCGGAGCAAAAAGATATATCCCCGGTTCAAAGTTTTGTCTCCAATCATACATCAAATCATCAATCCACCCAACGAGACAGAATCTGCAACCAATCTCCTTTCCTGCCTGTGCTGCCTGACAACCTCGTCATCGCATGTTTAATCTGCGTCCCAAGAATCGAACACCACAAGCTCCACCTAGTCTGCAAAAGTTGGTATCGTCTCCTCGTCGGACTTTTTCTACTCTCTCCGCAAAAACCCCGAAATCGTTGAAGTTTCTTAATAATTAGAGAGAGTGGATGAGAAAAGAATCGTTGGAGAATATAGATTGAGTGAGGAAAATAACGATCTAGATAAACATCTCTACTCTCGACTGGTTTGAACTTCAAGGGCTGTTGTTTACTGATTAAAACTATAACACACACACACCAAAAATGAAAAACACACACATGCACATACTAAAAATTAAAAGAACCCAAAGAACATTAATTCACACATGACGATTATTAGTTGGAGTTTTTCTATGTGTGTTTGTGAATTAATGTGTAAAAATTGAGATTTTGGTGGAAGAACTTAAAGAAGCCAGATGAAGATCATATTGGGTTAAATGTCTAGTGTGTGTTTGTGTGTATGTGTGTGTGTGTGAGAGAGAGAGAGAGATGGAGAGAAGGGGAAGGGACGGTGGGGGTGGGATAGGATGGGTCCAATCTTTTGTTTATTATTTTTAATTGATAAAGTATTAAAAGAAATATAAAAAAAATACAAAAAAGAAATTAAAAGGGTAAAACAGTCATTTCAAGTTCTTCAGAGACTAAGACCACGAAAAGTATCTGATTTTGGACTTTCCATGCAAGTTGAAAACCTTTTGGACCCTATCCACAGTTTTTTGCAAACCACAGGGACCAATTTTACAGTTTTGCCTTTTACCAAAAAAAAACTTATTTTATGAAAACAAATTTTATAACAAAAAAGAGTTGTAAAAAAGACATAAATTTTTTTAATATTATAAAAATAAAGTTTTAAAACATAAAATTAAAATTCTAAAAAATGTTTGGAGAAAATTTTAAAGAAAAAAATATTTGGAGCAAACTTGTCAGAAAAACTGAAATTTGACCAAAAATGTAAAATAAAAATAGGTTGAAGAACAATATTATAATACATATTAATACTACATGGTATGAGACTGTTTTTAGGCGTTATGGCTAACGTGGAGTGTAACATCCCAAAAACCATGGCTAGATTTTTCATTTCTAAAGTAAATAAAACATCCATTTTAACACATACATCTGATGGCATCTTGCTCTGCGCCCCCTATCTTGACCAAATCTTGAACCTAAGTTTCGCATACCCGAACCGCAACTCCCTATGACCCATCCTTCTGAAACCATAGTTCGAACAGATCGCAAATCCTCTAAATAGAATATCCAGCTCCCCCGCACTTAGGGTACGAACTACCACCAACTAACATTGCAAACAAACCAAAACTCAACCCGAATCACCCAGACATACAGCATCCCTGAACCTTGGGATGTATAACACAACACAATATGATATTCAGATAAAGACCAAGCAAACTCAAAGAGATTCTGAATTTCAGATGGTGACCTCGGGAACTCCTCAATCATGATTTCCTCTAACATCAAGAATTTCATGCAGATGCACAAGCAATAATTCTGACAGTCCATTCATAACACCCAATTCTTATCTAGAAACAAATGGACTACCACACTCCTTGCCTGCAAATCCCCAACCGTCAATTCATCGCGAGAATCATTCATAAATACCAAAGGCATCATTCATATAGTTGGGATACATCAGAGACAACAAAAGTTGTCACTCCCGATTTATTTCCCTGATCACCTGAAACCACCAGCTAGCACCCGAACTGCCTATATCCCAAGAAAGCAGACCCTTGATCTCATCTCAAGGCAACCATACCACAAGAATCCTCTTGTGCATTCTCTCACTGCCATACTACCGCCAAAAACCGCATCCAACTAGCCCCATGTTGGGTCTACATCTCAGCTCTGAAAATCACATGTCTGCTCTCTCTCTCTCTCTCTCACTCACTCACTCACTCACTCACTCACTTAATCACTCACTCTCTCTCTCTCTCTCTCTCTCTCTCTCTCTCTCTCCTTCAAACACGGAAAGCTGGAAGAACATATCCCCCGCCGTGGATATGGACATTCCAATCCATCCGCCAATCACTCAGCCTCCGTCTGTAATCATCGAGCCGATCATAACAATCGCTTCTTTCTTGATTCCCGCAACTCAACTGGTACTACCTCGAGCAAGGCCATCGAGACCTCAAAATCAACTAACTCACCTAGGTATGCACCACTTAAACCCAACCTGACATGGACACTAAGGCCCAAACAATCACCAAACCCATCCTCAACCAGAACAACCATATCTAAAAGATTAACAAATACGGAAACACTTCCACGAATCATGGTTATCAAACCATGATATCTACCCCCAACCAGCTCCTTAGAATCCTCACAACTTCCCTCGATTCGATTATGGATCCTATGCTTCCAGTAGTACGGGCCCAACACATATCCATACTTTCCTCAAGAAGCATCTCGAGTCCTCTAAATCACCTACTCATACTAATACTCCCCAATACCCGCTAAACAGCGTAGCAACCACACTAAAGTAATTCATAGGCTATCCTAGGATCCTCACCTCACCCTGCCATCAGTTGCCGAAAGACCCCCATTGGTGCCAGTTAACTACTTTATGGATATAATGACATGCAACATAACTTAAATAATCTTAGATTAAAAGATTCAACCCTACAACGATTGGAATCAGACAAGAGCTGCGCAATAGGACAAAATCCTTCACTCTATATTATTTAACTCATGCATCATGTGACTTAACGTATTCCACTGGTAGTTAATTCACACCCGAAAGAGGCCTACAAATCAATATGCAAGCAACATTCGAGCAGAAAAACTCTATAGAAATAAGGCATCATAATTCAGACAATTATATCATGCAATTCCGGAAGATCCCTACCCTACAACTAGCCTGCAATTCTATCATAATCATCATAAACGAATAAAGTGTGGGTAACTTGGGGTATACTTTCTTGCTCTGGCTGATCGTTCACATCTCATCCTTCTTTCGTTACCTTTGAAAACAATTTTGAAAACTTTTGCAGATCCTTAGTTTGAGTCTGGATTCACACGAATGCTCATCCAATTCACTCAAACTAGGGCTCTGATACCAACTTGTAACATCCCAAAAATCAAGGTAAAGTTTTTATTTTTCAAAAACCAAACCACAAGCATAAGTGTTTACACAACTTAGTTTCTAAAGGTCAAAATCACAAATCAGAGTATCCCAAAATTGAATCTCATAAAAACTCAAGGATGTACACGATCAAGCCTTTGCCTTTCCCTGATCATCTGAAGTACCTGAAACAAAAAACTTAAACAGTAAGCCAAAGCTTAGTGAGTTTCCTCCAAAGTACCACACATAACCAAAACAATATACATAATGCATGATGGGTCTACAGTCTCCCGACTGGATTACCTGGCCCACAACCTCCTGGTTGGATTACCACTCTAGCCCACAATGTCCCGATTGGATTTCCAGTAGCCCACAATCTCCCGATTGGATTTCCACTCTGGCCTACAATCTCCTAACTGGATTGCCAACAGATTTGTTGGCCAACAACACAAAGCAGTGCAACCTCAACCCAAACCACCCAATGTCGACATATGCAACAGATAAATATATAACAACAAACAGATAAACATGCAGATCTCATCAGATCACTACATCATAGCAATATTCTAAACCATGATACATAATCTACTAGGCTGGCATTAGTGCGTTCGACCCACAAGTACAGTGAGGAAAACTCACCTCACAGTCTGAAAAGATGGTAGAAAAAAACGCTTGTAACAACCCAAAATCCATAAGTAAAAATTTCATTTTTCAATTCATCAATCCAAACATCACATGTCTCGAAAACATTCAAAATACAAACTATCACAAAATATCATAGTAACAGAGATCATAAAATGCGGAAATCATGAGGGGGGGGGGGATGTTGTGCCATCACGTCAGGTCCTTCCCTTTTGTACAAGAAGTACCTAAAACCAAAAACATATTTGTAAGCACAAAGCTTAGTGAGCTTCCCCAAAATACCACATACACCATACACATAAATATAACAACACGTGGTTATGTCAGGTCCGTAACAACCCCCGGGTCTGTATTAACCCTATGTAACAACAAATAGTTGTGTCGGGTCCATATCAACCCCCAGGTTCGTATCAAACCCGAGTCCATAATGACTTCGAGACCAAATTGGCTCCATTCATATATCATGCAATCACATAAGTAGTAGTCACATAATTACATACATCCTACACATACGAATCAGTGGGTCGGCCTTAGTACCTTCGACCCACTAGTGTGGTAAGAAGACTCACCTCTAACTGAAGATAACTGAATCATACACTCGAGTTGCTGCTAACATGGCTCCTCACACTAAACATAACCCAATAACAATCCAAATTAATAATTGAGATTAATCCATAAACGAATGTCTAATTCATCCTTTATCTATCTAAGGGTAAAAGACCATTTTTCCTTTCCTATTCTTGACCCAACTAGACAAGGCCTAAACCGCCTAATGACCCAAGGCCCAAAAATGGCCCAAGAGGGTTTCCTGGTAGTACGTCATGTGTACTACCCATTACGCCCACGTATAACATTTGTTGCGGAAGGATTACGGGGCAACGATCCAGTACACGCAGCGTACCCAAGGTTATGCCCGACGTACTCTTCAAAAATCTAGACCTTCTCTTAAGGTCTTAATGCTTTAAGACTTAACGTCCAAACTTCAGATCTAACTCCAATAAACGTGTAAAACCATAAAGTTTCAACCTTTATTCCTTTGCATGGCTACCAGGAGCCGAACACCAAAACCCTAACTCATTTAACCATCTAAAACTCCATAACTCTTTTATGGAAGAATAACAAGGTCCAAGCTTGCATTTTTATGACACTAAACACTCTAAAGTGTCTGAAAGGATAGCTCAAAAGCTCTCTAGTATTCCATACTCATAAAGATCAAGGTCTTGGGTATCAAAGCAATCATCAAGATTTGAACTTTATACCTTTTGAAGATACACAAAGATGACAAGAATCTGGATCCAAAGGCTTGAGAGCAACACCACAACTCCAAAGGCTTTCCTTCACCACCAAGAACACCAAAATATCACTAAAAAGCTTCAAATTTTTCACACAAGGATTAGGGTTTCGAGATAAGGGCTAAGAGGGATGGAGGTTAGAGTCAAGTAAATGTTTGAGGCCATAAAGTTCTTTTAACTGGGTCCAAACCCTAAAAATTAGGGTTTGATGTCTTTATGAGTACGCCTGGTGTACTCTTTCGTACGCCTAACATACGCAACACCCTCCCCGCCACCACTTAGTGCACTACGCTCGGCGTACCAAAAGGTACACCCCACGTAAGGACCATTTTTGCAAATAATTTTATACTTTAAGGTCAAAAATGAAAGATACCTGGAACACGGGTGTTACAACTCTCTCCACTTGAATCAGACTTCGTCCTCGAAGTACGCCGCTGCAAAAAAATATGGGTAATTCTCCCTCATCTAATCCTCGGGCTCCCAAGTCCATTATGAGCCTTTCTAATGTTGCCACTGCACCTTCACCAAGTTCACAACCTTGTTGCACAGAGCCTTAGTCTTCTTGAAGAGAATCGTAATCGGCCTCTCCACATAATTCAGGCGCTCATCAACCTGAATATCATCCAAAGAAATCACCGCCAAATCATCGGCTACACACTTCCGCAACCGTCACATCAATCTAGAGTATAGTTGAGAATGATGTGGAACTCACGAATCTCAAGTGTAACTTGATTCGAGGACCATGTTGTTTTACATGGTTAATTCACAATCTATTTAAAGTGAATCTTATGTTATCCATAAAAGTTGCACATTCTCTTTATAACTTGTTGATGGAGCTCGCGTGGTTAACCGGCATGTCAATTTAAGAGTATAAGTAGAGAATGATGTGGAACTCGCGAATCTCAAGCGTAACTTGAGCCGGGGACCACGCAATTTTGTATGGATGATTCACCATCTGTTCGGTGATCCGCAACGACCTCTTCATTGAATTTGAGATGAACATAATCTGAGATTAACATGCCATTGATACTTAATGAATCTCAAAGATCTAGGAATTTCATGGTGATCGAAATTGGCAAAGGGCTTTGCCTACCTAAATAAATTTATGGTGTGTTTACGGCATCCCTTTACACATCATGGAGCCAAATATGGATCCTAGCATTCTTAAATAATTTTATTTAGGGTGATTATTTTCTAAGGATAAGTAAAACAAACTATAATGGAAATTGATATTGAGTGATGTTTATAACCTTAAAAAACCTTTGAAAAGATTAGATATGAGGATGATCAATCTTGTCAAACTCGTAGTTTGGGAATAGTTCTCATAAACAAAAAGAAAGATCATGCCTTTGATAAAGGTCTTCCCGAGGTTACTCTAAACATTGCATTCTAAACTATTAGAAAGAGCAGATATAAAGTGTACGTTGTAAACTGACATATTAAAGTAAAATGGAATTTCCTTGAGTTAGGAGTTGACTAGGGTTTGTCAACTAGCTGACATGTAAATATGATCAGTTCAATCTGATTTTAATATGAACAACTTGGAATGCCCATGAAGAATTTGTGTAACATGTTGTGGTTTCTTTTTGAAACTAACATGGACAATCATAGAAACTCAAACTTCAAAACACTCCCAAAAAAATTTTACTATCAAGAATAGAAGTGTCAAGAAGAAAAAAGCCAATTTCCCATGGGTTAAAGGGAGATTAGTGTTTGTATACCTAATCTAGGCCCCAACGCCAAGGACAAAGGAAGACTTATTGTGAGACAGGTTCCGATAGCAATTCTTTTTCATAACAAGAAATGACTAAAAAGTGTACATGCCCAATATAGATTTGAGGTTAAAGGACTAAAACATGAAGAAAGTAATTTGATCATGGATTACGAGCTCGTGTTACTATCCATAGGGTCAAAAGATAACTAGTTCTCCTGTGCTTGGTATTCAATCAGATATATGAATTTATAATACCATTGAAAATTACTTCGAAGAATTAAGTACTGACAATTGCAAGAATGTGCAGTGACTAAAATGAAGTAAGAAGACTAAAACATAGAGAAGATAATTTGATCGTGAATACCGAGCCCTTGCTACTATTCATAGGATCAAAAGGCAATTCTTTTCCGGAATGTTTAGTCTTATGGTCTTATAACTGAAATTGTTTATACTTTGTTTCATGCGATAGTTCTGACTTATTTAACTGTAGAGCATTCTAACATGTTAAAAGAAAGTCATGAAATCTATGAAACTAATATAGTAGCAATAGTTCAAAGTTGATTCGAATATTTGAATAAGTTGTATTATTGTGGTGCAAATATATATTGAAACTAGTTTACCTAATGGATCGTTCAGATTGACCACAATACATACTGATTCAAATAGTGGTGGTTGTCGAGGCCAACAAAATTAATTACCCTAAATCTTTTACACTAAAACAGTGTATAGTGGTAAAGGGATCGTATCCACAGAGATTGGTTCAATTTAAATCTCTATGTAAATCTCTTTGTAAAATACTTGCAAAATAAAATTAAAAGTAAAAGGGGGGGGGGGGGTGTTTAATTCTTTTCGATTGTTGGACAAAATTTAAAACTAGCTAGAATGAAAATATGACAAGTAAACAAGTAAAAGCTTAACTTAAATTCAATGAAGTAGAATTGGTTGATTTTAGGGTACACCTCATGGATGATATGATTGACTTATCATTAGACTTAATGGAATAACACTTGTGAATTGGTTTAACTTGGCTATAGCAATTCATAAGCACAAATTGCCTCAACTCTTCTTAGAAATTAAAATGGTTAGAGGAGCTCTTAACACATTTCCTTAATTGAAGTCACAAAATCAATGGAGCATAAAATTTTGTGAAAATCAATTATCTTTAAGTTATAAGAGTTACCAAGTCCAAAAGATAATCAAATGCTTACATTATTATTATGGAGGAAACATTTCCATGGTCTAAATGAAATGAAAACAAACATATAAACCATTTGTTGCTTACTAATTTGAAGATCCATTACTTAACCAAGAAATTAGTCAACAAAAACAAGCATTCATTCATCCAAGCTCATGATCAAAGATAAATAAACACAACAAGATGTTTAACTAGAAAACATTTCCATAAACTTCAAACACAATGTAATGATAAGTCTTCAAAGCAAATAATCATCCATGGGTTAAACCCTAATCAACCAAATGAAAGTTTAGCCAAGCATGGCCAAAGTAAAAGAAAAGCAATATAGTTTAGTGGTACCAAACATTGTCTTAGATGCAAGATGGAAGGAAATTACACTATTCTTCCAAAAATTCTTCAAGTCTTCCAAGGCTTTTTTTTTAGAGAGAATATGGTCTATGTTCTTCAAGTCATCTCTCCCAATAATGGCTCCAATCCCCAGCAAAAGGGAGCTGATTTCCGGATTCAAAAAGGTGCCAAAAGCCACCCACCAAACTTCCACAAATAGAGTCAACAAGTCAAACCCGGAATCAGCTCAGCACAACTCACGCGGACCGCGTATGAGTCCACGCGGACCGCGTGGGTCACGCTGAATGTGAGATTTGGGCCATTTAACATGCATTCTAGCCCAATCTTCAATTCTTCAACTTCAGCCCACAAGCATAACTCTTTAGAGCCCATTTGTGCCATTCCAAAGCCTTCTAATGATTGACCCAATACTCCTTCAATTTTCTTGTAGCTCGATTCCGCGTCGCCTCATCATCATCCTTGCTCACAAATTAAGTCCAAATTGATTTCTTCTTTATGCAAGCACCAAGTTCAATCGCACCACTTCAAGTCCACAAGCAAACCGCAAGCCTCCAAAAGTCCCACACTCCTTCCATATATCCAATGACAAATAGTCTTCGGTAAATCCTGCAATTAAGCTCAAAAGACTGGAAAGCATCCGATAAAGGAGAAAAATAACAAAAAGAGAAAATATGCATGAAGATTGACTAAAATGAGATGGTTTTAACTAAAAATAAACTATGAAAAGAAGTAAATAAAATGAAACTATCAAATCACCCCAAGCTTAAACCTTACTTGTCCTCAAGTAAGACAAGACTAAAATGAACTCGGGATGAACTATCCTAAGAAAAATAAAAATAATGGATATAACCGCGGAACCTGTTCAACGTTAGTCAACATGGTCAGAATTGATCTCGCTGCTATCTCACAACTTTTTCATCCGATTACAATGGGACCATAAACCACAGCCAGGACAACTCTTCTAGGTGATTAAGGAGGGATGGTCAGTCGCAGCCTCAATGGAACATGCATACAATGAAGAACATTTGTAGTAGGGAGAAAGCAATTGGACGGGCTCGTGTGGAGCTCTTCTTTTAAGTGTACACTCTTTATCATGAAAGTTGTGTGATCTCACGTCTGCCGGCCTCTCTCAAGTGTGATTGGGTTTCATCGCTCGGGCACCGTTGTAGGAATCAGTTCACTTAGTGTTGGCCCAAACCTCCCGTAGTATCCAACTCAACAGTCTCTCTAACATCATCAATTTGCGAAAAAAACAACAACTCGATCTATATACAATAAGACAATCCTAAATAAATGAATATCAAACGCTGGGTGACCAAAATGTAGGAAAATTTGTTCAATAATTGAACCGGTCACCTATCTAAGATTATTACAGACATGAACTTTTTTTTTTGTCAAGAAAACTTTTTGACTCAAAATTTGGTTCCCAAAGTTATGTAAGTGGAACCGAGGGGGTAAAAATAATAATAATCCGAATGGTCTAAGTGTGAAAATGACCATGTGTAGAGCGTAAATATGCAATGTAAGCTCCTTTTCAAACTTGTGATTTTTCAAAAATGATGAAAATGTCCAAATGTGGACTGAAAGACTCTCTAAAATCCTAAGAAAATCGCAAAAAGATATGGTGATGTAAAGAGACCGGATATGGATTCTACTCGGGGACAAGCACCAGTGCTTCATCCTAACGGTTCAAACATGATCAAGTGTGATCCTCTCGGCGGTATGGACTGCGGGGCTAAGAACATCCATTGCTATAGTATATCCTACAGTTGTTAGTATTGCATGCATAATTCTTCGTGAAAGCTACCTGGCCATGATCACTTACCCCTTTAAGCTATCAGATCTGATCCCAAGTATGAAATCCCAAACTGCAGCTAGTGGTCCCGGTTCGATGGGTGAGATAGCAACACGATCCTGGACCAATAATGATACAATAACTGTGAACCTGTTCCATGGCATCCAAGGGGGGTGAGAATAAACAGATAACAAAAATGCATGAATGCTAATGCCCTAAGCTAAATGTCATGTAAAAATAAAAAGTGAAAAAGAAGAAAATAAAATCTTTTTGGAGTTTTATAAAAAAAAAATGAATGCAAATTAAAGCTAAAATGTTATGTAACCTAAGTTAGAATGCATGAGAAATCAAAAAGAAAAAAAGGGAATACCCCACCCCAAGCTTAGAAATAAGCATTGTCCTCAATGCTTGGGGCGAGGCGAAAGTACCTAAACTGGGGGATCGGGAGGAGGATATGGGTATTGATTCTTGAGAGAGAAAGAATGCATAGAGAGAGGGAAACAAGTGTTGTGCTAATGAAAAAGAAGGATTGCATGTCACTTAAGTTATTTGGTCAAAAGTTAATGGGAGTCAAAGCTGGTCAACGAATCCACGCGGACAGTTTCTGGAGTACACGCGGACCATTTGTAGTACACGCGGACAAGGCATCGGGTACACGCGGACCATTTCAATAACCCACGCGGACGACCCCTCGAGTACACGCGGTCCGCGTAAAAAGGTCTGTAACCATCCATATTTGAAGAATGATGCGGTCGATTTTTTTAGCCACACGCGGTCCGTTTTTATAACCCACGCGGACGCCCTTCTGAGTACACGCGGTCCATTTGTGAACCCGTGAAAAATCTCAAACCTTCATGCTTGACCAAAACGAATATCGGGGGCTTAAAATTCAACACTTTTTTACTGCAAGAAGGGAGAAGAATAAATGTGAAATGCAAAAAGGATTTCTCTAAAACATTTATTTGGAATTAGAAAAGATGAAAACACTAAGTTTTCCAAAAATGCCCCTCTTTAACGTCTTTGGCGAGACGTCCTTCCCTCTCGGTTTCAGTATACCGGGGCATCCAAATGGATGACATCTAGCACATTTGCACTAAAACCTTCATAGAAAGGTTTCGAGCGATGCCCATTGACTTTGAAGATTTTCCCCATGTCGACATTTTTTAATTTCCACACCTCCATCAGGACTCCTTTCTTGTATCTGACTTTCTTTTTACGAGAGAACCATATCGGACTTAGAACTTTGATAATAGAAATCATCCAACCATATTCTTTCTTGTATTTGTTCAATAAGGTGACTAACTCTTCCCTCTTTGACATGGTGGTTGAGTAGGTGACCGTTTGGGCGTCTTTTTTCTCGGGATACGTATCCTTTGAGGGGTCCGACAGATTTAGCGTTTCCGGCTCTTGTGGTTGTTCTACCACTGGAGCTTGTTTCTCAATGGTAGTGGGTGGCTCAAACTCTCTTTCGTTAACCCCCAACACGTCCTCTATAGTTTCATTTACATCTTTCTCAATTTCTTCTTCCTCCTTGATAGCCTCTTCCACTTCTACTTCTTCTTCCTCTTCTTCATATGACACTATTGGGCCATCAAAACTTTTCTCATCTTTCAAAGGAATGGTACATGCGCTATGCCATTGGATCTCTTCAGATGGTAGTTTGTCTTGAGCTTCCATTATACTTATTGTTTGAGCAAGTTGTGTTATTTGTTGCTCCAAGCTTTTGAGGCTAGCTTGCGTTGTTTCCTTGAAATTTTGGGTAGAAGTGGCAATGCTCTTCACAATCTCCTCTAAGGACATGCTTGGCGGTTCAGGTTGTTGAGGAGGTGGAGGACATGGATGTTGGAATTGTGGAGTTGGTTGGTATTGGTCATTTCTCCAAGCTTGGTATGGGCTTTGGTATTGCTTGTATCCCCAAGCTTGGTTGTTGTCCCACCATTGATCATATTGAGGTTGATCATAACTCCATTGATTTGACCAGTAATAGCTTCCCATTTCTTGCACTTCCTCCCATTCTCCTTGTAAATATGGACACATGTCAGAATGATGTCCATTTTGGGCGCAATTATCACAAAGAAGAGGCTTGGGTTGCACACTTTGGTTACTTTCAATCAACATAACTAACTGAGCTAGCTCAGAAAGTTTATCTTCAATGCAAGGAGTGTTCATTTCCGAACCATACTTTTTTAAATTTTTGAGTTTTAAACTAGAGTACCTGCACAATGAGATCTAGGCATAGAGAAACAAACTGATTAAATATAAACCAATCCCCGGCAACGACGCCAAAATTTGGTGGTTGTCGAGGCCAACAAAATTAATTACCCTAAATCTTTTACACTAAAATAGTGTATAGTGGTAAAGGGATCGTATCCACGGAGATTGGTTCAATTTAAATCTCTATGTAAATCTCTTTGTAAAATACTTGCAAAATAAAATTAAAAGTAAAAGGGGGGGGGGGGTGTTTAATTCTTTTCGATTGTTGGACAAAATTAAAACTAGCTAGAATGAAAATATGACAAGTAAACAAGTAAAAGATTGACTTAAATTCAATGAAGTAGAATTGGTTGATTTTGGGGTACACCTCATGGATGATATGATTGACTTATCATTAGACTTAATGGAATAACACTTGTGAATTGGTTTAACTTGGCTATAGCAATTCATAAGCACAAATTGCCTCAACTCTTCTTAGAAATTAAAATGGTTAGAGGAGCTCTTAACACATTTCCTTAATTGAAGTCACAAAATCAATGAAGCATAAAATCTTGTGAAAATCAATTAGCTTTAAGTTATAAGAGTTACCAAGTCCAAAAGATAATCAAATGCTTACATTATCATTATGGAGGAAACATTTCCATGGTCTAAATGAAATGAAAACAAACATATAAACCATTTGTTGCTTACTAATTTGAAGATCCATTACTTAACCAAGAAATTAGTCAACAAAAACAAGCATTCATTCATCCAAGCTCATGATCAAAGATAAATAAACACAACAAGATGTTTAACTAGAAAACATTTCCATAAACTTCAAACACAATGTAATGATAAGTCTTCAAAGCAAATAATCATCCATGGGTTAAACCCTAATCAACCAAATGAAAGTTTAGCCAAGCATGGCCAAAGTAAAAGAAAAGCAATATAGTTTAGTGGTACCAAACATTGTCTTAGATGCAAGATGGAAGGAAATTACACTATTCTTCCAAAAATTCTTCAAGTCTTCCAAGGATTTTTTTTAGAGAGAATATGGTCTATGTTCTTCAAGTCATCTCTCCCAATAATGGCTCCAATCCCCAGCAAAAGGGAGCTGATTTCCGGATTCAAAAAGGTGCCAAAAGCCACCCACCAAACTTCCACAAATAGAGTCAACAAGTCAAACCCGGAATCAGCTCAGCACAACTCACGCGGACCGCGTATGAGTCCACGCGGACCGCGTGGGTCACGCTGAATGTGAGATTTGGGCCATTTAACATGCATTCTACCCCAATCTTCAATTCTTCAACTTCAGCCCACAAGCGTAACTCTTTAGAGCCCATTTGTGCCATTCCAAAGCCTTCTAATGATTGACCCAATACTCCTTCAATTTTCTTGTAGCTCGATTCCGCGTCGCCTCATCATCATCCTTGCTCACAAATTAAGTCCAAATTGATTTCTTCTTTATGCAAGCACCAAGTTCAATCGCACCACTTCAAGTCCACAAGCAAACCGCAAGCCTCCAAAAGTCCCACACTCCTTCCATATATCCAATGACAAATAGTCTTCGGTAAATCCTGCAATTAAGCTCAAAAGACTGGAAAGCATCCGATAAAGGAGAAAAATAACAAAAAGAGAAAATATGCATGAAGATTGACTAAAATGAGATGGTTTTAACTAAAAATAAACTATGAAAAGAAGTAAATAAAATGAAACTATCAAATAGATCCAAAAGGTTTAAGTGAAGTGTATTTGTGGAATCGTAATCTTGAATACATAAATGAGAAACGCATTACCAAGTATCCAGTTGGATCGGATTTTGGATATCATTTGACCGCAAGTCTTATGATAACTGCAAATCTTTTTTATCAAGATACATAATTAATATATCATTCGGTGATATGAATATCTGTTGGAATTAGTTTGCACTAATGGATCGTACAAAATTAACCACGAAACATGGTAAGACCAACTTCGTATGAACATGGGTCTGGAACCTTTTAATTGTTCAGAGCTCTCATAAAATGAAGATAAGAATCAATTGGGCAATAGGATGAGATGCTCATAGTGAGCATCTTAGTCCAAAACTTTATCAATCATCTAAGAAATTATGAAAGAGTAACACAAGCTATCTCCACCAGAACACTGCTACTAGGAGTGTTAGTTGGATAGAGAAACAAATCACTCATTGATTTTGTACTAGATGAGTCGCACTATGTTTACTAAAAATTCATGGATTGTACCATGAATAGTGTTACGAGAAGTCCTTTGGTCTTGTACCAACTAAGTTGGTTCATGAAACACTCTATGATATGTAAAGTGGGATTCACTCCTCACTAGAACATATGGAAGTCAACGATTATAAGGCTTATGCTCACCGTAAAGCACTTGACAATCTAGAACTTAGAATATAGATGTGTTATCTCGTTAGAGAACCCATCAAGCATTTTGGATAATTGTTTAACAATCCTTTTGAGAACAAAGTGTGTGTTGCTTGAAGGGAAGTCTTCCAAGAGAGCAAGATGATATCCAAAAGTGCCAGTAGGAGCTGTAATGATCTTGATAAGATTCAAGAGTCAACCAACAAAGAACCTAAAGTTGGACCTAACATTCAATTCAAGATTAAAAGAACTATTAAGGAAACTGACATTGATCTAATAGAGGACGTTATACACCTAGTTATATAAGATTTTATATTACTGAGGTAAATGAGTCACTGGTATGGAGTAATTAGAGTATACCAGCTATCAGAAGCTATGGTAGGCCCTAAAGGCTACAACATGGACGGAGGACATGGAGAGCGAGATTCCGTCCATGTATGTCAAATCTTGGTAGATCAAGCACTTGGCCATAACCATTAATTGTAATTGGATCTTCAAGAGGAGACAAGCATGGATAGGAACAGACACATAATCAAACCAAGATAGGTTATGAAGGATGTGTAAGCTTGATAAGTTCAATTCTGGACTAGAATAAGCATCTTGCAAATGGGATCATTTTTTCAATGAGAAAGTTCAAGGAGTTTGAATTCCGAGAAATAAAGATGATCCATACATATGTCAAAGCTAATGGGAGTAATTGGAATCTTTGTTTCAATGAGAATGTTCAAGTAGTTTGAATTCCGAGAAACATAGATGAGCCATATATATGTTCGTGCTAGTTGGAGCATTGGAGTCACCCTTGTTTTGTACATTGATGATATACAATTTATAGGAAACTATGTTCTAACTTAGCAGGTGTAAAAGCTTGGCTTGGTATAGGAATCGTTTCGCTATGATACACATGGTATACACAACACACGTACATGATGATCTATGGAGATAGATCTAAGTGATTCGTTGGATTGAGCCAAAGTACATGGAATGTTGAGGAAACTCGACACGCATAACTCAAAAAGGAGTTAGGGATTATTAAAATATGGCATGACATTGAGCGGTGCTAATGTCCTAGTTCAAATATTGATTTAGAGGTTATGATTCGTGTCGCACATGCTTCTGTTATGGGATCGATCATATATGCCATGGTATGTACCATATCTGATGACTCGTATGCCTTGAGCATGACAAGTTGGATTAGATTAATTTGACAAGAATCAAAGAATCAAGATCAAGAACATTCTTAAGTGTCCTAGGAGGACAGAGGAAATGATCTTGACGGTATGGAAGAGATCATTGTAAAAGTTACATTGATGCTAAGTTCCACAATGATAAAGACGATCTTGTTTGTAGTCGAAATTCATGCTTTTACTGAATGGTAATGTATTAGCTTGGAAGAGTACCAAGTAATGCACCATAGTGGATTTAACAAACTTAGAGTACATTGCAGTTGGTTAAATTGCAAAGAAGAAAAATGTGACTAAAAGAGATTCATTAGTGACATCTATGTTGAAATTCAATCATTGATGGTGCTTATGAAGGTTCTTGTGACTATAAGGGTGAACTTATTGCGAGTATGGATCCCAAGTCACACAACCTCACATGATACATACTCAGTAAGTTCCAATACATTTGGTAGCGAGTCAAATGTGAAGACATCATGGTCAATAACTCATATCGTAAGACAATCTTGTCGATCAATTCCCTAAGCCAATGTCACCGACCAAGTTTGACAGTCAAAAAAATTCGAGAGGCATTAGATTTGAAAATAAATTGGCTTAAACACTTTTAGTTTAGTTTGTTTTAAACTTGAGTACTTAAGCATTTTAAGTGTTAATTTGATATGGCGATTATTAAATGGAAATCTTAATATATGATGGAGATCAATCATTTTAATTAACTTATCACTATGTTCTCCTTTTTCATGTTTGGAACCCACTTCCCGAGTATTAATTTACTTAAACGTCCAAGGTTGGTCATACTTTTGGAAGTAAGTAGTGATTTAAGACTGTCATGAGTATTAGTGGATTGTCCATAATCAATGGACATAGCATAGAGATTGCACTAACACTCATGAGTACTTAATAGAGATTTAAGTATTGGACCAATCCGCGCTTCGAGATTACTTCATGGATACAGGCACGAGTAATTCTAAGACGATAATATCTTCTATTCTTCAAACCTAGATACATGCGGGGTTTTGCTCTATGATTTTGTTATACATTGGTCTACTCCAACGATATCCTTAACTAGTAGTTATAAAGGATATGTTCATGTGTAAGATGATGAAGTAGACAAAAACTATGTAGTCGAACTTTATTTGTTCCTTCTGCCTTCACATGAGAAGTGATATCTATGGACCCCTCGATGATTTGGTGCTGAAATCTAAAGTGCTTGGCCAAGCCCTGACTGAATTGATGTGTTCAATTTAGTAGTCAGATGTAGTTATCACAAATCTATATCGGGAAACATAATCTTGAATACTGAGATTGACCACTATCCATGTCTCGAATTCATACAGATATCATAGAACAAAGGGATAGTTGATCACTTATCTAAGGGCTGAATGTTGATTAGATCAAGAGTTCGGTAGTTACATTGGATTGCTAACTCTCTGTTGATTATTGGAGAAATATTGGTCCCCGTATAGTTGATGACTTGTCCAAGTGGGAGACTGTTGGAAAGAATATCCAAGGTCATTAACTATTGATAATATTTCTAATAATAAAAGAGTCCTTTTGGGTTGCCCTCAATACCCAATTTAAGTAGAATAAATAAAAGGAGAAATTGGTTTATTAATTATTATGGTTAATAACTAATTAGAAACTAATTGGAAATATATTTTGGGACTTAATTAACTGTTTAATTAATTAAATAGTTAAATATTCAATTAATCAATAGTTGGTTGATCAGAAATATTCCAGAATCCTTATAAAATTAGGGTTGGACAAAAATCACTCCATCCCACATGGGAAAGGGAGTGAATTTCATGGTTAGCTTCGTGTCCCACATAAGCGAGAGTAAAAACCCTAGGAAGGCATCCAAGGCTATAAATAGGGCCTTAGGGATCTCATTCTTCCATGCACATTGGCTTGAAGTTTCGCCAGCCCTTCTTTCTCCCCCTCTTAGGGACGATTTCTAACCCTCTTAGGGTTTGTGAAATTGACCATTCTCCTAGTGGTTTTGATTCCACTCTTTGGTATCATTGGGTGTGATACCATTAGAGGGATTCTAGTTTGGGTCCTCTCATCCAAGCAACTTCGTGGAGGTCGAGACCTCAAGCATGGAGATCAAGGGCTACATAAGAGGTATGTTTTTCTTCTTTGTATTTTCGTTTTCTAAGGTAGATGTAATTAGCATGAAACCATAGATCCATAGGTTTCATGTACAGTTAGGTATATCGTAGTTTCGATTTTTCTGCTACCTAGATTAGAGTGTATTTGGTGCGTAGAAAACCTAACATCTGCCTTGCCCTGGTGGCCAGCGGTAATCCTCAAGGTGGTTGGTGCAGGCACTGCCATTGCCCCTCCTAACAACCTCGGACAATCATCCTTTTTATGGCATGTCTGGTTGCAGTGAAAACAGATCAATGCACTCTGGGGGCAATCCCTACTCATATGACCAAACTGACCACATCTGTAACAACCCAAACCCGCTGATCGACATGTTCCACTGTGCTGCTTTCCGCACTTGCCGCAGCGAACCCGAACCTGCTGGCCCATAGCATGTGAATCAGAAGTCTTGGGCCTCTTAGCCTGGACCATGACAGTCTGCACTTGCTTCGGCTTACGCTTCATCCGAAGCTCCAACTCAATCTCCCGCTCGCGGACCCTCTCAATCATATCATTCAGGGTCTTGAAACCCAAAAAGCTCACAAACTCCCTGATGTCATCCCTCAACATGTCATGATATCTCATCTTCTTCGTCTCATCATCCGCAGCGTACTATGGAACCAAAGGAGTCCTCTCCCAGAACTTAGCGGTGATCTCCGCCACAATCTCAGTAGTCTGGAGAAGGTCCTGAAACTCCCTCGCCAACTGTTGCACCTTGATCACCGGTGAAAACTCCCTCTGGAACCTCGTAAGAAACTCTTCCCAAGTCATGGCTTCCACCGCCATAGTCCCCATGGAACGACCAACCTCATTCCACCGGTCACGTGCTCGATCCCTCAAGAGGCAGGATGCAAACCTTTCCTTTTCCCCCTCCGATCAAAAACTTGTCCGCTGAGCATTCTTCATGTCAGCGATCCAGCATCGGCTAGCGATGGGGTCGTTAGCTCCGAAGAACTATGGAGCTTTACAAGCCTTGAACTCCCGTAATGAGGGAGCTCATGATCCTAACTAACCCGAAACAATCTCAGCTGGAAAGGCCCTGAGCCGCTCATCCATAAGCTCCATAATCCCCTCTTTGATGGTAGCAAACATCACCGGAGTAGCATCCACGATACTGCGAGTGACCTCGGCCGCAATGAACTTACGTAGCCTCTCATCAATCGATTTTGTACCCAATCTAAAACCAGAACAAAAGACAGAACCTCATCCTCGAGTGATCACCACCATACTCAAACTGAAATACAAACATATAAACGATCAGCATAAAACTTTAGGGAACTCTCACTATCCAGGTCTCCTTAGAATCCCCAGGTCTGTCCATGTCTCAAGTACAAATCTTGTGCTTCCAGTAGTACAGGCCCAATATTGTCTTCCACACATATTTGTACCATCCTCAAGAGTCATCCTGATTCCTCTAAGTCAACATGCTAAATCTATACACCAATCCTATGCTATACATCATACAAAATCCACTATCGCATTACCTAGGCTTTCCTGGGAATTCTCAATCTGACTGCCTCTACCATACAAAGAATCTCCATCAACACTGTCGGTTTCCTTATGCATGCAAGTTATACACAAAATGAGATCATATAGACTGTCAAATAATGATTTTACCCTAAGTCCACAACTAGACAAGGAACAGAAAATGAGGCTAAATTGAACATTCTAGGGCTATATGACCCTAATAGTATACAACTTTTAAAACATACACTTAGCAATTAACTGGGCTGATATCAATTCCAAGCAATAAATAGCATCCAATTCCCATAGGCTATAAGGCACCACACAAATCAGGCAATTCTATCTAGGGGTGTTCACGGTCTGGTTTTTTCGGTTTTTAGGTGAAACCAAAGCCAAACCGTTAGTAACGGTTTTTTTCAATCGAAAACCGAATCTGAACCATTGAAAATTAAAACTGAACCAAAATGAAGCGTTAGTAACGGTATGGCTCCGGTTTGGTTTCACAGTTTGGGCTTTTTAGGCCCATTTAAGTCGAGCCCATTCGACTAATTTAGAAAAAAAAAACTGCAATATTAAAGCTGTCAAACAGCATAACAATCTGATAAAAAGGTTAAAAAAAAAAACAACCAAATGTTGTTAAAAAAAACTACAATATTAAAGCTGTCAAAACATTGAAAAAAATCTGCCAAAAAACCGAAATATTTAAGCTGTCAAAACAGTAAAAAATCTGCCAAAAAACTCCAATTCATGCAACCTAAAAACCGTCCAAAACAATAAATAAAAACATCAAATATTGTTCTATTATATCAAACATTAGACCAAAACAGGTGGAATTGGATCCAGTTTGTTAAAATATTTCCAAATAATAGATAGTTTTCGTCCCACCTTTCCTTGGTTATTATCAGTGGCACCTTCATTTTGCTCCAAATCAACAATGTCATCTGCATCAGCCTCTTCCATATCATCATCATCAATGATGTTCACATATTCAGTATTAGAAATGTCAATATTCTCGGTATTTATTTTAGGGCCTGCATAATAAAAAAAAACCCGAGCAATTAGAATTCAGACTTGTGATGTTATCCATTTCAATCAATAAAAAAGATGATGAGGATATGTAATTATGTATGAATCCATTATTGGACTTGTTCAGGTAGTATCTTTGGATATTCATATATTGGATACATCTAGTTCAAGTTTTCAACTGTTAAGTACAAGGATTGTAAATTTGTAATAATGGAAGTGTAACATCCCAAAAATTTCATAAAATTTAAACTTTTCAAAACAACCCTTTTTCTATAGAAGTGTTACAAAACCGTTGTTCCCAAAACATTATTTAAGAAATCAGAATCTGTTTCAACATAGTTTTCAAAATGTTCACATTATCATAGCTTCCCAGAAATCATAAGTCCAAAATGCGAGGATGTGTACGGTTACGCCTTCACCTTGCCACGGTCTACTGAAATTCCTGAAACCATAAATCAAAACTGTAAGCATGAAGCTTAGTGAGTTCCCCCAAATTACCAACACCCAAACATATAACATATACAAATAAAAACATGCATACAGGGCCTTCAACATGACTGGAACGCCCCACCGGCCTAAAATCCATCTGGTACGCCACAGAGCCTTCAGTCTGACTGGAACGCCCCACCGGCCTACAGTCTGTCTGGTATGCGTACAGATCCTTCAGTCTAACTGGAATGCCCCACCGTCCTACAGTCTGTATGGTACGCTCACAAAACCTTCAACATGACTTGTACGCCTTACCGGGCCTTCAGCCTATGTGGATTGTTCTCCGGGACTTCGGCCTGACTGGTACGCCCAACTGGCCTTCAGTCTATCCGGGACACCCTGGGTCTGTTGGCTTTCAGCACAAAGCAGGTCTGACTCAACCCAACCGCACATAACATGTCGACATATACATAACAATTAAACATATAACCAATCAACAGACAAACAGGCAGATCTTATAGATCACTAAGCATAACATCATCCTATCTACCAGGATACAGATCTAACAAATCATAACAACATAGCAACATCCTATCTACCAGGATACAGATATAATATATCATAACAACATAGCAACATCCTATCTACCAGGATACATATCTAACAGATCATAACAACATAGCAACATCCTATCTACCAGGATACCGATCTAACAGATCATAGCAGCATAGCAACATCCTATCTACCAGGATACAGACCATAACAACATAGCAACATCCTATCTACCAAGATACAATCCATAAGGGTCGGCATTGGTGCCTTTGACCCATAAGTACAGTGAGGAAAACTCACCTCGAATGTAGAAGCTCCCCGAAATAAACCCCTAGTTGCTGCCCTGCCGGCTTCCCGAGCTATCAATACCAATCAACACACCCAATTAGCAATTGGGGTTTCATGCCATGATCCATAATCCATACTTGGGGTAAAATGACCATTTTACCCCTGACCCAACATTCGCCAAACCTGAGGCCCAAAAACCAAAAGATCCACAAAGGTCCACTAATGGCCCAATTTTCCAAGTTGGGCCCAACCCCATATAGGTCTTATCCTAAGCCCATATTTTCCTTAAATACAAAACATATTACCACAAACACCCCTTGGGACAAACTTGGTCCAAGACATAAATCAAAAGTCAAAGTCAACGGTCCAAGTTGACCCAACTCGCCGAGTTGTCCTTCAACTCGTCGAGTTTCTCCATCAATCTGTACAGACCGAGAAAACCCAAGTCAACTCACCGAGTTTGCCCACCAACTCGTCGAGTTCCTCTATTCATCTGAAAATATCGGGGAAAACCGAGCCAACTCGTCGAGTTTATCCATAAACTCGCCGAGTTCGCTCAAAGTCTAATAGCTTAATTCATTAAGCACCTAATCTATAAAGGCATGGCCACAAAGCATAGATCTGACTTCCTTGAGCTAGAAAACCACGTAAAGTTGCTAACTTTACGTCCATGCATGTCTAGATGAAGCTCTTAAGCTTCAAATGAACTTAACACTCGACTTAATGCATGCATGACCTCAAGATCCTCTTAAAGTTTGCACCTTTAAGCTCAAGGGTAGCAAAACAAACTCAGATTTGAAAGGATGAACCTTTACACCACCTATCTTATCCATAAACTCAAAAAGGAGACCAAAATCACAATAAAACCCAAATGAGAAGATCTAAGCAATTAATCACCAAGTTCCAGACTTTTTACCTCAAATGGTTGCCAAAAGTGTGATAGATTCTGGATCCCAAAGATTCCCTCCTAGCTAAACAACTTCAAGCTCTTCCAAACCTTCACCAAGCACCAAAAGCACACAAAAATCCACTCAAAACCACAAGATTCCCAACAAGAGGCTCACAACTCGATTTAGGGTCCCAAGAGGACAAGGAGGTAGATAAGGAGTCTGGTCAAGGAAGTTTAAGGCCTTAAATAGGGTGCAAGACCCTAAAATTTAGGGTTTCCTTATGAGTGGCCAACTCGCCAAGTTGAGGCTCCTGAACTCATCGAGTTGCCTCATTGAACTTCGCGGTCAAGCCAGCTTCTACTCGTCGATTTGAGGCTCCTCAACTCATCGAGTAGACCCATTAAATCCCCACGATTCTTCATCTTCAACTCGCCGAGTTGGCTCCACCAACTCGCTGAGTTCAACTTGAAATTGGCATAATTCCACAATTAACCTTCTAAATTTCGGGTTTTACAACTCTCCCCCACTTAAATTAGATTTTGTCCTTGAAATCGCTCCTTATAAAACTCATATCAAATGACCAACCTAATGATCACAAATGGAAATTCTACGCCTAAGACAGTCTTCCCATGGCAACCGGAACCCGAACTGAAACTTCCATCCCGAGATTAACATCCCAACAGACCACCCACACTGAAACAAATCCATGCCAAACTCTCAACGACTAACAGACCAAACATAACACTTCCATATCTGATCATACCATGGTCTATCCAGATGTACTGAAACCATTCCTAGAATAGTTCATCAAGCCCGATGAAGAACGAATCCTCAATCTTTTGAATAAAAACCAATCTTACATCCCCTGAGATCTGAAACCTAAAGTCTCAATGGTCTGACTCCCTATCATACCTCCCCGAACTCTTGCATGGAAGAATATCAAGGTCCAAGCTTGCATTTTTATGACACTAAACACTCTAAAGTGTCTGAATGTAACAATCGGTTTCATATTTTCTCCTTTGCTTGGGGCTGCAGCCCAATCATCAGTGGTCATGGGGTTTAGAGCTTCGGGAAAGGAAGTATTTAGACCATTTCGGATGTATTTTGCATGGTTTAAGTGATCCAAGTGTTCGATTGTGTCTTCGGAGGCCGATGACATAAACGTAATTTGACATCTCGGTCTTTTAGGGATTTTGGGTTTTGTTCGGTAAGTTTTAAGGCCATGGTGTGTTTTTAGGAGCGTAGGGCTTCTCGCCACCTTTTCGTGGATATAAAGAACATCGAAAACGGAGTTGAAACGAAGAAGTTATGATCGTTTGAAGTTGGAGTGGTTCGGTTGAGTGATTGTTGACTTGTTGACCAAGCTCACTTAAGACTAGACGCACCTGATGCACCAAAACCCTTATTTTCGGGTATTTAATGGTATGAGATGATTAGGGTTTCTTCTCCTCAGCCTCCTTCACCTCCTAGACCTCTGTAAACCCTAATCTCGGCCCTCATTGAAGTCCTTGATCATTCTTGGTGTTATTCATGAGTTTTTGGGGTCTTTGAAGCTCATTGAGGAAGAAGGAGATCATTGTGGTGCATTTATTGGCATCTAGGCTTCATCATCAGCTAGTTGTGGAGCTTTTGGACCTTTGTAAGTCGTCAAGCTCATGCCTTTCCTTTCCTTGCTTATTATATCTAAGTTTCCATGCAAGTTATGGCTTGTAATGTTGGATAGCATGCATGGGATCCATAAAGTTGGCAACTTTATGGATCATGGTGGTATCTTAAGTCTTATAAGTCTCAGATCTGGATTTTGGTCATGGTTTTGGACTCCAACTTTGAGTCTTGGACCTTTTTCCTTCATTTTGACCTAATTTGGTGTTTGGGTCATGTATTGGACATACATGCCTAAAAGCTTCGATTTTTATGGCCCTTGGGGTCAAGGAAGACCCTCTAGACTGTCCCTTGTTAAGGCTTAATGGATTAGGAGCTTAATGCTCATTTTTGGTCAGATCTGGACTCACGGCGTGAGGAATGAAGCCTCATGACGTGAGAGCGTGTTCGAGGAAGTTTCTGGGCCAACGTTACGACCTCACGACATGAGCATCTCTGTGCAAGTTTTGGACTCTTTGATTATTGGCTAGCTTGGTATTAGACCTATCCTTTGGTTTGGGCTCATAATTGACTAAGGATTTTAGATTAATGGTCTTCTGGTTGGGCTTGCCTTGCTGTGCTTTCCCTAATGGGCCTTGGATGGTGAATTGGACCTTAATGGGCCTAATGTAGTTAGGCCTTAATTGGGCCCAATGGGCTTGGACCTTTGGGCCATCGAAAAATCATTGGTTCAGAAAAGTAAATGGGCTTTAGGGAAAGGCCCATGTAAGGGTTTGGGCCCAATTTGGAAAATTGGGCCATTGATGGGTTTTTATAGATTTGATAGTTTTGGGCCTTGGTTGTGAATCTTGTTGGGCCAGAGGTGAAACGGTCATTTCATCCAGAGTATGGATTATGGATCATGGTTTGGGACCCAATTGCTAATTGGGTGATATTTTGGTATTGATAGCTCGAGGAGATGCCAGGACAACAGCTAAGGATTTCTTGCAGTGGACTTCAGCAGTGTGAGGTGAGTTACCTTCCCTGTAGGAGTGGGTCGAAGGCACCAATGCTGGCCCACTGGTAGTTGTTTACAGTATAGATGTGAAACATCCCAAAAATCAAGACCAAAAATTTCTTTTTAATTCATTAATAAACCATCGTTATCAAATCAGAGTATCTTTTCAAAACACATATGCATTACATCAGAGTAAAAACATCCCAGGCTAAACATCATGGTGTATGCGATGCAGTCATCCCGAGCTCTTCCCTCCGCTACCGGAAGTACCTGAATCGGGCCCTGCCCGGCATCAGGCCCCGCCTGGCATCGAGCCCCGCTCGGTATACAGATCTGTCTCTCTTAGGCCTCGCTTGTCTCCGGGCCCCGCCCGCTATACATATGCAATAAGATAAACATACTAGCACAATAAGCAAACATACTCTACTATATTCCTGTCCTAAGGCCTCGCCTATCTTGGGCCTCGACCCTGTCCTGCTACTGATGAGTCATGGAACCCCGTACACACTCCGACTGATAGTGAGATACGGGCCCCCGCCCACACTCACTTCTCTCCTATCTCGGGCCCCGCCCCTGCTCTGCTACTAAAGAGATACGGAACCCCGTCCATACTCAGCTAGTGATGAGATACCGGACCTCGCCCACACTCACCTCCCTACCAGGCACATACAAGTATCACACAGACAACAAGTATAAACTAACATACAAACATTCCTCGGGCTTTCATATGATGCCTAGGGCTAACCCCCGGGTCTTCCTACTATACATAATCTAAATGGGTCGGCATTGTGGCCGTAGACCCATGCACACAATGAGGAGACTCACCTCGCACTGCTGAAGACCTACTGACACTCCTCTGGCTGCTAACTGGCAATTCTCCGAAATGCTGCTCCTTCGGCTCCCCTAGCTACCAATACCGAAATATCACTTAGTCCAAAACAATAATCTTCCTTAGGGTAAAATGACCATTTTACCTCTAGTCCAACTTGGTCCATATCTAATCCCAGAACCATAACATAAAAGGCCCAACACTAGGTAGGCTTCCCAAGCCCACTAGTGGCCTACTAATGGCCCAATTTGCTAAATTGGGCTCAATCCCTCTAATGGGCCTTACCCTAAGCCCAAACATATACTTGGCCCAAAATGGTCTGACTTCTGATGGCCCACTAAGGCCCAAAGACCCAAAATCCACTGCATGGCCCAAACCGAGGCCCAAAACGCGTCAAGCCCAATCTGATGAGTACGATGGGCGTACTCCTATGTACGTTAAGCGTACATGCTAGATGGTGCGTACGTTGGCCGTACATGCATGTACGCTCAACGTACTCCCCTGTTAAGTCACCTTCCCATTAAGTGCTTAATACTCTACCCCCTGAAGCTACAAACACAGATCCAAGTCCTTTTCAACGTCTTAAACCATAAAGTCCCTCACTTGGTGGCTTGCAACCCACCAATAGAACCCAAACTTGAAATATGATAACTAACTTCCATGGAAATGGTCTTAACTCATGCATGAACCCATTAGGACATCCAAGATGGCAACTTTCTGCCTTAGGGACTCATTTAGAACTGAGAGTAGCAACTCCAAGTCCTAGAAATCGGATTGGACCACAAAGCTTCAACCTTTGGACCAAAATGGTCCAAAAACTCAATCTAATATATCTAAGGAGATAACCACGAAGTTTAGATCTTTATACCTTGAAATGGTCATAAATGAAACAACAATCCCAGATCTGCAACCTCTCCTTTGAACCACCACCTTGCCTTGCTCCTTTCTTGTTTGGAAAATGGATCCACAACACCAAGATGCTTCTCTAGTGGCCTTCTAAGCTCCAAGAACACTCAAATCTGGATTAGGGTTTTGTAGTAGCTCTTTTAGGGTGGAAATGGAGGCTGGCCTTCGAGACATAAGGTTCTTTATATAGGGCTTAACCCTAAAATTAGGGTTTAGTGACTTTGAGCGTACGCTGGGCGTACGTCTCCAACACCCGCGACCAATTATACCTTCTATGATGGGCGTACCCCAGCTTACGCTGGGCGTACTCTTGTGCTGGCCACCTTGCATGCATGGTCCTTCTTTGCCATCTTTCTCCATTAAGGACCAATATTGCCAATAACTTCAAATTGCTATAACTCCTTCATTCTAAGTACGTTTCCGACGAAATTTATACCCACGAAAAGGTGGCGAGAAGCGCTACGCTTCTAGCTCCATACACAAGCCTTTCATCCTTCCGAATAACCCGAGACCCATAAAAGTCCGAATCGCCCCTACCCTTGGCCTCCGAGACCAAAGTCGAATACTTCCCAAAACTGGGTGTTACAACTCTCCCCCACTTAAACTAGACTTCATCCTCGAAGTCCGCTACAGCCAATCATCCCGCAACCTCTCATGACGTTCCTATACAATGCATATTCTGACTGCTCGGTCCAATCCTCGAAGGACCGCTTCAATTGGCTTTCTATCCGGTCTTCCTGGACGAATGCTATTCCTCGATGGTATCCTCTTGAGAACCATCCAATCACCATAAGCCTTGAGTACATCACTCCTGCCTAATCGGTAATCCTCCCGGTACTCCCCGAATACTTACGCTGGACATCCAAGGGGGTTCACCCCTTTCTCACTGCGTGATCACTGGCCTTCCCAAGGAAACTTTCCATAAGCCACAACCTTCTCTATCTCTGTGTGGGACAACCCCTCGCTTTAACAAATTTCCAGTCACTTCCAGTGCTGTCTCATCGCTGCTAGTTACTGAATGCTTCCTCTTATCACGCCTCAGTGTTGAATGCCCAACCCAGCGAATGGATCAGATAATCCTTCGAGTAGAAAACTCATCCCTGCAACGGTTAGACTCATACGAGAACTGCGCAATACAGTCAAACCCTCTACTCTGACTAACTACTCCATACCAGAATTCCCTTATCGCTACCCCTATCCGAAGATCATGCTATCTCCTGTCCGCTTTCTGGATGAACCAAGACCACCCTGGTCCCAACTAATTTGCATCATCTGGGTTACCGGACTCCCACCGGTTTCTAAACCCAAGCTCAATCTATCAGTCGCTGGGAGCGACTTCCGGAGAAACTTCGACTATCTAAAACAGCTCTATCTACTTTACCACTTTGGCTCCATAAGTCCTGGGATCCTTGATCCCCTATCTTGACCCTAAGGTCTCTACCAGGTCCCACCTGCGCTGCTATAATCTCATGGGCCTCGCCCACGGGTCTCACCCAAACTATATCTCGGAGTGGTCCCTCCTACAGGTCTCACCTATCTAGGGCTATGCAGGACCAACTCCATCCTGAAACTCAACGAACTATCCTTTCTCAATCTCTATCATGCTAACTAGGAGGTACGGGCCTCGCCCACCCTCTGCTAACTAGGAGATACGGGCCCTCGCCCACACTCCACTGACTAGGCTGCCAATGAGTGCTACGGCTCACCCGTAGTCTTACAATACTTCCTGTACTGTCTGCTGCTGGTGAATGCTACGGCTATCCCGTAGTCTTACAACACTCCTCCACACTGTCTAACTGCTGGTGAATGCTACGACTATCCAATAGTCTTACATCCTGGCTAGACTCGCTTCCTGCCGAGAAAATCTTCGACCTGGTTTCCTAAACCAATCATCTACTAATCGTAACTACACGAACTCAATATCGAGATTTTTTCCCAAACTCCCAATTCACTCGCTTCTCTATCTGAATAGCCACTTAGGCTATTATCCTGCTCAACAAAGTTGCGAACTCATCCTAGCTTCGCACTTACTTCTGTTCCTGACTATATGGGGGTTTCTCCCCCACTTCGATTCGACTAGTTCCTTACAGCTCACAGCTTGGAAAGGATTCCTAATCCTTCTCTCCATCTAATGGTCGATCTGCTGACAATCTGACGCTCACCACTACTAGTGACCTAACTGACCAACATCAATCAATACCTCTCTCGAAATACTAACGACACACATCCCGAGTTCTAGTCGCGCTTGCTACAGTTACTGCATCCTGATCACCTTCTCTAAAAGGGAAACGACCTCTAACTACTATTCTAAAATCCAAGGTATGCAAATGGCATATAATTTAATATCGATGCAGTACCATAACAATAAAATTGTAAGTAAAAGCTGATAGGAAAGCAAAAGATACGCACCTGCAACATCGGAAGCTACTCGTGCCTCCTCTGTGGTCAGCTGGAAAGCCCTGCTCCTCACCATAGGTGCCTCTGCCCGGCCCTAACGGCTGTCGGTGATCCTCAACGTCGTAGGGGAAGGTACTATCACTTGTCCCTTGGTAACCAAACTCGGACACTAGGCCTTCTTGTGACCACGCTGACTGCAATGGAAGCAGATCAGGTCTGATCCCTGGGTGGTGGTAGCTGTACAATCTCTGCTAAAATGACCAGTCCGGCCGCACTTGAAGCAGCCATAATAACCACCACTACCACTCCTGCACGCACCCTCGTGCGTCCTGTCACACTTGCCACATCGGCTGCGTCTCTGATAGTTCCTCGATATCGAATTCGACCCCTTGGGTCTCTTGCCTGAACCCGTGGCTACCTGAATCTCATCCGGCTTCCTCTTCCTGAGGTGCTCTCGGTCGATCTCCTTCTCCCTGGCTCGAGCAATCATATCCTCCAACGTCTTGCAGCTGGACCTGCTCACAAACTGCCTGATGTCATCCCTCAGCATCTCGTAATATCGGGCCTTCTTCATCTCCTCGTCCGCCATATACTGCGGAACAAGAAGAGCCCTCTCCCTGAACTTGGCGGTAATCTCCGCCACAGTCTCAGTCATTTTCCGGAGGTCCTGAAACTCCTGCGCTAACTGTTGCACCTCAATCACCGGTGCAAACTTGGCCTTGAACCTGGTTGAGAAATCACTCCATGTCATCGCGTCCAACGTGGCATCATCCCCAATGGCATGTCCAACCTCCTCCCACCAATCCCGTGCTCTGTCCTTCAGAAGACAGGAGGCAAGTCGAACCTTTTCCCCCTCGGGACATCGGCTAGTACGGAAAGCGTTGGCAACATCGTCCTGTTGGATTAGTGTCTAAGTCCATAACTATAATTGGTATGTACTTGACCCGACTCGGCATGGTCCATTTGGGTTGCATGGCATCAGAACATTTGGATAGACCGTTTATGAGAAAAAGACATTTTGTGACATATTAATATATTATAAGTTCTAATATATTAATATGAAATCATGTTATTTAATTAGTATTGATCAAGAATTAATTTGGACTTAATTTAGTGATCAAAAAGAGACTAATTAAATATATGGGGATTGATTGTGTAAATCATTCATTCTTATATATGTGGGCTTATGATCCAAGATTCCTTTATGTTGGGTTTAACCCATGTGGTGATCCATGGATACTCCATGGAGGTTAAAACCCATGGAGCATAAGGAATGGGTAAAGTCATGAGTTACATGGTGTAACCCTAATAGCCACACTATATAAGAACCCCTTTAGTTTAAGAAATTGGCACTAGTGATACATATGTAAGAGGGCTAGCCAAATTTGAACATGTATGTCTTCTTCTCATGGTTATTCCAAGAGTTCATGATGTTGTGTGAACCATTTGAGGTGTCACACTTGGGGCACTAGGCTCTCAAGCTTCATGGAGTCAAGCAACAACAACAAGGTATGTATTCTATCTATTTTATTATCCTAGTATCAATGTCTTGGTATGCTAGTTAGGATAATACATTGGATAATCATATTTGTATGTATAATAGAGAAAATATAGATCCAAGGTATTTAGGGTTGCATGTACACTTAGGAGTGTTAGAATGCTCATAACCCAACAGTGGTATCAGAGCCTAGGCTTGTTTTCAATTATACTTGATGCAAATTGCTGAAAAAGTCGAATTTCGGGCATTCTGGGCACTGTACTCGCCGAGTCCACTGATGAACTCGCCGAGTACATGAAGAAAATCATCCTACTCGGCGAGTAGGTTGATACACTCGACGAGTAGGAGCCCCAGACCGCATATTTTCGAGGTTTTTGGCTAGAAATGGACTAGGAACATTACCCTAAGCTGTTTTTGGACTTATAAACTTGTTTTTGATGTGGTAATGTTCATGCTAATCCAATTTCAAAGATAATTGTCAATAGATTCATGTTTTGTATTAGTTTAGTGATTAGGCTAATTACATGAAAAAGTTTGATTTGAATTATCTTGTTCTTATGAGTTGCTTAGATTAATAGAAAAGTTAATTGATTATGTGTTTTCAATCCATTTTAATCTAAGAGTTGATTCTAAAATGTGTTTTTGTAACTTGTCCTCAAGTTATATGAAAAGTCACATTTAAGTTTCATAAAACTCATAAAAGTTGGCAATGGTTACAAAAATGAAGAGTCTTGTCCTCAAGTTATGGAGGTTCAAGAGTCACTTCATTAAGTAATAAAATGTGTAACCTTAATTAATTCCATAAATTACAAAATAAAGAAAAGTTACATTCTTTTATTAGTTTAAAGTCTTCCATAACTTGTCCTCAAGTTATGGAACTTGAAGAGTTTTTTAATTAAAACTAATTTAAACACATAAGTTATGGAATTAATTAGTTTTGAATAGTTTCAAAACTTGCCCTCAAGTTTTGGAATTTGAAAAAGTTTCACTTATGAATACTTTAATTCCAAGTTAGCCCTTAGAATTTTAAAAGTTAAAATTCAAACCCTTATACTATTATTATAGTTTTAATTATATAGATATGTATAAGATAAAGTCAATCTTACCGTTAGTAGGCCTCATTCACGAAGCCGGTCTATAAGGGGGTATAAGGTTACTGCCTATAAAATGGCAGTTTAATGGGTGTCCACTCTCACCCACCGCTTCCTTGACTGGTGGAGGGTCGTTAGCCGAACGGGTAGGACAAAGACTATAATTCTCCCTTCATTAAAAGTATTAATGATAAATACTAAGTAACTAAACACTTGTAAATTCCCAATCTTAGTTACTTAGGAAAATGTGAATTTGGTGCTAGCCCATAAAATTACACTTTGTACCTTACCAAGTCGTTAGTGGAGCGTGTGTGGTTAACCGGCACACTAACATGGACTAGTAAGAGTGGCAAAGGGTAACTTAACTTTATTATAGATCGGTGGAGCGTGTGTGGTTAACCGGCACATCGATTAGGTAATATTGTTGAGGGTACCAAGTCAATTTGTATGGTTATTCACACCTTATTTGTGATCCTCGGCATCCCAGTCACAAACTTGAGAGGGCACAATCGAGATTCAAACATGCCATTGAAAGTTCAATGTATCTCAAAAGATCTAGGAGTTTCAAATCCAATTAAAACTTAATTATATTTCGTTTTTCATGGTGGAAATTGGTAAATCGTCATTTACCTACCTTCAACTATTTTATAACTTGGATTACGGCATCCCTCTTCCAGTTATAAATAGGTTGTTGGGTCCTAGCCTTAATATTTCATATTGGGTGTTATATTAAGGACTCTAAATCAACTAACTTGAATATCTCCCAAAAGATGTCTAAGTTCAGACATCTATGATCTTCCCAAATCTCTTGAAACAAGCTTTCCTAAAATGAAGATGATGTCCCATAGAAATCATACTTCTTTCACCTCCTCCAATTATTCTCCCTAACCCACAAGTTCCTGAAAAGTTTAAGGTCACTCAAGCAAAGGTCTATATGTGATCACATCTTGGAGATGTAGTCAGATATTGACAAGCCGGGAGAGTTGGGTGTCAAAGTCTTGAGAAAGTTGGTGACTCAACTATTTTCTAAGTCACATAGTGAGTTCCTTTGGGACTCCTATGAAACAGACTATGACAAGACCCTTAATGATCTTATCTATTTGCTAAGATCAACTTCCTAAAACTTTATGGACATTGACAATGATGACATTGGATATCCAGTAAAGCTCTCTTTTCCCAATGGAAAGGGATCGGCTATAGTCAACTCGGTTGACCAAATGGTAAAGAGAGAGGCTAAGTCTGAGATAGTCCCATTATCAATGGTCCATTGCCAAAGAAAGGGGCATTGGTTGCGAAGCTGCCAAATTTACCTAAGGATGTTAAAGTCAATAAGTTTGACTCTACTTCAGGTAAAGTCTACTATCTAACTCTACTAAGTTTCTATTCTGAGATTCTTGATACATGATGTGACTGGGTCACATGTTGATGTTTTAAGAATCAAAGAAAAAAGTGAAGAAACTTAAAGAAAGATTATGCTGAATCTGATCGCGTAGATGGATTTCTATCGCATAGTTTGAAGATCGGATTCTTAAGCTACATCTTAGGAGTTATGATATATTGCATAGGATTAGATAACAACAAAGTTTTCATGTGCTTTTGCATTGTAAGGATAGTTTTTCCGCAAAGTTTTAAAATAAAAGAAAAAAAATTTTGATTTTGTTTATTTTAAAATATCCTTACAATGGCGTTTGTGAAAAACTGTGTTGCTTATAAGATTCCATTAAGAGCAAGAGTGGAAATATGAATTTGATTCTTTCATTTGTGGTAGTGTCTAAATTTACCAAATAAGGAAATATTCTCATCACCCAAGTTTCAATTGGACCGAAACTTGGAATCATGCAATTTGTAGAGCATGATGAATGAGAACCTTCAAGCATTGGAAAAATTAAGACTAACTACTTGTTCACATGGATGTGTGAGTCAAGTAACGGACTAAAGGATCGAGTACACATTCTTGTGCACTGATCAAGCCCACCACAAAAGATCGATAAGACTATTCGTCATGATTTACTAAAGTTTAGTAAATATGGTTATACTTACAGGCTTAAGTATAATTCTGAAGCATTGAAAAAATTTCAATGTATGGCAGAGCGAATAAGAAGAATCAACTTAGGCAGAAAGATAAAAGTTTCTCAAATCTGAAAAGATGGGAGAGTACTTTAGTATCATGTTATATAATCATCTTAATGATTAAGAGACCTTATCACAATTCATCCTCTAAGTTCATTCTGGTAGCTAAGAAGAGGAGCTATGAATTGTTGAAGTGGTTAAATCAAGTAGATGATTTATACTTCGTTCCAAAAACAATTCTTAGAGTTATACTCTAAGATTGTAACTTGAGTGACATGTCTTAAAGAAGGTTTAAAACACTTGTCAAATGTAAGAGTAAAAGTTTTCTACTCTAGTACATTTGAAATTGGTAAGTTGTGATGTTTTGGATAAAACAAAGACCAACTAAGGCCAATTGTGTGAAGTGTTTGTCTTGATTAGAATCCACACTGTCTCTTGAATATTTGACAAGAGAGTCTTATATGTCAAGAGGACAGTGGGAGTCTTAAAGGTCTTGAAAGTCTCAAGAACTAATCAAGAATAAAACCTAAAGTTCTTCACTAGCACACGACTTGAGGTTTATAACCTATCGTGTCGACATGTCTGTGCCTATTCAAGTTGGCTTTTCATAGGAGTTCTGAGAGTTCTCAATTGGTTGCACAGCTACTTGGAAGCAATGGCAGGCCCTTGAGCTGCCAAATGGCAAGCATTTAAGATTGCACAAGTTTAATCCATATAAGTGTGGATTTGTCAGTAACCTTGTCTTGTGATTATGGTTTTGACAAAATTCATATGGATAGGAACTCATACACCATAAAATCTAAGTGTCATAAGGTTTCTCTCCGATTCATGAAAATGATGGTGAGGAAACGCTTTCACTAAGTAGATTTTATATAGATAGCAATTGTGATATTTGCATTCTCAAAGTCGTTAGTGGAGCGTGTGTGGTTAACCGGCACACTAACATGGACTTATGAGAAGTGGTAAAGGTCTAAACAATCGAGACTATGATTACGGCATCCCTTTTCATAGTTCTTAAAATTGTTTAGACACACCTGTGAGCTATCTAAGATAAGGTGTATGATATAGATAAAGTTTTATCAAAGCAATCTAGTATCAGAAATCTGAACTTTGGTAAGAAAGTCAATAAAGTATTGATTTCTAGAAGTCCAGCTGATTTCTGATTACATGTCAAAGCTAGTGGGAGCATAAGTGTTATGCCAATAATCATCATGTTAGTGGGAGCATGATAATTATGATAAAGGTTGCAAGTTAGCAATGTTAATTATAGAAAACAAAAGTTTCAATTCGTGAGGCTGCAGGGGTTGAAAAAGTTGTTTTGCTATAATTAAGGGAGAGAAAATTATACTTCATTTTAATTCTAAAAGCTTAGATTGAGATTTTAATCGTATTTAGTCAAGGATATATATATATATATATATGAATTTCATGTTGGAATGGCTCAACATAAGGAAATTCTATATATGGGTCCATTATTTGCGTTCTAAAATTCGATTATGATTACGGCATCCCTTTTCATAATCTGAATTATGAGAACTTGGCAAATAGAAATGGAAATGTTATAGCAAAAGACTGGTTTAGTCTTTATGTGAGACATCATGACTCGTGTCCCATATGCTTCGGATATAAGATCGATTTCATGTGCTATATTCATCCTCTCTAAAATTTTCCAAATGCCTGGGGCATTAAGAAGGGAAAAGGTCTAGAACTGGATATGACTAAAAGAATTAAGCAATTGTCGAGGACAATCTAAGGTTTACCAAAGATTGGTTGCTCAAGGACAGTTGGAAGTATAGTGTTAATTCTGGAAGGACCATATTGACATAATCTGTAAGGAGGCAACTCTTGTTCAGAAGTGATAGTCAAAATGGAATATGGAAATGTTTCAAAGTTGGAAATTATTCAATTTGTGTAAGATTAGGAAACTTAATGCAAGAAGGATGTTTCCAAGGAGTTGATCTCCTTGGAATGCTCTGTAATGCTTGTTGTCAAGTCCTTGTGACTCTGTGCATAATCATTACAGGAGGATCAATGCATATAAGTTTAGAATCTAACAGATTTCAGTAAATGGCATGAATTTGGAATTCTTGCATTTGCAGTAAGGATTTGGGACTGTGAAAGAGGATCATTGGAGTTATGTTCAATTGATCTAATTCACAAAGTGAAGATCATAGACAAACATAGTATGCATACTTGGTGTATGGCATGACTAGTGTTTAGAAAACATAGTGTACATGCTTGGAGCATGGGACAACTATTGTTTTAAATTCAAGAATAAAGTTGATAGCTGAAACAGTATACAATGAATAAAATGTAATCATATGGTGATAAATAAAAGGTGTTTTATTTATGTTCATAGGTTTTGATACCATATTAGATTCTGTTATTATTGTGTTTCATTTTGCATGTTTTGACTTCCAGAATAACTAGGTCGTTCTTCCTGATTGACTAAGTTATTCAAACCATCCACAGTCAGTCATATGTTGGAAGTAGATATGAATCAAGACTGTCATGAATTTGGCTTGTATGATTTGTCTAATGTGCATTAGACATAGCAAGAGTTGCTACAACATTCATGAGTGCTTATAAGTTCTGAGTATTGGATTCAACCCGCGCTCATTGGAATCACTTCATGGATTTTATCACGAGTGATCATGAGACGATAATATCTTATATTCTTCAAACCTAGAGATATGAGTTGTTACTATGAGTTGGTTGTACATTGATTGCACGAAAACGCATTCGGTAACTCGGTGTTATAAACATGCCTTTGTGTATGATTCAACGAGTAGTAGAACAAGCCATATGAGTCGAAGTTTATCCATTCCTTTTACCTTCGGGATAAAAGCGATATCTGTGGGCCCCTCGATGATTTGGTGATGACAAATGTAAGTGCTCGGCCGGGCCTGGACTGATTTGATTTGTTCAATTAGTCAGTCGTCATAAATCGGAAATCGGGAAACAACAAATGGATAGAGAGAATGATTATAATCCATGTCTCAGTCCATATGATATCTAGAATGGAGGAATATATGATCCCTTATCTAATGGACAAGTCATTGACAAAGGTCAGAGTTCATCTACAAGGTCAGAGTTCGACAGCGGCTTTTGAGAGCTACGATTGCCAGTTGGTTCCTGAAGTCATACGCAATAATAGTTTTAGACTTATCCAAGTGGGAGACTGTTGGATTAGTGTCTAAGTCCATAACTATAATTGGTATGTACTTGACCCGACTCGGCATGGTCCATTTGGGTTGCATGGCATCAGAACATTTGGATAGACCGTTTATGAGGAAAAGACATTTTGTGACATATTAATATATTATAAGTTCTAATATATTAATATGAAATCATGTTATTTAATTAGTATTGATCAAGAATTAATTTGGACTTAATTTAGTGATCAAAAAGAGACTAATTAAATATATGGGGATTGATTGTGTAAATCATTCATTCTTATATATGTGGGCTTATGATCCAAGATTCCTTTATGTTGGGTTTAACCCATGTGGTGATCCATGGATACTCCATGGAGGTTAAAACCCATGGAGCATAAGGAATGGGTAAAGTCATGAGTTACATGGTGTAACCCTAATAGCCACACTATATAAGAACCCCTTTAGTTCAAGAAATTGGCACTAGTGATACATATGTAAGAGGGCTAGCCAAATTTGAACATGTATGTCTTCTTCTCATGGTTATTCCAAGAGTTCATGATGTTGTGTGAACCATTTGAGGTGTCACACTTGGGGCACTAGGCTCTCAAGCTTCATGGAGTCAAGCAACAACAACAAGGTATGTATTCTATCTATTTTATTATCCTAGTATCAATGTTTTGGTATGCTAGTTAGGATAATACCTTGGATAATCATATTTGCATGTATAATAGAGAAAACATAGATCCAAGGTATTTAGGGTTGCATGTACACTTAGGAGTGTTAGAATGCTCATAACCCAACACGTCCAACCACCTGCTGCTAGCGATGGGTTCCCGATCCCCATGGTAATCTGGAGCTCCACAAGCTCGAAACTCTCGGAATTTCAGGGTACGCGCCCCCATCATGGCCATCATCTCGGTACGGAAAACTCCTAGCTTCTCATCCAGAAGCTCTAAAATACCCTCCTTGACCGAACCAATGATCACAGGAGTCTGGTCTAGAATACTACGCGTAATCTTTGCTGAAATAAACTCTCTCATCTGCTCCCCGAGCTGCTCAGCTCCTATGCCCGAGCTTGATCGCTAACTAGCGCCTGAATCGCCAACTGGTCTACCTCGTAGCGTCACCATTCTGCAACATATAATAGCCATCAGAATAGTCATCACTACTGAGGGATCTCACGCACTCACTACAAGTTCCTTGGTTTTATCTCAGCCCTTCTTGAATCGAGTACGGATCCTCTACTTTCAGTAGTACGGGCCCATACTACCTTCCACATCTATCCGTACTTTCCTCAAGAATTGTCTCAACTCCACCAAGTCCCTTTCACTACTACTAACACTGATCCCAGCACTAATTTCATCCTAGGCTTGCCCTAGGGTATCCTCCAACTCACTCTCTGCCATCAGCTGCATAAGAAGTTCATGCTATCTCCCCCTAACTAGCTCGCGAATACCATTACATATCACTAAGAGTAGATAATTCTTCGAATGAGAGGTTCTACCCTACAACGGTTGGACTCATACAAGATCTGCGAAATAGGGCTAAACCTAACCTTCTAAAATTATTTAGTCCTCGTAATATGTAACTTACATATTCGTTTACTAGTTAGTTAAAGTTAACTAGAACCCCCAATAGCACAAAGCAAGCAACATTCGGGCATTGGGAAAACTAACCACATAATCCAATCAAATTGTTCTATCCTCTAATTAGGAATCTGTACTAGCATGCAACTCATAAAGCTCATACACATATAACAGGCACATAAGGTATCCTCCTAGATCCTTAGTCCTAGTCTAGCATACAGTCCTAATACACATATCATAACATAAACAAACATGTATGGGTAATTTGGGAGAACTTACTTGAGCTCGGCTGATTGATGCACCACACCCTTTACTCTTTTCAAAATCGTTTTCTCTTTTCAAAGTCCTTTTTGTTGGGTTTTAGTATACTACCACTCCTATGGTGTACATGCAACCCTATAAACCTTGGATCTATGTTTTCTCTATTATACATGCAAATATTAACTATTCCAAGGTTTCATCCTAACTAGCATATTATGAAGCACCTATACTACAAAGTTCTAGTTAGATGACATACCTTTTGATGTAGCTTGATGTCTTCAAGCTTTAAGAGCTTAGCCCTAATAGTTTGGAAGCCTCAAATGGAATCACAAATCACCAAAACACCTTGGAAGAACTTGAGAGAATATGTATGCACACTAAAATCGGCCCACTCTTATTTTCACACACTTGTGCCAATTTTGTGAGCCAAGGACCCCTTTATATATTATGGAGGATTAGGGTTACATCCGTGTAAACCCTAATACCCATGACCTTTCATTTACATAGGATCCATGGGTTAAAAGCTCCATGACCATCCATGAAAGCTTAGCCCAACCTAAATGAACTTGGCCCATTCCATATATATAAGAGTCCATATTTAATTAGTTCTTTTTGATCACTTAATTAATTCTAAATTAATTCTTGATCAATACTAATTAAATAATATGATTCCATATTAATATATTAGAACTTATAATATATTAATATAAATCATAAATATACTATTCTCAAAAGACTATCCATATAAATTGTGCCGGTGAAGTGCAACCCAAATGGACCATGCCGGGTCGGGTCAAGTACATACCAAATATAGTTATGGACTTAGACATTAATCCAACAGTCTTCCACTTGGATAAGTCTAAAACTATTATTGAGTATGACTTCAAAACCTAACTGGCAATCGTAGCTCTTAAAGCCGTTGTCGAACTCTGACCTTGTCAATGACTTGTCCATTAGATAAGGGATCATATATTCCTCCATTCTAGATATCATATGGACTGAGACATGGATTATAATCATTCTCTCTGTCCATTTGTTGTTTCCCGATTTTCTATTTATGATGACTGACTGATTGAACAAATCAAATCAGTCCTGGCTTTGCCAAGCACTCACATGTGTCATCGCTAAATCATCGAGGGGCCCACATATATCGCTTTTATCCCGAAGGTAAAAGGAATGGATAAACTTCGACTCATATGGCTTGTTCTACTACTTGTTGAATCATACACAAAGGCACGTTTTATAACATCGAGTTACCAAATGCGTTTTCGTGCAATCAATGTATAACCAACTCATAGTAACAACTCATATCTCTAGGTTTGAAGAATATAAGATATTATCGTCTCATGATCACTTGTGATAAAATCCATGAAGTGATTCAAATGAGCGCGGGTTGAATCCAATACTCAGAACTTATGAGCACTCATGAGTGTTGTAGCACCACTTTGTCCACCAACTTGGACCTCTACAAACCAACCCATGACAGTCTTGATTCATATCTACTTCCAACATATGACCGACTGTGGATGGTTTGAATAACTTAATCATTCAGGAAGAGCGACTTAGTTATTCTGGAAGTCAAAACATGCAAAGTGAAACACAAGAATAAATGAATCAAATATGGTATCAAACCTTATGAATATAAATAAACACTTTTATTTATCACCATACTGATTACTCATTTATCATTGTTTCGGTTTTATCAACTTTATACTTGAATTAAAAACACTAGTTGTCCCATGCTCCAAGCATGTACACTATGTTTTTCTTAAACAATAGATTTGCCATACACCAAGTATGCACTCTATGTTTGTCTATGATCCTTATTTTGTGAAATAAACCAATTGAACATAATTTCAATGATTCTAATTTCACACTCCCAAATCCTTATCGAAAAATGTGAGAATTTCAAATTCCTATCATTTATCGAAATCTGTTTAGATTTTAAACTTATATGCACTGACCCTCCTATAATGAATATGTACAAAGTCACAAAGACTTGTCAACAGTCATTATAAGGTATTCCAATGGAGATCAACTCCATGGAAACTAAGTCTCATATTCAAAGTACATTGCTTTGGACATGCTTCTTGCATTAAGTTATCTAATCTTACACAGATAACTTCCACCTATGGAGACAACTCCATATTCTCATTTTGACTATCACTTCTAAATAAGAGATGCCTCTTTTCAGAATATGTCAATATGGTCCTTCCAAAATTAGCACTATACTTCCAACTGTCCCTGAGCAACCAATCTTTGGTAAACCTCAGATTGTCCTCGACAATTGCTTAATCATTTTAGTCATATCCAATTCTAGACCTTTTCCCTTCTTAATGCCTCTGGGCATTTGGAAAAATTTAGAAATGACAAATATTATAGCACATGCAATCGATCCTGTACCCAAAGCAAATGGTACACGATTCATGATGTCTCACATAAAGACATGATTCTAGACCAGTCTTTTGCTACAATATTTTTATTTGCCATGTTTTTCAAAATTTGACTATGAAGAGGGATGTCGTAATCATAATCGAATTTTGAGAACGCAATATATAGAATTTCCTTCAGTTGAACCAATCCAACATGAAATTCATATATATATATATATATATATATATATATATATATATATATATATATATATATATATATATTCTTGACTAAAGATGATTAAGGTCTCAATCTAAGCCTTTAGAACTGAAATGAAGTATATCCTCTCCCTTAATTATAGCAAAACAACTTTTTCAATCCCTGCAGCCTCACGAATTGAAACTTTTGTTTTCTATAATTAACATTGCTAACTTGCAACACTAACAATAATTATAATGCTCCCACTAACATGATGATTATTTATGCTCCCACTAGCTTTGACATGTACTCAGAAATCAGCTGGACTTCTAGAAATCAATACTTTATTGACTTTCTTACCAAAGTTCAGATTTCTGATACGAGATGCTTTGATAAAACTTTATCAAAATCATACACCTTTCCTTAGATAGCATGCATGTGTGTCTAAACAATTTCAGAACTATGAAAAGGGATGTCGTAATCATAGTCTCAATTGTTTAGACCTTTTGCCATCTGCTTCAAATCTACTTGGTGGAAGTGTTTCCTCACCATCATTTTCATGAATCGGAGAGAAACCTTATGATCCTTAGATTTTATGGTGTATGTGTTCTTATCCATGTGAATCGTCAAAACCATAGTCACAAGACAAGGATAATGACAAATCCAAACTCATATGGACTGAACTTATGCAATCTTAACTTCTTGCCACCTGGCAGTACAGGTCCTACCATTGCTTCCAAGTTGTTATGCAACCAATTGAGAACTTTCAGAACTCCTATGCAAAGCCAACTTTAACTGGAATGGGCACAGAATATGTCAATACGATAGGTTATAAACCTCAAGTCGTGTGCTAGTGAAGAACCTTAGGTTTTATTCTTGATTAGTTCTTGAAATTCTTTTTAGGATCTTTAAGACTCCCACTATCCTCTTGACATATAAGACTATCTTGCCAAATATTCAAGAGATAGTGCAGATTCTTTATCAAGACAAACACTTCACACAATTGGCCTTAGTTGGTATTTGTTTTATCCAAAACATCACAACTTACCAATTTCAAATGTACAAGAGTAGGACACTTTTACTCTTACATTTGACAAGTGTTTTAAACCTTTCTTTAAGATATGTCACTCAAGTTACAATCTTGGAGTATGACTCTAAGAATTGTTTTGGAACGAAGTATGACTCATCTTCCTGATCTAACCATTTCAACAATTCATGACTCCTCTTCTTAGTCATAAGAATGCACTAAGATGACCTTTAGAGGACTAATTGTGATATGATTTCTAAATCATTAAGATGACCACAAACATGATACTAAAGTACTCTCCCATCTTTTCAGATTTGAGAAACTTTTATCTTTCTGCCTAATTTGATTCTTCCCATTCGTTCTGCCATACATTGAGACTTTTCCAATGTTTCAGAATTATACTTAAACTTGTAAGTATAACCATATTTACTAAACTTTAGTAAATCAAATAGTCTTAACGAGCTTTGTGGTGGACATGACCAGTGCACAAGAATGTGTACTCGATCCCTTTAGTCCTTCACTTGACTCACACATCCATGTGAACAAGTAATTAGTCTTGATTTTCCAATGCTTGAAAGTTATCATTCATCATACTATTCAACTTGCATGATTCCAAGTTTCGGTCCAATTGAAACTTGGGCGATGAGGAACTTTCCTGATTTGGTAAATTTAGACACTACCACAAATGAAAGAATCAAATCCATTTTCCAATATTGCTGTCAGTGGAATCATATAAGCAACAATTTTCCACAAATGCCATTGTAAGGATACTTCAAATAAATAAAATTAAACAATTTTCTTTTATTTTAAAACTTTGTGGAAAAACTTATCCTTACAATCCACATGGAAAATTGTTGTTATCTATTCCTTAGCAATATATCATAACTTCTTAAGCAACTGCTCAAAATTCTGATGCGATCGAAATCCACCTTCGCGATCAGAATCAACATATACTTCCTTTAAGATTTCTCTCTATTCTTTGATTCTTAAAACATCAACATGTGACCCAATCACATCATGTAATGAGGATCTCAGAATAGAACTTAACAGAGTTAGATAATGGGCTCTACCTGATGTAGAGTCAAACTTATTGACTTTAACATCCTTAGGTAAATTTGGCAGCTTTGCAATCAACGCCCCTTCCTTATGCAAAATAAACATATGGACCCTTTGGTAATGGGACTATCTCAGACTTAGCCTTTCTCTTTACCATTTGGTCAACCGGGTTGACTATGGCCAATCCCTTTCCATTGGGAAGAGAATGCTTTTTCTGGATTTCCAGTGTCACCATTGTCACTGTCCATAAAGTTTTTGGGAAGTTGATCTTCTAATCAAATTTGCTTTACTATCGTTCCAAATCATTGCTGATTCAGCAGCACCAAGCAAATAGATATGATCATTAAGGTTCATGTCATAGTCTGTTTCATAGTAGTCCCAAAGGAACTCACTATGTAACTTAGAAAGTGATTGAACATCCAACTTTCTCAAGACTTTGACACCCAACTCTCTCGGCTTGTCAATATGTGACTTCATCTCTAAGATGTGATCACACATAGACCTTGCTTGCCATTAGGGCTTGAGTGACCTTGAACTTGTGGGTTAGGGAGAATAATTGGAGGAGGTGGAGGAAGAGAAGTATGACTTCCATGAGCCAAACTCGGGAAGTCATATTCATTAGGAAAGCTTGGTTTGGGAAGATCATTGTTGTCTAAACCAGACATCAACAATGGGAGAAATTCACGTAAAGTTGATTTAAGTCCTTAATATAACACCCAATATGATATATTAAGGCTAGGACCCAACAAACTATTTTATAACTTGGAAGAGGGATGCCGTAATCCAAGCTATAAAATATTTGAAGGTAGGTGAATGACGATTCACCAATTTCCACCAAGATAAACGAAATGTATTATTAGGTTTTAATTGGTTTTGAAACTCCTAGATTCTTTTGAGATTCATTGAACTTTTCAATGACATGTTTCAATCTCGAGTGTGCCCTTCAGGTTTTGTGACTGGGATGCCGAGGATCACAAAACAAGCTGTGAAGTAACCATGCAAATATACTTGGTACCCTTAATATTTACCCCTCAATCGATGTGTCGGTTAACCACACACGCTCCAACGATACTATGATAAACATTAAGTTACCCTTTGCCTACCTTGTTAAGTCCAGGTTAGTGTGCCGGTTAACCACACACGCTCCACTAACAGCTTAAACAAAGTGCAAAGTGTAATTTCATGGATTAGCACCTTATTCACATTTTCCTAAGTAACTAAGATTAGGAATTTATAAGTGTTTAGTTACTTAGTATTTATCATTATACTTATAATGAAGGGAGAATTATAGTCCTTGTCCTACCTGTTCGGCTAACGACCCTCCACCGGTCAAGGAAGCGGTGAGTGAGAGTGGACACCCATTAAACTGCCATTTTATAGGTAGTAACCTTATACCCCCCTTATAGACCGGCTTCGTGAATGAGGCCTACTAATGGTAAGACGACTTGCTCTTATACATATAATATATTAAACTTTTAATATTATAATAGTATAAGGGTGTATTTTAGACATTTAAAATACTTGGTGGTTTAATCTATTAATTAAACTAGACTTTTAATTTAATTAAACTCAAACCATATATTTATGGATTTAATAATACTCTTTTAATTAAACGCTTTAATTAACTATTAATAAAGTCCATAAGAGTTAATTTGAACTATTCAACAAAACATCATAATTCCAATTATTAAACTCAAAATTAAAACCATTTAATTAATTGTTTAAGTTATGAACCCAAGAGTTTTAGAATTCAATTCTTTTTTTCATAAAAAACTTTTCTCAAATTCCAAAACTTGAGGGCAAGTTTTGTAATTCTTGAAGACCTTTGGATTCCATAACTTATGGAATTAATGGTGTTTTATGATGAAACTTTTCATGTTCCATAACTTAAGAACAAGTTATGAAATTCTTTAAAACATTAACACCAAATTTTGTAACTCCATAAAAACTTTGAATCAAATTTTTTGTTTAAAAAAAAACTTTCATATCCATAACTTATGGAAGTTTCAAAAACCCTTAAGATCACAACTTTAAAAAAAAACTTTTGAGCTCCAAAATTTTATGACAAAATATGTAACTCCTTAAAACATTTAGATCAAACTTTTAAAACTAATAAAATAATCATATCATTTTATCTTTTACTAAATTTGACCTAATTCAACTTATATAACAAATGATTCAAATTTTACAAATAATTCGTTTTTCACAAAACAAGTAATTATCTTAAAATTTGACAAACGTCATGTTTTTTTTTCCTTTTTTTTTCAACTTGAAAATAAAACATTTGCATCAATATAACAGAAAACAACCCATGGCTCTAATACCACTGTTGGGTTTTAGTATACTATCACTCCTATGGTGTACATGCAACCCTATAAACCTTGGATCTATGTTTTCTCTATTATACATGCAAATATTAACTATTCCAAGGTTTCATCCTAACTAGCATATTATGAAGCACCTATACTACAAAGTTCTAGTTAGATGACATACCTTTTGATGTAGCTTGATGTCTTCAAGCTTTAAGAGCTTAGCCCCAATAGTGTGGAAGCCTCAAATGGAATCACAAATCACCAAAACACCTTGGAAGAACTTGAGAGAATATGTATGCACACTAAAATCGGCCCACTCTTATTTTCACACACTTGTGCCAATTTTGTGAGCCAAGGACCCCTTTATATATTATGGAGGATTAGGGTTACATCCATGTAAACCCTAATACCCATGACCTTTCATTTACATAGGATCCATGGGTTAAAAGCTCCATGGACCATCCATGAAAGCTTAGCCCAACCTAAATAAACTTGGCCCATTCCATATATATAAGAGTCCATATTTAATTAGTTCTTTTTGATCACTTAATTAATTCTAAATTAATTCTTGATCAATACTAATTAAATAATATGATTCCATATTAATATATTAGAACTTATAATATATTAATATAAATCATAAATATACTATTCTCAAAAGACTATCCATATCAATTGTGCCCGTGAAGTGCAACCCAAATGGACCATGCCGGGTCGGGTCAAGTACATACCAAATATAGTTATGGACTTAGACATTAATCCAACAATTTTCTCTTTTCAAAGTCCTTTTCTCTTGTCAAAATTCCTTTATAAAAAATGATTTTCTTTTGAAAACTTTTCATACCAATTCCTTAGTTTGAGTTCAGACACGCCCGAGAGTGTGCCCGAATCCCTCAAACCAAGGCTCTGATACCAACTTGAAACATCCCAAAAATCAAGACCAAAAATTTCTTTTTAATTCATTAATAAACCATCGTTATCAAATCAGAGTATCTTTTCAAAACACATACTCATTACATCAGAGTAAAAACATCCCAGGCTAAACATCATGGTGTGTGCGATGCAGTCATCCCCACCTCTTCCCTCCGCTACCGGAAGTACCTGAAACCAAAACTGAAAACTGTAAGCACGAAGCTTAGTGAGTTCCCCAATCTACCACATACCATACACATAACCACATACTGGGCCCCCGCCCGCTGCATCGGGACTTGCCCGGCATCGGGCCCCGCCTGTCTCCGAGCCCCGCCCGCTATACATATAGAATCACATAAACATACTAGCACAATAAGCAAACATACTCTACTATATTCCTGTCCTAAGGCCTCGCCTATGTTGGGCCTCGCCCCTGTCCTACTACTGATGAGTCATGGAACCCCATCCACACTCTAGCTGATAGTGAGATACGGGCCCCCGCCCACACTCACTTCTCTCCTATCTCGGGACTCGCCCCTGCTCTGCTACTAAAGAGATACGGAACCCCGTCCATACTCAGCTAGTGATGAGATACGGGACCTCGCCCACACTCACCTCCCTACCAGGCACATACAAGTATCACACAGACAACAAGTATAAACTAACATACAAACATTCCTCGGGTTTTCCCCGGCATCGGACCTTGGTCCAGACTAACATACCTATAGACCTTCCTCGGGCCTCGCCATGCATCGGACCGTGGTCCGGAAACATGCTATCATATGATGCCTAGGGCTAACCCCCGGGTCTTCCTACTATACATAATCTAAATGGGTCGGCATTGTGGCCGTAGACCCATGCACACAATGAGGTGACTTACCTCGCACTGCTAAAGACCTGCTGACACTCCTCTAGCTGCTAACTGGCACTTCTCCGAACTGCTGCTCCTTCGGCTCCCCTAGCTACCAATACCGAAATATCACTTAGTCCAAAACAATAATCTTCCTTAAGGTAAAATGACCATTTTAACCCCTAGTCCAACTTGGTCCATATCTAAGCCCAGAAGCATAACATAAAAGGCCCAACACTAGGTAGGCTTCCCAAGCCCACTAATGGCCCACTAATGGCCCAATTTGCTAAATTGGGCCCAATCCCTCTAATGGGCTTTACCCTAAGCCCAAACATATACTTGGCCCAAAATAGTCTGACTTCTGATGGCCCACTAAGGCCCAAAGACCCAAAATCCACTGCATGGCCCAAACCGAGGCCCAAAACTCGTCAAGCCCAATCTGATGAGTACATTGGGCGTACTCCTATGTACGTTAAGCGTACAGGCTAGATGGTGCGTACGTTGGGCGTATATGCATGTACGCTCAGCGTACTCCCCTGTTAAGTCGCCTTCCCATTCAATGCTTATTACTCTACCCGAGAAGCTACAAACACAGATCCAAGTCATTTTCAACGCCTTAAACCATAAAGTCCCTCATTTGGTGGCTTGCAACCCACTAATAAAGCCCAAACTTGAAATATGATAACTAACTTCCATGGAAATGGTCTTAACTCATGCATGAACCCATTAGGACATCCAAGATGGCAACTTTCTACCTTAGGGACTCATTTAGAACTAAGAGTAGCAACTCCAAGTCCTAGAAATCGGATTGGACCACAAAGCTTCAACCTTTGGACCAAAATGGTCCAAAAACTCAATCTAATAGATCTAAGGAGATAATCACCAAGTTTAGATCTTTATACCTTGAAATGGTCATAAATGAAATAACAATCCCAGATCTGCAACCTCTCCTTTGAACCACCACCTTGCCTTGCTCCTTTCTTGTTTGGAAAATGGATCCACAACACCAAGATGCTTCTCTAGTGGCCTTCTAAGCTCCAAGAACACTCAAATCTGGATTAGGGTTTTGTAGTAGCTCTTTTAGGGTGGAAATGGAGGCTGGCCTTCGAGACATAAGGTTCTTTATATAGGGCTTAACCCTAAAATTAGGGTTTAGTGACTCTGAGCGTACGTTGGGCGTACGTCTCCAACACCCGCGACCAATTATCCCCTCTACGTTGGGTGTACCCCAGCTTACGCTGGACGTACTCTTATGCTGGCCACCTTGCATGCATGGTCCTTCCTTGCCATCTTTCTCCATTAAGGACCAATATTGCCAATAACTTCAAAGGGCTATAACTCCTTCATTCTAAGTACGTTTTCGACGAACTTTATACCCATGAAAAGGTGGCGAGAATTCCTACACTTCTAGCTCCATACACAAGCCTTTCATCCTTCCGAATAACCCGAGACCAATAAAAGTCCGAATCGCCCCTACCCTTGGCCTCTGAGACCAAAGTCGAATACTTCCCAAAACTGGGTGTTACAAGAAGATTGTATTTGTGATAATTGTCTGGTATGTCACTATCTGTTGAGGTTTATGTTATTGTATGCTATGTTATTACGTGGTAGTGGTAGGGGTGAAGTAGGCCCCATAACCGGTCGAAAGAGACCGAAGGGGTAGGCCAGTACCCAGATAAGCTAGGCAGTATGTGATTTATATGCTTATATGCTAGGATATTATGTGGTAATGGTAGGGATGAAATAGTCCCCGTAACCGGTTGAAAGAGACCGAAGGGGTAGGCCAGCACCCAGATATGCTAGGCAGTTACCGGTTGAAAGAGAACGAAGGGGTAGGCTATCACCCTGATATGCTAGGCGGTTACCAGTTGAAAGAGACCGAAGGGGTAGGCCAACACCCTGATATGTTAGGCGGTTACTGGTTGAAAGAGACCGGAGGGGTAGGCCAGCACCCGGATATGCTAGGCACTATGTTATTGTATGGTATGTGGTATGATGGGGGAGCTCACTAGGCTTCATGCTTACGGTTTTCAGTTTTAGTTTCAGACTATTGGTTTTTATAATTACTTATTTAAAAATGAAATTTTTGGCTCTAAATTTTGGGATGTTACAAGTTGGTATCAGAGCCTTGGTTTGAGGGATTCGGGCACACTCTCGGGTGTGTCTGAACTCAAATCGAGGGTTTGAAAGGTTATTTTACAAGAAAAAAATAAATATTTTAAAATTTAAAATTAAGGGTTTTTGAGAAAGAACAAGGAGTGTGATGCGTGCAATCTGCCGAGCTCAAGTAAGTTTCCCCAAGATACCATACATGTTTTCTATGATATATGATATGATTATGAGAATTGCATGCTAGAATAGGGCTAATGATCTAGGAAGGATGCCTTATATGCCTACTATATGTGTATGAGAATTGCATGCTATATTAGGGCTAAGGATCTAGGAAGATGCCTTATATGCCTGCAGTATGTGCTTATTGAACTGCATGCTAGTACTGATTAGTCAGTGATATGATGACATGATTAGGATATGCTTGGTTTTGGTTACTCAATGCCCGAATGCTGCTTGCTTTGTGCTCTTAGGAGTTCTAGTTATCTTTAACTAACTAGTAAACAAATATGTTAAGTTACACATTACTAGGACTAAATAATTTCAGAAGGTTAGGTTTAGCCATATTTCGCAGCTCTCGTTTGAGTTTAAACATTGTAAGGAGAGAGCTCTCATTCGAAGAATTATCTAGTCTTAGTAATATGTAATGGTATCCGCGAGCTAGTTAGGGAGAGGTAGCAGGAACTTCTTATGCAGCTGATGGCAGAGAGTGAGTTGGAGATTACCCTAGGGCTAGCCTAGGATGAGATTATTATGGAGAGCTGTAGTAGTGAAAGGGACTTGGTGAAGTCAAAGCAATCATTGAGGAAAGTACGGAGGGCTGAGATAGAACCGTGAAACTTGTAGTGCGTATGTGATCCCTTGATATTGGATGAGTATTCATATGGTTGTTATGGTATGTTTCCAGTATGGTGACGCTACGTGGTATACCAGAAGGCAGTTTTGGTGCCGGCAAGGGATCAGGCTCGGACTTTGGAGCCGGGCAGCTCGATGATCAGATGAGGAAGTTTATTCCAGCTGAGATTACATGCAGTATCATTGACCAAACTTCTATGATATTCGGTACGGTAAAAGAGGGCATTTTAGAGGTCCGTGATGAGAGGATGAGCGCATTTCGCTCTGAGGTGATGACTATGATAGGGACGTGTGCGATGACGATTTGGGAGTTCCGAGCTTGCGGAGCTCCAGACTATCATGGGGTTGGGGACCCCATTCTTAGTAGGAGGTGGTTAGCGGATATGGATAACGCGTTCAGGACAAGTTCTGCCCGAGGAGGCAAAGGTCAGATACGCTTCCTGCCTATTGAAGGACGGGGCACGTGATTTGTGGGAAGAGATTGGTAGTGAGTTGGGTGATGATGCGGTTGATGTTGTGTCATAGGATGATTTCTCGACCGGGTTTCTAGCGGAGTTTGCTCCGAAAATTGAGGTGCAACAGTTGGCACGAGAGTTTCTAGGTCTCCGCCAGACTACTAAGACTGTGGCAGAGGTCACTGCCAAGTCCCGGGAGAGGGCTTTGTTGGTACCGCAGTATGCAACAGATGAGTAGATGAAGAAAGTAAGGAATCATGATATGCTGCAGGATGATATCAGGGAGTTCGTGAGTACTTCGGGGTGCGAGACCCTGAATGATATGATTTCTAGAGCCCGTAAGTGGGAGATAGAGTTGGAGCACATTAGTGAGAGGGGGTCAGAACAGGTGCAGACATTGGAGGGTCCCGAGAAGAGACCCAAGATTTCTGACCAGCGCATGAAAGGCCAGCATGGCCGGAATATGTGCAGCACGTGAAGGAAACTGCACGAGGGGATTTGTCGTTCCAGAAGTTTGGATTGCTACAAGTGTGGCAGATTTGGTCATGTTAGCAGAGATTATCCTCAGGGGGGCAAGCCCGTTATTTCTCCTCCACGAACAAGTGAGCCACAAGAAGGCCGACTGTCCGATGTTGAGGGGAGGAGCAGTGTGTGTGCCTACTTCGTCTACTTTGAGAATCACCAATGGACGAGAGGGTAAGGTAGGAGCCCCAACAGAGAGGAGTCGGGATTTGCAGTGTCAGACAAAGGAGGCCATTACTCCAGCAGGCGATATTACGGGGACGTTATCTATTGCTCTCTTCATGGTTTTATCAGTATGAAGTGTTATATGCCATTTGCATACCATGAATCGTTAGTGGTTTAATAAGAGGTCGTATCTTGTATAAGCGAGTTTCAAGTTTTCGGTTGTTTTTTTGGGTCGAGGTCGGGATCGGCTCCGGGGTATTGTGTGAGAGGTCTGTGATTAACTTTATTAGGTTAGTTCACCTGTATCGTTGGGGTATAGAGGTTGCACCATCTGTTCTGGTACGATCAACGGTGGCCTATGGGAGAACTTCTAAGTTCTAGCATTACCGTTGCTAGGAGAGGGGTTGTAGCAGAAAGATACTAGTGTTAGTCGCATGGGTTGTTTGGCCACTAGATGTTTCAAGGGGATTATATTCTCGCATTGGTCGTGTTCGGTTAGAGTTCAGCGGTTCCGCGAGAACGGAAGTTGGAGCAAGGATTCGACAGTCAGGGTAAAGGTTAAGGCTTCTAGTCGCATGCATGGGAGCTCAAGGAGTTGGTATAGTATCATGGGAGGTGCAATGAGGTATCGAACTGCACCAAATTTCAAGAGTACTCTTCAAGATTTCAGAGGATGGGCGATCTTGGGGTTTGACTGGTAATTGATCGCTAGCATTGATAAGTGCAGGTTGTCTACAATTGGATTTTAGAGGGCAAGAAGGATTGGGAATCCTTCAATTTTCACGTGCCATGAAGACTTAGTCGATTCAAAGTGGGGGAGAATGACACAGGTATTCAGGATCAGTAGCGGGTTTTGAAGCTTGAGTAAGTTCCGCATCCTGTTTAGGAAGAGACGACCCAGGTGGCCATTAGGGTTGCGGTTGTGTAAGTGGGAGTTCAGGGAAATTCTAGCAGCTGGATGACGCATTCGTGTCAGGCATAGCAGTTTTGTGGATGGATTCAGGTCGAGATTTGTGTCAGAGCCTCGGTGCCTGTTCTTTTCTGATAAAGTCTTTGGGGATTCGAAACCTAACCCGGACACCTGATTGGGACCACGAATGTCAGACAATAATAGAGTGTTGTAAGATTGAGGGTGTAGCTGTAGCATTCTCTAGGTTGGTAGATAGCATGGGAGTGTTGTTAGATCGCGAGAAGAACCATAACACCCACCTGTTCTAGTGCAACAGTAAGGGCGTGACAAACCCACGGATTGGGTTACGGATTTACCTAGGTGGATTAGACATGTTTGAGGCAGTGATAATACCATAGGAACACCACTGCAGTCATGGGATCAAGGGAGCGATGGACCGTATAAGTTCGTTTGTGATATAAGTGATGGGTTTTGAGCATTCTAACACTCCTATGGTGTACATGCAAATAAGAATTTTCATAAGAATGCAAATAAGCCATGTTTTCTCTGATATACATGCAAATAAGAATTTTCCATGGTTCTCATCCTAACTAGCATGGCATGGGGTACTTGTAATATAAAAACTAGTAGAATAACAGACCTTTGTTGTTGCTTGGATTCCTTAAGACCTTGTGAGCCTAGCACCCCAAATGTGATGCCTCAAATGTTTCACACAACACCACAACTCTTGGAATAACTTGAGAGAAGAGCACTTTTACTCAAAAATCGGCTAGCCCTCTTATTCTTGTCTTAGTGGCCGATTTTGCTCCATATGAGGTTGCTTATATAGTGTGTCACATGTAGGGTTACACCATGTAAACCCTAATGTGCATTGCTTTTCATTTCCCCCATGATCCATGGGTTTTAACCTTCATGGAGCATCCATGGAGCACCCAATGGGTCCTAGCCCAATCTGGTGAATCATGAACCATAAGCCCACTATATAAGAATGAAAGATTTACATAATCAATCCTCATATATTTAATTAGTCTCTTTTGATCACAAAATTAATTCCAAATTAATTCTTGATCAATACTAATTAAATAATATGATTTCATATTAATATATTAGAATATATTAACAAATCATAAGTGTCCTTTTTCTCATTTTGTCTATCCAATTGTTGAGATGTCGAGCAACCCAAATGGACCATGCCAAGCCAGGTCAAGTACATACCAAATGTAGTTATGGACTTAGACACCTTATCCAACAATCTCCCACTTGGATAAGTCTATTAACTATAGTTGCAAGTATGACTTCAGGAACCGACCAGCAATCGTAGCTCTTTCAAAGTCTCGCGGAACTAAGATGATGATGCGCCATTTAAGATAAGTGATCATATAATCATATGTTCTAGATATCAGCCGGAAAAATACATGGAACAATGTCGTACTTATTGTCTAGCAGTTTGTTTCCCGATTTCCGATTTGTTTGACATAGAACTAAACTGAACACATCAATTTGGTTCTGACCGGGCCCGGTACATAGGTCAAAACAAAATCATCGAGGGGCCCATATATCGCTTTTAATCCTCTAAGGATTAAAAGGAACAGATAAACTTCGACTCATATGCTTGTACTAACTACTTGTTGAATCATACACAAAAGCACGTTTTATAACATCGAGTTACTGATGTGTTTTCGTACAATCAATGCACAAACAACTCATATCTCTAGGTTTGAAGACTTATATGATATTACCATCTCACAGTCACTCGAGATAAATTCCATGAAGTGATACAAGTGAGCGTGGGTTGAATCCAATACTCAGAACTTATGAGCACTCACGAATGTTGTAGCAACTTTTGCTATGTCTAACATCTTAGACATCTACAAACCCAATTCATGACAGTCTTGATTCATATCTACTTCCAATATATGACTGACTATGGAGAGTTTGAATAAAGTAATTATTCTGGAAGTCAAAACATGCAAAATTGAAACAATAGTAAATAATTGACACAAGATAGCAACACTTTACTTATAAATAAACAACAACTTTTATTTAATCATCAAATGTCAATTACATTTTACAAGTTTCATAAATAGCTATCTAATCTGTAAAACTAATATCATCCTTCAGCCCAATTCCCCTCGCATGTTGCAAATGCTTAGCCCTACACAGTCCCTTCGTGAGGGGATCTGATGGGTTCTCATCCGATGATACCCTCCTCACCACGAGGAGTCCTTCTTCTATCCGATGTCTAATGAATTTGTATTTTCTGTCGATGTGTCTGGATCTGTCATGATCCCTTGGTTCCTTAGCTAAGGCAACTGCACCATCATTGTCATAGAAAATCTCCATAGGCTCCTTAATAGCTGGTACAACTCCAAGGTCTCCAATGAAGTTCTTTAGCCATATTGCCTCCTTTGCTGCCTCGTTTGCTGCTATATACTCTGATTCGCAAGTTGAATCACCCACTGTTTCTTGTTTGGAACTTTTCCAAGTAATTGCTCCTCCATTTAGGGTAAAGACCCAGCCCAACTGAGAGCGGAAATTATCCCTATCAGTCTGGAAACCAGCATCACTATACCCCACTACTCTCAAGTCATCACTCCCACCAAGGGTAAGGACCCAGTCCCTAGTCCTCCGTAGGTACTTGAGAATATTCTTCACTGCAGTCCAGTGAGACTTGCATGGATTCCCTTGATATCTGTTGACCATGCTCAAAGCAAAGGCCACATCAGGGCGAGTACAAGTCATAGCATACATGATCGAGCCTACAACGGAATCATACGACACTCGACTCATCTCAGCTATCTCAGCCTCTGTACTCGGGCTCTGAGTCTTACTCAGTTTGGCGTTGCTCTCGATTGGTAAGTCACCTTTCTTGGAATCCTGCATGCTGAACCTTTTCGGCACCTTATCCAAGTAGGTACTTTGACTAAGTCTAGTTAGTCTCTTACTCCTGTCTCTCAATATCCTTATCCCAAGGATATAGGCAGCTTCTCCAAGGTCCTTCATAGCGAAACACTTCCCAAGCCAGGACTTAACTTCCTGCAAGATTGGGACGTCATTTCCTATGAGTAGTATATCATCCACATACAATACCAAAAAGCTAACTATACTCCCACTAGCCTTAACATATACACAAGACTCATCTTCGCTCCTCGAAAAACCAAACTCTTTTACTTTCTCATCGAAACAAAGATTCCATCTGCGAGATGCTTGTTTCAATCCATAGATGGATTTCTCAAGCTTACACACTCTATTAGGGTGCTTTGCATCGACAAAACCCTCTGGCTGACTCATGTAAACATCCTCAACCAACTTTCCATTAAGGAAAGCGGTTTTGACATCCATTTTCCATATTTCATAATCATGAAATGCAGCTATGGCTAGCAAAACCCTCATAGACTTAATCTTCACTACTGGTGAGAAGGTCTCATCATAGTCAACTCCCGGAGTTTGAGTAAAGCCCTTCGTAACCAATCGTGCTTTATCAGTGTGTACATTCCCATCCATGTCGGTCTTCTTCTTGAAGATCCATTTGCACCCGACCGTCTTATGACCCGGTACATTGTCAACCAAGTTCCAAACTTGATTGTCATACATGGACTGAATCTCGCTATCCATGGCCTCTTTCCATTTGGCAGATTCAGGGCCTGCCATAGCTTCTTTAAAGCTGTTAGGTTAATCCAAATTTACCAGTGTACTATCACTGATAAATTCATCACCTTCCGTAGTAATATGAAAACCATAGTAATGCTCAGGTGGATTCCTAACTCTTGTGGAATGCCTCATAGGTACGGATTCATCAACAGTAGTTTCCTCCTCAGGTTGATTGCTAGGGTTTGAGGTTCCTTCATCGCTTGACTCTTGAAGTTCTTCAAGGTCAATTTGCCTCCCACTGTTTCCTTGGCTTATAAACTCTCTCTCTCTCTCTCTCTCTCGAAAGACCCCTCTCCTTGCCACAAAGACCACATTCTCACTGGGTCTATAGAAGAGGTAACCAAAAGAATTTTGTGGGTAGCCGATGAAAATACACCGCTCACTACGAGGTTCGAGCTTGTCCTGAGTCTCACGTCTCACGAAAGCCTCGCAACCCCAAATCTTGATGTGGTCTAAATTGGGAAATTTCCCAGTCCACATCTCGTGAGGTGTTTTGGCAACCTTCTTGGTATGGACTAGATTAAGGATATGGGCGGCAGTCTCTAAGGCATACCCCCAGAATAATATTGGTAATGAAGCTCGACTCATCATGGAACGAACCATGTCTAACAAGGTTCGATTGTGCCTCTCAGCCACACCATTAAGTTGTGGTGTTCTGGGAGGTGTCAATTGTGAAACAATTCCACATTCCTTAAGATAGTCAAGGAACTCTGTACTAAGATACTCTCCTCCTCGATCGGATCGGAGCATCTTAATGTTCCTGCCTAACTGATTCTCCACTTCCTGTTTAAACTCTTTGAACTTTTCAAAGGTTTCCGAATTATTCTTGATTAAGTATACATAACCATATATACTGTAATCATCAGTAAAAGTCACATAGAAGCGGTTAGCATCCCTTGTGGCGGTTCTGAAGGGTCCACACACATCTGTGTGTATGAGGTCCAACAAACCTTCACCCCTAGCACAAGTACCAGTGAAGGGTGACTTTGTCATTTTTCCAAGAAAACAAGACTCGCAACTATCATTTGAATTTAAGTCAAATGACTCCAAGACTCCAGCCTTCTGGAGTTGGCCTATGCGCTTCTTGTTAACATGTCCAAGACGACAATGCCACAAGGATGCCTTATCCAAACTAGTGGAAGAATCGATATACAACACATTATTTCCTAAGTTATCTACAACCGACACAGTTTCATATACACCATCACAAGGTAATGCTTTAAAATAAAGAACATTATTATAAAAAGCATTAATACCACCACATTCATTATCAAAAGAAAAAGTAAACCCTTGTTTGTACAAACCGTGAAAAGAAATAATATTTCTCGCCATTTCAGACGAGTAACAACACTTATTCAAATCTAACATTAACCCACTACTTAGCAACAAAGAATAAACTCCAATCTTGGTGACAGGTGAAGCTTTCCTATTCCTCATGATCAAGTTTATCTTTCCGTGCTCCACATCCTCACTTCTTCTTAGGCCCTGCAAATCAGAACATATATGAATACTGCAACCTGTATCAAGAACCCAAGAAGTAGTATGTGGTGACTTTTTAGACAATATAGTGTAAATACCTACATGTGTAGGTTTGACCTTCCCATCCTTAACAGTGAACATCTTGCAGGTACTTGGGGCAGTTTCGTTTCCAGTGCCCCTTTTCCTGACAATAGAAGCATTGAGCTTCTTTTGGGTTGGAGGAAGGAGTGACATAACCACCTTTGGTTCCACTTGAAGGGGAGCCATCAAGAGACTTTCCCTTGGTACCCTTCGAAGGGGTCTTCCTCTTCTTCCCTCTACTTTGCCCGATTGCCATAACAGGGGCGGCGGTAGGAGTAGGATTAGTAACAACCGATTTTCCCTTAAGACCAGTTTCAGCGGTCTTCAAAAGCCCCTGAAGATTGCTAAGTGTGACCTCCTCCTTGTTCATGTGATATTTCATTCAGAATTAATCATAACAAGTAGGTAAGGAGTGCAGTATGATATCAATAGCCAACTCCTCGGGGAAGTTCACATTCAACTTGAGCAAACGGTCCACAAACCTTTGCATTTTCTGCATGTGGCTCATGACGGATTCACCATCCTTCATTCAGGTTGTTATCATGGAAGAGATGATTTCATACCTCTCTTGACGAGCACTTTGATGGTAGCGGTCCATCAGGTCCATGTGCATCTCAAAAGGGTAGAAGTCCTCATAGGACTTCTGGATTTCAGCTTTCATTGTGGCCAACATGATACATGCCACCTTGGTAGCATCTCTCTCATGTGGCCTAAAGTCAGCGATCTCCTCTGGAGTAGCAGTAGACTCATCAATTTCCTTCAGCTCCTTGTCGAGGACATATTCCTTGTCCTCGTAACGTGTGACAATCCTGATGTTCCTAATCCAATCATTAAAGTTTGAACCATCAAAGATGACTCTCCCACAAAGGTTCATGAGAGAGAAGGAGCCGGTAGGGTTTGATCCAGAAGCAGCATTGTTGGAAGACATCTGAAGAGAAGAAAGACAAGTTTAGATTAGATATAGAATCCTTAATAAGTCACCCAAATGTAATATTAAGGCTAGGACCCAACACAATACTTTATAACTTGGAAGAGGGATGCCGTAATCCAAGCTATAAAATATTTGAAGGTAGGCGAATGATGATTCACCAATTTCCACCATGAAAAATGAAATAAATTATTAGGTTTTTAATTGGATTGAAACTCCTAGATCTTTTGAGATTCATTGGACTTTTCAATGGCATGTTTAAATCTCGGTTGTGCCCTCTCAAGTTTGTGACTGGGATGCTGAGGATCACAAACAAGGTGTGAATAATCATGCAAATTAACTTGGTATCCTTAATCTTTATCACCTAATCGATGTGTCGGTTACCCACACGCGCTCCACCTATCTATGATAAATATTAAGTCACCCTTTGCCACTCTTACTAGTCCATCTTAGTGTGCCGGTTACCCACACATGCTCCAACAACGACTTGGTAAGGTACAGAGTGTAATTGCATGGTTTAGCACCAATTTCACATTTTCCTAAAGTAACTAAGATTGGGAATTTATAAAAGGTTTAGTTACTTTATATTTATCATTATACTTTTAATAAGAATTATAGTCCTTGTCCTACCCGTTCGGCTAACGACCCTCCACCAGTCAAGGAAGCGGTGGGTGAGAGTGGACACCCATTAAGCTGTCATTTTATAGGCAACAACCTTATACCCCCCCCCCCCCTTATAGACCGGCTTCGTGAATGAGGCCTACTAACGGTAGAACTGACTTGCTCTTATATATATATATATATATATATATATATATATATATATATATATATATATATATATATATATATATATATATATATATATATATATATATATATATATATATATTATTAACTTATAATACTATAAAGTATAAGGGTTGAATTTTAACTTTTAAAACTCTAGGGTTTGGAATTAAAGTTTTCTAAAGTGACTTTACAAATTCCAAAACTTGAGGACAAGTTTTGAAATTATTCAAAACCTTTTAACTTCATAACTTATGAGTTTAATGGTCTATTAAAATGAAGACTCTTCATTTTATGTAACCTATGGTTCTTTAATGACTCTTTAAAGAAGTGACTTTTGGTAATCCATACTTTAAGGACAAATTATGGACTCCATCAATATCATTTAGATCAAGAATTACATCATCAAACAATTTGCAAATAATTCCTATGATCTACCAAAACTCATAAGCATGAACATTCATATCAACAATTTCAAAAATCACATAAACATATATAAAACTTGAAAATTTGATAATAACCATTGTAAATGGATTAGCATAATCATTACCACATCAAAAACAGGTTTTATAAGTCCAAAACAGTTTAGGGTAATGATTCTAGTCCATTTTCAGCAGCAAAACTCGAAAATCTGCATACAGGGCCTCCTACTCGTCGAGTGCAAGAACCTACTCGACGAGTAGGATGAAATTACACATGGACTTGTCGAGTCCCCCCATGGACTCGACGAGTTCACTGAACAGTGAGCAGAATTTTCGACTTTTCAAGCATTGTGCATCAAGTAAACAGAAAACAAGCCTAGGCTCTGATACCACGGATGGGTTTTGAGCATTCTAACACTCATATGGTGTACATGCAACCCTAGAAACCTTGGATCTATGTTTTCTCTAATATACATGCAAATAAGAATTTTCCAAGGTTCTCATCCTAACTAGGAAGGCATGGGGTACTTGTAATATAAAAACTAGTAGAATGACATACCTTTGTTGTTGCTTGGATTCCTTAAGACCATGTGAGCCTAGCACCCCAAATGTGATGCCTCAAATGTTTCACACAACACCACAACTCTTGGAATAACTTGAGAGAAGAACACTTTTACTCAAAAATTGGCTAGCCCTCTTGTTCTTGTCTTAGTGGCCGATTTTGCTCCATATGAGGTTGCTTATATAGTGTGTCATATGTAGGGTTACACCATGTAAACCCTAATGTGCATGGCTTTTCATTTCCTCCATGATCCATGGGTTTTAACCTCCATGGAGCATCCATGGAGCACCCAATGGGTCCTAGCCCAATCTGGTGAATCATGAACCATAAGCCCACTATATAAGAATGAAAGATTTACATAATCAAGCCTCATATATTTAATTAGTCTCTTTTGATCACAAAATTAATTCCAAATTAATTCTTGATCAATACTAATTAAATAATATGATTTCATATTAATATATTAAAATATATTAACAAATCATAAGTGTCCTTTTTCTCATTTTGTCTATCCAATTGTTGAGATGTCGAGCAACCCAAATGGACCATGCCAAGTCGGGTCAAGTACATACCAAATGTAGTTATGGACTTAGACACCTTATCCAACAATAAGGCTACCTTTGGTCATGTAGTATTCGCTTTTAGCCTTGGATTTGGTGACGTCGGGATTCGATGTATGGATCCAATCGGTTGGATCAGAAGGTCGTTAGAGCCGCAGTGGCAAGATAACTAATGGCAACTATTGCAGATGAGGATTCGTTCAAAAGTCGCGAGGGGTGACTGAATGGGAGCCTTTGGCTCAGTAACCAGGTTGGAACTCGGTATTTCAGGTGACTGGCTGACGAATTGGGACCAGGGAGGTCTCGGTGGATTTTGGAAAGCAATCAGGAGCCAACATGCTATTTCGGACAAGTTCCAGTGTTTCGGGCAATATCCGGTCGGGTTAGACCGAAGGGGTAGGTCGAGCACCCAGATATGCTCGGTAGTATCAGGTTGAAATAAAACGAAGGGGTATGTCGAGCACCCAGATATGCTCGGCAGTATCCGATCGAAATAGACCGAAGGGGTAGGTCGAGCACCCAGATATGCTCGGCAGTATCCGGTTGAAATATACTGAAGGGGAGGCCCGCACCTAGATATACTTGGCAGTATTAGTGTTTTAGGATTTCATGTATGTATGGGTAACTAATTTCTTGGTAGTATTGATGTTTTAGGATTTCATGTATGAATGAAGTGCTCACGACATGAGACGCACCTGATGCACCAAAACCCCTATTTTCGGGTAGTTAAAGGTATGAGATGATTAGGGTTGCTTCTCCTCAGCCTCCTTCACCTCCTAGATCTCTGGAAACCTTAATCTCAGCCCCCATTGAAGTCCTTGATCATTCTTGGTGTTATTCATGAGTTTTTGGGGTCTTTAAAGCTCATTGAGGAAGAAGAAGATCATTGTGGTGCATTTGTTGGCATCTTGGCTTCATCATCAGCTAGTTGTGGAGCTTTTGCACCTTTATAAGTCCTCAAGCTCAGGCCTTTCGTTTCCTTGCTTACTAGATCTAAGTTTCCATGCAAGTTATGGCTTGTAATGTTGGCTAGCATGCATGGGGTCCATAAAGTTTGAAACTTTATGGATCATGGTGGTATCTTAAGTCTTATAAGTCTCAGATCTGGATTTTGGTCACGGTTTTGGACTCAAAGTTTGAGTCTTGGACCTTTTTCCTTCATTTTGACCTAAGTTGGTGTTTGAGTCATGTCTTGGACATACATGTAAGGGTTTGGGCCCAATTTGGAAAATTGGGCCATTGATGGGTTTTTATGGATTTGATAGTTTTGGGCCTTGGTTGTGAATCTTGTTGGGCCAGGGGTGAAGCGGTCATTTCACCCCAAGTATGGATTATGGATCATGGTTTGGGACCCAATTGCTAATTGGGTGATATTTTGGTATTGATAGCTCGAGGAGTTGCCAGGACAACAGTTAAGGATTTCTTGCAGTGGACTTCAGCAGTGTGAGGTGAGTTGCCTTCCCTGTAGGAGTGGGTCGAAGGCACCAATGTCGGCCCACTAGTAGTTGTTTACAGTAGATATGATTGTCTTTGTGATAATTGTCTGGTATGTCACTATCTGTTGAGGTTTATGTGCTTGTATGCTATGTTATTATGTGGTAGTTGTAGGGGGTGAAGTAGGCCCCGTAACCGGTCGAAAAAGACCGAAGGGGTAGGCTAGCACCCAGATATGCTAGGCAGTATGTGATTTATGTGCGTATATGCTAGGATATTATGTGGTAGGGGTAGGGGTGAAATAGTCCTCGTAACCGGTTGAAAGAGACCGAAGGGGTAGGCCAGCACCTAGATATGCTAGGCAGTTTCCGGTTGAAAGAGGGGGAATGGTCCCCGTGTCATGGTCGTAAGGACCGAAGGGTAGGTCGGGCCCCCCAGAATTGTCTGGCAGTATATTTATGTTATGATATTATATGGTAGTAGTAGGGGTGAAATAGTCCCCGTAGCCGATTGAGATAAACCGGAGGGTAGGTCGGGCACCCCAGAATGGCCTGGCAGGGTAGATCGGGCACCCCAGAATTGCCTGGTAGGGTAGGTCGGGCACCCCATAATGGCCTGGCAGGGTAGGTCGGGCACCCCAGAATTTCCCAGCAGTATGTTTGTTATGGTATGAGGTATGATGGGGGAACTCACTAAGCTTCGTGCTTACGGTTTACAGTTTTGGTTTCATGTACTCGTTTTCAAAGGAAAGGAGTCTGCTTGATCGCAGTGCATCACACTATGTTTTCCGCACATGAGATCTTTGGGATTACACTCTGATAATGTTTTATGTTAATATGTTTTGATTATTTACACTTTGGTTTTGACATAGGATGTTATTATGGAGGTTACTATACTAATTGGTTTTGTAATAACTTATTCAAAAATGAAATTTTTGGTCTTGAATTTTGTGATGTTACACTATCTTCCAAAACCAGTCATTTAGCTGAAAACCAGCCCTAGACAAAAGATTAATCCTTACATTGTGCTCCATCTATAATCACGTCATAACCATGATCATTCTTCACATTGTGACCCTTTTTCTTCTCATGTCGTGGTCCTACATCTGCCACGTCGTGACCCTACCTTCCTCACGTCGTGATCTACATTCCTCATGTTATGATCTATATTCCTCACGTCGTGATCTACATTACTCACGTCGTGACCTACATAACTCAATTATAGCAGTCTACTTGATGCTCACGTCGTGATAGCACCATGCTCACGTCGTGAGACCAAAGTATGTTGCTATTCTTCATTTTGACTATATCACACATCGCAATCGCTGCACCAGATACTTCAAATCGTCACGCCTCGCATCCTGTTGTAGGCCTAGCAACCATACATCAGAATGTACCATATACACCATGTCGTCCACTGCAATATCACTTATCTTCTCGTACACGATATCATCCAATGTCCAGCCTCCCAATGGCGATCGGTTTTAATTTATGGGGGAAAAGGTCCCGACAATTAAAAATCGATATGTTGCAAAAATTCTAACTATTCAAACAATTTTATTACTAATATTTCACCATATAATTTAATTTAAATCGCAACACCCACTACGTCATGCATATCACATATACCATATCATGCACCAAAATTCTTCCCGCGATATGCATATATATCATATATACAACGGTTCCAAATTATTTCTACCAGGCATAATCAAATAACATTTTTCCACCTTACAGTTTAAGTTTAGGTATTTACTATAAGCACCTAATTCACTTAAACAACAGCTCTGATACCATCTTGTAACGCCCAGATTTTTTTCACACCAGGTATACCCCAAAATACATTCCATAATTATCAAAAATTTTACAAAACATTTTGGTATACACAGGCATACTGGAGCACAAGAAGCTATCACAAGGATCGTGCTGGCAGCAAGCACGGGATCGAGTCGGGCGCTACAATCTTTAACCTGCAAAACACTTACAAACAAACAACGTAAGCCTCATGACTTAGTGAATAACAACTACAATAACATAAACACATAATCCAAATAACAATTCATCCATCAGGCAGATATATTCACAATATCTCCTAAGAGATTTAACATAAATCTTTTTGCATAATAATCCCATGCTTTGTAAAGCACTAAGCCCAAACCTGTCAAATGATACTATCTCCAATATGAGATAAATATAACCCAATATATATCAATATTTCATCTCGAATCCGAGATAAATATGAACCAATATGTCAATATTTCATTATCACCAATTTAACTAATCAAATACCATATCTCCAATCCGAGATCACATACTCAAATAATTATATCATCCTGAGGTACCATATAATGTCATTATAATCACCAATACACATATATCAACATGTGCATGTACCAACAACAACGGATGTTAGAGTAGTGTTACTCACTTGATCACTTGGTTGACACACTACTTCGGTCCTTGACCTATACAGCTTTCCCGTCCGTCACAAACTGGTACCTAACCAACAATTTCCAAGTTCCTTAGAACCTGTTATGATTTACCCTTAACTACACCCCGTGACTATTTGTCACCAATCTCATTAAATACAATAATATATCAATACTAGGCTTAACCCCATAATCCAATAACCAAATCTATCATATCGGGTAATTTCAGTAGATTAGGGTTTATAACCCTGACAGTCCCAACTAATTATCTTACCGTGAGATTTACTTACAAATCTCACCAACAGGTCCGTAACAACACCATATCACGGATACAAGTATATGTACATAACATATACTCAAATCTCTCCAATCCCAACAATAATGTTGTATAAAACAATTACATAATAACGGGGTAAATTATACCTCTCCGCTCAAATGTGTCAAAATCCCCTAAATGACACCAAAACACTCGTTTTTACACTCTGCAAGCTCTCACGACGTGAGCATTATAATCTCACGTTGTGATCAGTGTCCAGACATGGTCCTGCCACGCGTCGCACTCTCCTGCCACGTGTCTCGTCGATTCATCGCATCTCACGTCGTGAGAATCACTTGCTCACGTCGTGAGAGTCAAATATCACGTCGTGACAATCATAATTCACGTCGTGGTGGTCAACGGTTGACCTTTGACTTGACTTCAGTTGATTTTCTAATAGTAGCATCCTACTTTCATCTCAACTTCAAATAGCCATAACTTTCTCATACGGACTCCGTTTTCAGCAAATTTTATATCCACGGAATCGTCATCACACGAACTACAATATTCTTCAATAATATTTTAATAATTAACATTTCTAAAAATTAACCCTTTTTAGGGATTATTTCACCTACCCCTTTCATAATATCTATATTTCATAAAATAACACCTGTTACGAAAAAACGGGTGTCACAAGTCTTCCCCCCTTCAAAAGATTCCGTCCACGGAATCTCCTGAAGTCTCGTACTATAATAAAAAATTCCATTAACTTATAGTCCTTCCAAGAAGAACTATTGAATCACATCCTCCACTATAATTTCATAAAAATGCATGGTTGTACATTATACTATCACAGTTTACTATTATTTTCTTAGAATAATGCATCATACATTTACACTACAATACACATATATCTTTATCAACAATGATAACCATTTTCAACACAAAATGGTTATGAGCTATCCATTACCATCAAATTTCTACATCTCATTTTAAACTTCCTTTCGATTATTAACACTTTTCCTCGAGCCTCACAATCGACTAACATTTCTTCGTGAGAAGTTCATAACACAGAAAAAAAATCTCACATAATAAGGATAGGAACATATTCGCTATCCCTAAATAATTCTACTTAATCGTAAATTTTAGTTATTGTCATCGTATTCTTTGCAACAAGTAGTACTCACTTACTACTTAATTAAAATCAACTATTTCTATTTATCATTCTCAACTATCACCAAATACTCGATTTACGAATCCTTTCAAGTTACGAGTATTTCACTATTACCAAATCAATTAACTACACATCATGATCTCCAATCCGAGATCATACATACCATTAATTATCAGTTATTACCGAATATCATATCGGTGAATATCACATTTCCAAATCTCATCATTCACATAAATTTATTACATCAAAATTTCTCGAATTCACCCAATCCATTATGGTCTTTAATACCATAATGTAAATCAGATATGTAGTAAATCCACACATACTGGTATCTTCTATACATCCAATAGGTCAATCAAACACCTGTTCCTCAATATCTTCACACTACGAAGATGTCATTTCATTCTCACCCTAGCAACCTCTTACTATGTTCTCAATATGTGACATTTCAAAGTCAACCTTTCTGGCATCATGTCAACCAGTGACATTAATAATTCATCCTTATTCTCGTGGTAACTCTGATACAAAGATTACCATACATACACTTATACACATACATATATTTTTCAATTCCTGTGGTATCTCCAATCCGAGATTACCACCATATCGTTTCATGTTCCAATAGTATCCCTAATACATGATAACTATCATGTCATACCTGTCACATTCCATTGGTATCCCCAATCCAGGATAACCATTTTGTCATACATGTCACGTTCCAGTGGCATTTCCAATACATGATATCCACCGTATCGTTCCTGTACAAGTGGCATCTCCAAACCAAGATAACCACCAAATCATACCCATACCAGTGGTATCTCCAAACCAAGATAACCACCAAATCATACCCATACCAGTGGTATCTCCAAACCAAGATAACCACCAAATCATACCTGTACCAGTGGTATCTCCAAACGAAGATAACCACCAAATCATACATGTACCAGTGGTATCTCCAAACCAAGATAACCACCAAATCATACCTATACCAGTGGTATCTCCAAACCAAGATAACCACCAAATCATACCTACACCAGTGGTATCTCCAAACCAAGATAACCACCAAATCATATCTATACCAGTGGTATCTCCAAAACAAGATAACTACCAAATCATACATGTACTTGTGGTATCTTCAATCCTAGATAACCACCAAATAAAAAATATGTATGTATATGTATGTATTTCCGTTTCCGTGGTATCTCCAATCCGAGACAACACTATAATTCCTTTCAATTCACATGATAACTCTAATACTGAAGTTATCCTTACATTCATTTCTATATTTTTCTCAGGATACTTCAAACACCAACATTTTCATATCATTGCCACTTTATGACAATTATATGAATCTAAAATTTATGAGTAAAACAAAGTTTACTCATATTCAATACTCATCTTAAAAATGTTACTACCTCCAAAAATTTATATCTGAAGTATCAGTTTCTTCTACCGGGTTCATATCCTGAAAATACTTCTCCTCACGTCTCCCAAATTTATCATGACTAATATTAAGTATCCTGCTTTCAATACAGAGCACAGTTTTAACTTCATAATTTCCAGCCACATTGTGACTCTAATCTCGTATCACAAATGAAAGGACCCCTTTCTATACTTTCATATTTCTGAAAGACCCAAACTTTCATACTTGACAATATAGTTACTCCAAAACATTCTACATGCATATTCATAAAACAATATTTTTACATTGATAAAGTCATTACAAAAGATTTGATACAAACCGACTATGTTTTAAGATTTTACATGACTACCCAGGATATTGTAAATCTATACAAACCTAAACCAAAATAAAAAAAAAAATATTACAACTATTCTAAGTCTTCCAACTATACTGGGTGCTTATTGCCTGCATTATGTTAAAACATTGGGAGAGGTAAGCGATAACGCTTAGTGAGTTCAATAATAGATACAATAGAACGTTATGCCATATATATATATATATATATATATATATATATATATATATATATATATATATATATATATACCAATATGGCAGAAGCAAATAGGAGCAAGGAACAACAAAGGCATAATGTGATAAGTTTTCCCTAACAATCATTGATTTGATTCAAAGATATACAATCATTGAGACATAACAATTTCCATACTTGATATACATCAGTAACGCTTTGGCCCAAATGGCACAGAAGACATACAACTTCGGATTAACATTTTGGTAGATTTTAGGTTTTCATGCCCTGTCTAACCATCTGCCAATGCCATAGAATAGAGTCATTCACTTACTGAGGGACATGCTCTACATGGCCAGAGGCTACATACCAGTACCACTGTGAATCTGAGTTCTTAAACTGATCACATGGTCAAAGGTATAGCTTTGCTATCATAAATAGCAGAAATAAAAATAACACGGGAAAATACTCGGGAATATTATTCTACCGAAGCCAAAGTGAAGCCAAAGTGATGCCTATGTCATACACTTCATGGTCAACGGTTCATACCAATACCCAAGTGATGCCTATGTCACACACTTCAAGTCAGAGGTACAACCTTGCTATAAAAATAGCGGATACAACAACTCGAGATGATAACATGGAAAAGCACATAGCACATATAACACATAACATACAATTGTTTCTACATATTAAACTCGCCGTGAATTAACCGGGGGTCAAAATAATAATTTGGGCAGCACTTTGGCTCTAAATATGACTTTCGTCGTTGAAAACCAGGAGTTTTCTTGAAAACCGGGCTCTGCGAAGGTAGAGCTTCGAAACCGAAAAGATAAATTTTTCGGGCTTCTCGGGAATCTCGGGGCGCGTTTCGGGCTTTGGAATAAGTATCGGGGCTTCGGGGGAAGTTAGTGTTAGGTAAAATATGAAAGGTTGAAAACATGTGGCTATGCATGTGAAATAAAAGAATCAAATTCAATTGTTGGACGGCTAATGTGAATGGAAGGAAATTCAACGTCAACATTTGCGGCTTTCACATTTGAGTACTATTGTTACGACGACTCAACATTTGCGGCTTTCACATTTGAGTACTATTGTTACGACGACTCAATTTCATGTGCAAATTGCGGCTCTCTCACCTATATATATGCATGTATGTTTTGCATATTTGGTGTGCAAAAACTTGAGAGAACATCAAGTGTAGAGTGTCAAGCCAATTGTAATCTTATGAGTTTTAATAAAATTCTCTAGTTGCAGCCCGTGGACGTAGGATTTGCACCGAATCCGAACCACGTAAAATCCTTGTGTTCTTCTTACTTTATTTTTATGAGTTTGTGTGTGTGATAGTGTGTTTCCGCTGCGTGTACCCGGTCCGGTTCCTAACAACTGGTATCAGAGCCAGATTAGCGAGGTTTTGGAGGGTACGATCGTTTTTTTTTAATCACGCACGAGTGTACCTGATTTGTATCTTGTTTGTCGTAATGGCTGAAGACAAGATTATAATCGAAAAGTTCAACGGTTCTGATTTTAGCTGGTGGAAAATGCAACTAAAAGCATTGCTATGTCAGAAAGACTTGGACATGGTACTCGGAGACAAACCGGAGAAAATGGAAAAAGCTTTTGAAGATGCGTGGAACTCAAAGGACAAGAAAGCCAAGGCGGTTATTACATTGTCATTGACGAAGAGCGTTGCTTTCAACATCATGAATGAAACCACGGCGCGTGGTATGATGGAGGCTCTGTCAAATATGTATGAGAAACCATCGGCGGCTAACAAGGTGTTCTTGATGAAGGAGTTGTTCACTACAAGGATGAATGAGGAAGGCTCAGTTACGGTTCACATTAATAATCTAAATTCAATTCTGTCCAGATTATCATCTGTGGGAATTAAATTTGATAACGAGACTCAAGCATCACTGCTACTAGCTTCTCTACCTGATAGCTGGTCCGGAACAGTTACTGCTGTTACGAGTTCCGTGGGGACCATTGGTATGACTTTTGAAGGGGTTAGAGATTTGGTTCTAGGCGAGGATATCAGACGCAAGAATCAAGGTGGATCTTCCTCTTCTGATTTATTAAATGTCGGAAGAGGTAGAGGGAATAGCAGGAATAGTGGAAGCAGTGGGAGCCGGGGAAAAAGTTCTTCTAGAACTTTGAAGAATGTGAAATGCTGGAACTGCCAAGAGGTGGGACATGTTAAGAGTCAATGTCCAAAGAAAGAATTGAACATTGCCGGTGCTGAGAGTGTGTCTGAGGATGATGCATTGATACTCAGTATGGAAAGTTCTGTGGACTCTTGGGTCATGGATTCAGGGGCTTCGTTTCACGCCATGGACAACGGGGAAACGATGGTGAATCTAAAAGAAGGAGATTTTGGAAAGGTACGTTTGGCAAATGACGAGATGCTTCAGGTAACGGGCATGGGAGATATTGATTTGGTTACTTCATTGGGAACTACATGGAGCCTGAAGGATGTCAGGGTGATTCCGGAGCTGAAGAAGAAATTGATTTCTGTTGGTCAGCTGGATAAACAAGGAATGGAAGTAAGGTTTGGTGGTGGTAAATGGAGGGTGATCAATGATAATCTAGTGATTGCTCATGGTATGAAGTGTGGGTCATTGTATATGGTTGAGGTATCTGCTGAGGGAAGTATGACCGTCCCTGTTAAGCAAGACAAAATCTGGTTCGCTAAATCTACGGCTAAGAGAGTTCATTTTGCAAACATGAATTCTGGAGCCAAGGGGATGTTAGCTGAACGAGTCAGAAATTCTAAACCATTCAGGGGATTCTGTGACAGTGGGAGCACGGGGTGTGTTTCGGGTACAGTTACAAAGAGCCGTTGGGTTTTGAAGACTAAGACTGAAAAAGTCTCTCCTGTTGAAAGTTTGCAAAGTTGGGAGAGTGTTAGTGGTCCTCGGTGTATCTCTGGATCTGGTGGAGTGTCCAAACCGGTTGAGACAGAGGATGAGTCGGTGGTGGGATTAGCCACGACTGAGTTGGAGCTAGTGGGAGCTTCAACTGTCCCTTCTAGTACTTGAAGATGAGGGGCGGCTGCAATTAGAGAAATGGGACTAAGTTTAGCTTGTTCTTAGGAACTGGAGGCTTGGAAGACTTGGTTGTTTTAAGATTACTGGAGTTGGATGACAGAGACGGACCATGTTGTTCAAACTTTCAAGTGGGAGATTGTTAGGTAAAATATGAAAGGTTGAAAACATGTGGCTATGCATGTGAAATAAAAGAATCAAATTCAATTGTTGGACGGCTAATGTGAATGGAAGGAAATTCAACGTCAACATTTGCGGCTTTCACATTTGAGTACTATTGTTACGATGACTCAACATTTGCGGCTTTCACATTTGAGTACTATTGTTACGACGACTCAATTTCATGTGCAAATTGCGGCTCTCTCACCTATATATATGCATGTATGTTTTGCATATTTGGTGTGCAAAAACTTGAGAGAACATCAAGTGTAGAGTGTCAAGCCAATTGTAATCTTATGAGTTTTAATAAAATTCTCTAGTTGCAGCCCGTGGACGTAGGATTTGCACCGAATCCGAACCACGTAAAATCCTTGTGTTCTTCTTACTTTATTTTCGTGAGTTTGTGTGTGTGATAGTGTGTTTCCGCTGCGTGTACCCGGTCCGGTTCCTAACAGTTAGAATGTAAGAAAATGTTGAAAAGGGGTGAAAAAGACCAAAATCTAAACTTCTAACAGGGAGGTCTCGCAGCTACTATTTATAGTAGCGAGGTCCGGAGCTTCGGCCGAAGGAAGGAGGACACGCGGCAGCTGGAGCGAGGCTCGGATCCGGAGAAGTCATCTGCGAAGGCGAGTCAGCAGCCACGCGTCAGAAGGAGAAGCGAGAAGAGTGGCCGCCTCCAATGCATGTCGGACCAGGAGAGGACCGGACTTCGGTCCAATCAGGAGGCGCCTATGACGACTTCGGACCAATCAGCGGGTGACACGCGTACTGCGGTCCAATCAGCAGCGAACACATGTCCGACACGTGGAACCCTCGCATGCGAAGGGTGACTTGGCATCACTATTCATGCGATTTTTCTCGAAAATTGTGCCAAATCTTGTAAAATCCATAACTTTCTCATACGAGCTCCGTTTTTGACGTTCTTTATATGCACGCGTAGAGAAAATTATGCTCTACAACTTTTGTTTAGACTTCGTCGGAAAATTTTGACTTTATTTTTATATTATTATTTTTAACAGACCCGGACTGGTAAATCCGTTAAAAATTCATAACTTCTTCATCCGACGTCCGTTTTCGTCAGACTTTTTACCGTTGTACTACTAATGACGAGACCTTCAATTCTCGTTTAGGTTGTGTCGGCTAAAAATCACTCGATCTAAAATTCGAGTTTTTAGCTGTCTACTGCTAAGCTGAAACTTGTAAAAATCATAACTTCCTCATACGAAGTCAGATTTTGGCGTTCTTTTTATCGAACTTCTCGGTTTAATGAATACTACGACTTTAATTTAGATCACTAAGGCTAAAAAGTAGTTTATCAAAAACTCACTTTTTACGTCATTCGGCACCGTGCCGGTTTTATCGCGGATCTTCGATTGGTCATAACTTCTTCGTTATAACTCGGATTTCGAAGGTTTTCGCCTACATGTTTCTAACGAGATTATCTACAACTTTCAATAATAAAATTTTACATATTTCAAATTTTATATTTTCACTAAATTTCACTATTTGACTTTTAATTGGAATCTCATAAGACTTCCAATAATTTATGAGTGATTCGAAACATAGTTTTACTTCATTTCTAGTAAAAACTATCTGTTAGAACTTAACACTCAATTTCTCATAATATTTCATAATATTATTAACTTTTTAATTTACATAACACGATTTCAAAACGTGTATGTTACAACAAACACGGTCAATAATTATCAACTCACACAGTTGAAAGATAGATACTAAACATCAATCAACCGTACATAGTAATCTCATGGCCTATCTGTAACACCCCATTTATTAAACAAACAAATAAATCAATTAATGAATGAATAGTAGCCCTAAAATCAATAAATATATAGCAAGGTTTTGGTCTTGAGGAGCTAACTGTCACAATTTTAGAAGTTGTGGGTTAAAAGTGTAAGTTCCGGGATTATTTTGTAAAGATTTTTAGAAGACGGGGGGTGTTTGGTAAGTATGGGACTTAATATGAAAGGATTTATGGAAGCAGGGGCTAAAGTGTAAATTCTGGACGTAAGTTGAAAAGTTTTTTGTAGAGGAGGGGCCATTTGGTAACATAAGGACTTCAATTGAAAACAATTTGTAGAAAGAGGGGCTGCTTGGTAAATTTCGGACTTGATTTGTAAGGGATTTCAGAAGGTGGGGTTAAAAGGGTAAATTAGGGACTTCAATTGAAGAGAATTGGGATGGAGGGGTTGGAACTGTAACTATGGGGAAGATGCATAACCGGGTGTACCTTCTAGCTGCCTCCATATAAAAATAAACACTAACCCTAATGTTAACTTCATCAGCCTCCACCACCCTTATGCCCCATTCACCACTGGCCCCGCCCCCGCTGTTGGAGTCGGAGAACCACCACCATGTTGGGTGTCGTTACCGCTGCTATGTCGGGGCTGCTAAGGACGAAGACCAGCACGGGATGTCGTCGTTCAGTCGGAATTGAAGGGAAACAAACCAATATCGCCATTACCGCCGCTATTTTCGGTCGATGGCGCCACTGTTACTGCCATTCCCAACCGACGACAGTGCCACCGGACTTCCTCCATCATCCTTCCGTCCGTCGTTGCTTCGTCGGTGCCACCTCCCAGCTCCATCCGCCGCCGATAACGCCGATTGTAGCCGTTGTTGGCCGCCAATCGTGCTACTGCTGCCGCCGCTGCCCGTTCTCGTTGAAGACAAGTTGGCGCCATGAATGTTCACGGTTCTGCCACCACCAGCCGCCGTGTGGTGGTGGTTGTGGGCATGTCTTGATGTGTTGTGCGTGTTCCTGCTATGTGTGTGTTTATTTTAGTAAAGTGGTGTTAGGTTGTTTGGCCGGAAAATTGAGAAAAGGACACCACCACCACCGTGAGGTGGTGGCTGCCACCATGTACCACCGCCGGCCACCACAAGGGTGGTTGTGTGTGTGTGTGTTTATCTATTTGTGTGTATTTATTTTGGGATTTGGTGTTGTACATTGTTATCGGTGATGAAATAATGAAAAGAAAACTCATAACCACCACCGTGACGTGGTGGCTGCCGCCACCAGCCGCCGTGTTGGGTGGCGGTGTGTTTTTGCTTGTGCTTAGTTGTTTTTGGTATGCCTGGACAAAAATGGGCTAGAACCACAACCACCACCGTGAGGTGGTGGCCGCCGCCGTAAGCCGCCGTTAACCACCACTACCCGAGGTGGTAGAGGGTGGTGCCCGACTTATGAAACCCTAGTGGGCCCAATGAAACCCAATTTGATCTAAGACTTAGCTATTGGGCCTAATTGGGTTGTGATTGGGCTGAAAACCCTAATTAGGGTTTAGAAAACCCTAAATAGGGTTTAGAAAACCCTAATTTTGGAAATATGGGCTTGGACTTATCGGGACCCGCATTTTGGGCATTGGAATTGGATTATGTATTAAGCCCGACCACACCATATGATTTGTCTAGTAGAGTGATGGACTTAATGGATTAAGTCCTTAATGGGTTAAGTGAGAAACACTTAACCCTAATCGTCATTTCATGTGAAAACCCTAATTTCACTTGGGCCTTAAGTTGGGCCTTTCTATTGGGCTTTGGTGATTGGGCTATTGATGGGCCATTCAAGAACAATCGTATGGATTAAGAATATATGGATGGGCTTTAGGGTAAGGCCCATGTGGGGGGTTTGGGCCCAATTTGGAAAATTTGGCCATAGATGGGCCATAATTGGGCCTTTATGATTATGAGATATTGGGCCATTAGAAATGCCAAATGTTTGGACTGGACTAAATAGTTGGGCCTTAGAATAAGACCATGTAAAGGTTTGGGCCCAATTTGGAAAATTGGGCCATATTTTGGGCTTTGACTCACAGTTTGACCTTTGGGCCTTTGGATTGGGCCTTGAGCTTGAATTAAGCTAAGATGGGGGTAAAGTAGTCTTTTACCCCAAGCATGGACTTATGGATATATGTTGGAACCCAATTATTAATTTGGTGTTATTTTATTGATTGACAGTTCGAGAACCTGTCATCCAACAGCTAGAGTTTTGTCTACGGGACTTTAGCAGTGCGAGGTGAGTTGCCTTCCAATAGAAGTGGGTCTACGGCCATAATGTTCGCCCACTAGTAAGAGTTGTTTGATTAGATGATTGTCTTTATAATAATTATCTAGGTTTGCTACTACTTGATATGTTTTATGTGCTAGCATGATATGATGTTATGTAATAGTGATAGTAGGGGGAATGGTCCCCGTGTCATGGTCGTAAGGACCGAAGGGTAGGTCGGGCCCCCCAGAATTGTCTGGCAGTATATTTATGTTATGATATTATATGGTAGTAGTAGGGGGTGAAATAGTCCCCGTAGCCGATTGAGATAAACCGGAGGGTAGGTCGGGCACCCCAAAATGGCCTGGCAGGGTAGATCGGGCACCCCAGAATTGCCTGGTAGGGTAGGTCGGGCACCCCAGAATGGCCTGGCAGGGTAGGTCGGGCACCCCAGAATTTCCCAGCAGTATGTTTGTTATGGTATGAGGTATGATGGGGGAACTCACTAAGCTTCGTGCTTACGGTTTACAGTTTTGGTTTCAGGTACTCGTTTTCAAAGGAAAGGAGTCGGCTTGATCACAGTGCATCACACTATGTTTTCCGCACATGAGATCTTTGGGATTACACTCTGATAATGTTTTATGTTAATATGTTTTGATTATTTACACTTTGGTTTTGACATAGGATGTTATTATGGAGGTTACTATACTAATTGGTTTTGTAATAACTTATTCAAAAATGAAATTTTTGGTCTTGAATTTTGTGATGTTACACTATCTTCCAAAACCAGTCATTTAGCTGAAAACCAGCCCTAGACAAAAGATTAATCCTTACATTGTGCTCCATCTATAATCACGTCATAACCATGATCATTCTTCACATTGTGACCCTTTTTCTTCTCATGTCGTGGTCCTACATCTGCCACGTCGTGACCCTACCTTCCTCACGTCGTGATCTACATTCCTCATGTTGTGATCTATATTCCTCACGTCGTGATCTACATTACTCACGTCGTGACCTACATAACTCAATTATAGCAGTCTACTTGATGCTCACGTCGTGATAGCACCATGCTCACGTCGTGAGACCAAAGTATGTTGCTATTCTTCATTTTGACTATATCACACATCGCAATCGTTGCACCAGATACTTAAAATATATTAACAAATCATAAGTGTCCTTTTTCTCATTTTTTCTATCCAATTGTTGAGATGTCGAGCAACCCAAATGGACCATGCCAAGCCGGGTCAAGTACATACCAAATGTAGTTATGGACTTAGACACCTTATCCAACAATAAGGCTACCTTTGGTCATGTAGTATTCGCTTTTAGCCTTGGATTTGGTGACGTCAGGATTCGATGTATGGATCCAATCGGTTGGATCAGAAGGTCGTTAGAGCCGCAGTGGCAAGATAACTAATGGCAACTATTGTAGATGAGGATTCGTTCAAAAGTCGCGAGGGGTGACTGAATGGGAGCCTTTGGCTCAGTAACCAGGTTGGAACTCGGTATTTCAGGTGACTGGCTGACGAATTGGGACCAGGGAGGTCTCGGTGGATTTTGGAAAGCAATCAGGAGCCAACATGCTATTTCGGACAAGTTCCAGTGTTTCGGGCAATATCCGGTCGGGTTAGACCGAAGGGGTAGGTCGAGCACCCAGATATGCTCGGCAGTATCAGGTTGAAATAAAACGAAGGGGTATGTCGAGCACCCAGATATGCTCGGCAGTATCCGATCGAAATAGACCGAAGGGGTAGGTCGAGCACCCAGATATGCTCGGCAGTATCCGGTTGAAATATACTGAAGGGGAGGCCCGCACCCAGATATACTTGGCAGTATTAGTGTTTTAGGATTTCATGTATGTATGGGTAACTAATTTCTTGGTAGTATTGGTGTTTTAGGATTTCATGTATGAATGAAGTGCTCACGACATGAGACGCACCTGATGCACCAAAACCCCTATTTTCGGGTAGTTAAAGGTATGAGATGATTAGGGTTGCTTCTCCTCAGCCTCCTTCACCTCCTAGATCTCTGGAAACCTTAATCTCAGCCCCCATTGAAGTCCTTGATCATTCTTGGTGTTATTCATGAGTTTTTGGGGTCTTTAAAGCTCATTGAGGAAGAAGAAGATCATTGTGGTGCATTTGTTGGCATCTTGGCTTCATCATCAGCTAGTTGTGGAGCTTTTGCACCTTTATAAGTCCTCAAGCTCAGGCCTTTCGTTTCCTTGCTTACTAGATCTAAGTTTCCATGCAAGTTATGGCTTGTAATGTTGGCTAGCATGCATGGGGTCCATAAAGTTTGAAACTTTATGGATCATGGTGGTATCTTAAGTCTTATAAGTCTCAGATCTGGATTTTGGTCACGGTTTTGGACTCAAAGTTTGAGTCTTGGACCTTTTTCCTTCATTTTGACCTAAGTTGGTGTTTGAGTCATGTCTTGGACATACATGTAAGGGTTTGGGCCCAATTTGGAAAATTGGGCCATTGATGGGTTTTTATGGATTTGATAGTTTTGGGCCTTGGTTGTGAATCTTGTTGGGCCAGGGGTGAAGCGGTCATTTCACCCCAAGTATGGATTATGGATCATGGTTTGGGACCCAATTGCTAATTGGGTGATATTTTGGTATTGATAGCTCGAGGAGTTGCCAGGACAACAGTTAAGGATTTCTTGCAGTGGACTTCAGCAGTGTGAGGTGAGTTGCCTTCCCTGTAGGAGTGGGTCGAAGGCACCAATGTCGGCCCACTAGTAGTTGTTTACAGTAGATATGATTGTCTTTGTGATAATTGTCTGGTATGTCACTATCTGTTGAGGTTTATGTGCTTGTATGCTATGTTATTATGTGGTAGTTGTAGGGGGTGAAGTAGGCCCCGTAACCGGTCGAAAAAGACCGAAGGGGTAGGCTAGCACCCAGATATGCTAGGCAGTATGTGATTTATGTGCGTATATGCTAGGATATTATGTGGTAGGGGTAGGGGTGAAATAGTCCTCGTAACCGGTTGAAAGAGACCGAAGGGGTAGGCCAGCACCTAGATATGCTAGGCAGTTTCCGGTTGAAAGAGGGGGAATGGTCCCCGTGTCATGGTCGTAAGGACCGAAGGGTAGGTCGGGCCCCCCAGAATTGTCTGGCAGTATATTTATGTTATGATATTATATGGTAGTAGTAGGGGGTGAAATAGTCCCCGTAGCCGATTGAGATAAACCGGAGGGTAGGTCGGGCACCCCAGAATGGCCTGGCAGGGTAGATCGGGCACCCCAGAATTGCCTGGTAGGGTAGGTCGGGCACCCCATAATGGCCTGGCAGGGTAGGTCGGGCACCCCAGAATTTCCCAGCAGTATGTTTGTTATGGTATGAGGTATGATGGGGGAACTCACTAAGCTTCGTGCTTACGGTTTACAGTTTTGGTTTCATGTACTCGTTTTCAAAGGAAAGGAGTCTGCTTGATCGCAGTGCATCACACTATGTTTTCCGCACATGAGATCTTTGGGATTACACTCTGATAATGTTTTATGTTAATATGTTTTGATTATTTACACTTTGGTTTTGACATAGGATGTTATTATGGAGGTTACTATACTAATTGGTTTTGTAATAACTTATTCAAAAATGAAATTTTTGGTCTTGAATTTTGTGATGTTACACTATCTTCCAAAACCAGTCATTTAGCTGAAAACCAGCCCTAGACAAAAGATTAATCCTTACATTGTGCTCCATCTATAATCACGTCATAACCATGATCATTCTTCACATTGTGACCCTTTTTCTTCTCATGTCGTGGTCCTACATCTGCCACGTCGTGACCCTACCTTCCTCACGTCGTGATCTACATTCCTCACGTTGTGATCTATATTCCTCACTTCGTGATCTACATTACTCACGTCGTGACCTACATAACTCAATTATAGCAGTCTACTTGATGCTCACGTCGTGATAGCACCATGCTCACGTCGTGAGACCAAAGTATGTTGCTATTCTTCATTTCGACTATATCACACATCGCAATCGCTGCACCAGATACTTCAAATCGTCACGCCTCGCATCCTGTTGTAGGCCTCGCAACCATACATCAGAATGTACAATATACACCATGTCGTCCACTGCAATATCACTTATCTTCTCGTACACGATATCATCCAATGTCCAGCCTCCCAATGGCGATCGATTTTAATTTATGGGGGAAAAGGTCCCGACAATTAAAAATCGATATGTTGCAAAAATTCTAACTATTCAAACAATTTTATTACTAATATTTCACCATATAATTTAATTTAAATCGCAACACCCACTACGTCATACATAGCACAGATACCATATCGTGCACCAAAATTCTTCCCGCGATATGCATATATATCATATATACAACGGTTCCAAATTATTTCTACCAGGCATAATCAAATAACATTTTTCCACCTTACAGTTTAAGTTTAGGTATTTACTATAAGCACCTAATTCACTTAAACAACAGCTCTGATACCATCTTGTAACGCCCAGATTTTTTTCACACCAGGTATACCCCAAAATACATTCCATAATTATCAAAAATTTTACAAAACATTTTGGTATACACAGGCATACTGGAGCACAAGAAGCTATCACAAGGATCGTGCTGGCAGCAAGCACAGGATCGAGTCGGGCGCTACAATCTTTAACCTGCAAAACACTTACAAACAAACAACGTAAGCCTCACGACTTAATGAATAACAACTACAATAACATAAACACATAATCCAAATAACAATTCATCCATCAGGCAGATATATTCACAATATCTCCTAAGAGATTTAACATAAATCTTTTTGCATAATAATCCCATGCTTTGTAAAGCACTAAGCCCAAACCTGTCAAATGATACTATCTCCAATATGAGATAAATATAACCCAATATATATATATATATATATATATATATATATATATATATATATATATATATATATATCAATATTTCATCTCGAATCCGAGATAAATATGAACCAATATGTCAATATTTCATTATCACCAATTTAACTAATCAAATACCATATCTCCAATCCGAGATCACATACTCAAATAATTATATCATCCTGAGGTACCATATAATGTCATAATAATCACCAATACACATATACCAACATGTGCATGTACCAACAACAACGGATGTTAGAGTAGTGTTACTCACCTGATCACTTGGTTGACACACTACTTCGGTCCTTGACCTATACAGCTTTCCCGTCCGTCACAAACCGGTACCTAACCAACAATTTCCAAGTTCCTTAGAACCTGTTATAATTTACCCTTAACTACACCCCGTGACTATTTGTCACCAATCTCATTAAATACAATAATATATCATACTAGGATTAACCCCATAATCCAATAACCAAATCTACCATATCGGGTCATTTCATTAGATTGGGGTTTATAACCCTGACAGTCCCAACTAATTATCTTACCGTGAGATTTACTTACAAATCTCACCAACAGGTCCGTAACAACACCATATCACGGATACAAGTATATGTACATAACATATACTCAAATCTATCCAATACCAACAATAATATTGTATAAAACAATTACATAGTAACGGGGTAAATTATACCTCCACGGTCTCATAACTCGGCCCGTATCACACGTATATCGGTCTAACTCCACCGGTATAATATCACGTAAATGACTCCTGGGCAGCATCTCCGCTCAAATGTGTTAAAATACCCTAAATGACACCAAAACACTCGTTTTTATACTTTGTAATCTCTCACGTTGTGAGCATTATAATCTCACGTCGTGAGCAGTGTCCAGACATGGTTCTGCCACGCGTCGCACTCTCCCGCCACGTGTCTCGTCGATTCATCGCATCTCACGCCGTGAGAATCACTTGCTTACGTCGCGAGAGTCAAATATCACGTCGTGCCAGTCACGATTCACGCCGTGGTGGTCAAAGGTTGACCTTTGACTTGACTTCCGTTGACTTTCTCATAATAGCATCCTACTTTCATCTCAACTTTCAAATAGCCATAACTTTCTCATATGGACTCCGTTTTCAGCAAACTTTATATCTACGAAATCATCATCACACGAACTACACTATTCTTCAACAATATTTTAATAATTAACATTTCTAAAAATTAACCCTTTTTAGGGTTTATCTCACCTACCCCTTTCATAATATCTATATTTCATAAAATAACATCTGTTATGAAAAACAGGGTGTCACACTAACCCAATACGCGCAACGTACCTCTTGGTACACCCAACGTACTCCTCTTGGGTGTAATTCCTTATCATTAGGTGCTTGTTTCTTAAAGACTTTTCATCCAACTTCAGATCTAGACCCAAAACATCATTCTAAGTCATAAAGTTTGTACCTTTATGACTTTCCATGGCTAGAAAAATATCCAAAAGCTAAAAACCCCAACTTATTATTCCATTAAAACATAATAACTCTTGCATGGAAGGGATAGAAGGACCAAGATCACATTTTAATGGTTCTTAGCACCTCAAAACGTCTAAAAGGACAACTCTTCAGGTTCGAGTAGATGATACTCATGAACACCAAGCTTATGGGACCAAATATGAACACAAACTCAAGGATAGCAAGATCCAAGAAAATAATTCATCAAGTTTCACACTTTATACCTTCAAAAGATGCTTGAGGGTAAAACACTTTTGGATCCAAGATGCCTTAATCTTCCAAGATGATCTTCATTCCTTCTGCTTCCTTCAAGAACACCAAAAATGCACTCTCAAGCTCAAAAAGGCTCACACAAAGGACTAGGGCTTGCTAGGGACGAATTAGGAGATGGAGCCAGATGAGGGAAAAGGTATTGAGGAGTTAATGATGCTTAAATAAGGCTCAAACCATAAAAATTAGGGCTTGGCCCAACCATGTACGCCTTGCATACGTTGAGTACGCCCAACATACTTAACACAACCACACTATTTCATTAAGTGGACAATGGGACCAATCTTGCAACAAATTAAACACTAAGGGTCAAAAATGAAATTTCCAGAACAAATGGGTGTTACACTTGTGGATTAACAACACACCTCACATGTTATCAACAACCTTGAGGACTATCAGCTATCTAGGAGTTATCAGCAACTCAATTCACATATGGCAATAATCAACAAATAAGACCAAGGTGGTCAATATATACTACCACACATGTGAGTATAGTGAAAAGAGTCACCTCGCAAGTAACAACTAAACACCATCGCTCTCACCCGACGTAGACTGATCCTACATGGCACCTAACAGTAATAAAGAGTACCCTCTTCGTCTACACTCCAAAACCCTTAGTTTGACCAAAATTTAACCTAGGTCAACAAGTCAATGGTCAAGGTCAAAGTCAACAGCTAATAACTTCAACCATTGAGCCTCACGTCAAGTCCAACCCTTGGTCACATCGTGAGAACTCACTCAGATTGATTCCAACTCGACTTGTTCCAACTCGGCCAATTCGGTCACAGACAACCGGATCAGTACGCATCACGACGTGAATCCTCCTTGGTCACGTCGTGAGCATAACAGATCAACTTAGTCACAAAATCCTTCCTTTTTCATGTCGTGACACCCTTAGTGTCACGTCGTGACTTCAGTCTGAAACCTCCAGTTAATGATTTGAGTCCTTAATCCATTAAGCCTCCAACTCTAACTTTTGAAGAAGCTTAAGGGATACCAAAGGTCTATAAAAATTATTACTTTATGGAAATTCATGCTCCACGCATGTCCTCTATCCATTCTAGGCAAAAAGTGAAGAGATAACACCAAAACTCACACGCATGGATCCAAACTCAACCAACTTCTAAATCTGAACCTTAATAGTACTCAAAGGACCCTTATAATCCATAAAGTTGTTAACTTTATGGATCTCTTCCAATCAAGCTTGCTCAAACATTAAGAAAATGACACAAAACCTAGATCTAGCAACATAGAAGCATAAAGGTTGAATGTTGGACACTTAGGTACTGTTTGTTTTTTCGAAGAGAAAATTCATGAAGTCTGCGGACCACCTCTGCAACTCTCTACAACAGAAGAAGTGGACCAAACGGTTGCAACCTGTAATAAGAAACATGTTTGTTTTTTTAACATCTACATGCTGCTGCAATAAACTGAAATTTAAATAAACCAATTTTACAAACTGAAAATAGTTCAACACCGAAATTTTAATAGTTTTAGTCTTAAAACATTGAAATAATACTAAAAACAACATGTAAAAAACAAAAATATAAAACTTCTAAAAAAATATTAAAAAATGTAAAATAAGTTATAAGTTTTTTCTAGAAAAAACTTATTTTAAAGAACATAAAAAAAGAAAATTATAAAAAAAATTAAGAAAATATTGCAAACAATGTCTAGAAAATTCGTAAAAGAATCACACATGTTACACAAGATGCGATCGAAACTGAAAATATTATTAAAAGAAATGATAAAAAAAAAATTTAAAAATCAAAGTTTTTTTTTTTTAAATCAAGTTATAAAAAATTATGGAAGCTAAAAAAGGAAATTGTATCAAATTCGTAAATCAAAGTTCTTTAAAAAAAATCAAAGTTTAAAAAAACTCAAGTTATACCAAATTTCTAAAAACAAAAAAAATCACTTGGAAAAAATGAAAATTGAAGAGGTTTGAGGCGAGTCAAGTGCTCACGCAGATGTTTTGTAGTCTGAAACCTTCCAAAATACAAACTGTTGCGAGAGGGCAAGTGCTGCGTCATGCAAAAAAAAGTGGTCTGAAGAGGTTTTTCTAAAAATACAAACAACCTTTTACAAAAAGGTCCACAATGAGCACAAGATGATGATGATGACGTTTCCTTGCTAGATCCACAAATAGAACACCTTCTTCTTCTCCTTGTTCAAGCTCCCAAATGCACCAAAAGGCCAAGAACCACCAAAAGAGATTAGGGTTAGGGTTTTTCTGAGGTTTGAGGTTGATGGAGGCTGATAATGAACCCTAAATTCGAGATAATGGGGCTTAAATACGAGAGAAGCCTTAAAAGATCATGATCTTAGGTTGCAGCCTTCCTCACGTTGTGACCACCTATGGGTCGCGTCGTGAGCACATACCAGGATACGCATTTCTTACTTGGCTTGTTAGGTCATGACACTCGTTTTTTTCCCAAAAACCATGCTTTTGACTCCTTAAAGCCCTAAATCGAACCATTTTGAAATACGGGTGTTACATAGAGGTGCCTTAACAACGTTATAACATGGGGAACACCACCCCTCTCATGTTAAGGGATGTTATGGTACGAAATGTTATAACGACCATAAAGAGCAACATGGGAATTAACCAATAAAAGACATTCTCTTTCTCTCTCTCTCTCTCTCTCTCTCTCTCTCTCTCTCTCCCTCTCTCTATCTCCCTCTCTCTCTTTGTATCTTTTAACATGTTATAACATGTGAACACCATTTCCTACATAAATGGTATGGTGTTAAGGATGACATGGCATGTGAGGTGACATGTTTTTAGTGTGATAACACGCCATCACATGTTGCCTACACCTAGTAGCCTAAAAGAATAAAGGTTAGGTCAAAAGTCAAAAGTCATAACTATATATATATATATATATATATATATATACACACACACACACACACACACACAAACACATACGAAGGGGCAGACTTGCGCTTGTGTTGTTGGATTAAAATATGTATGGAACATATTTTTTTTAAATGCGTTAGAAAAAGAGAAGGGATGTGGATTGAATATATACCTTTTAATGTTTCAAGAATCGGACCGAATGTTAAACTGTTCTTTGTAGACCAATGGGCGTGGCACCACCGCACCCTACGATATGTCCACCTGACACTACAGTGGGTAGGGGTGAGTATATTAACCAAAAAACCAACCAAAACCAGTTAACGAAATAACCGAACAATTACTAAAAATGTGGTATGGTTTCTATTTTTGATTAACCAAAATACCAAATACATATGGTTCTGTTATGGTTTTCATCCAATATCGAACCAAGAACCACCAAAAAGTTTTTCGTGGTGCATCATGACTCCGAGGCTTGTACTTGACGTCACGCTTTAACAAATTGGCACCTTAATATGTTGATACATAAGTAAAATAATATTAAATTCAAATGTATGGCTGATCCACAACCATCAAGATGCTAACTTTGTGGACTAAGGACCTCAGAAACATCAAGAGAAACAACTCCTAACTCATAGAGTGGAAGGAATCCACTAGATCTCATAATATGACCAAAAAGGGACCAAAACTTCATAAAGACTAGATCTAAGTAAACAAGGAGCAAGTTCCAAGCTTTATACCTCAATGAAGCTGGAAATGATGTGGGAAATCTAGATCTACAAGTTCCCTTTGATCAAAACTCCTTCTTCCAAGCTCCTCTTCTTCAACTTTCACCAACACACACTAAAACACACACTCAAGAGGGTCAAACCTCTTCAAGGAAGGCTAGGGTTTCGAAATGGCACTCTAAGGGCAATGGTGGCTGAGAAATGAGAGAATAAGGGGGTCATAGTGTTGTTTAAATAGGGTCTGAACCCTAAAATTTAGGATTTGTCCCCTGCATGCGTACGCCCAACGTACAAGGAGTACGTTCAACGTACTCCAACTTATACAAAGTTGGCAAAACTGCCCCCTAGGGACCAAATTTGCAAAACATTTACACACAAATGATCAAAATGAAAAATACCTTGAATCGAATGTTACAATATGGTTATTACATAGAGTAAATTACACGAATGGTCCCTATAGTTTTGTGTAATTTGCGCGTTTGGTCCCTAACTTATTTTTTTAACTCAGAAGGTCCCTACTGTTTGTTTTTCTTACACGCTTGGTCCCTGTCTTACCTAAAAATACTATTTTGCCTTTGATTTTTTAATTTATTTAAATAAACACACCCCCAACCCCATCCCACCCCCTCACCTTACCTTACCTACCCTACCAATTTTCCCTATTTAAATAATAGTTTTTTTTAGGTAAGACAGGGACCAAACGCGTGACAAAAACAAACAGTAGGGACCAAGCGCGTAACAAAAGCAAACAGTAGGGACATTCCGAGTTAAAAAAATAAGTTAGGGACCAAACGCGCAAATTACCTCAAACCATAGGGACCATTAGTGTAATTTACTCTATTACATATTTGCTAAAACGTATGAAAACTATGACAAAATGCGAACTTAATTACTAGTTTAGATCTAAGTTAAAACTTTTAAACTCGGATCAAATAAATACACAATTAAAATACTTCGATGACAAATTCCATAATCCTTCAAAAAAATTACATGATTGGTATGTTAGACTGCTAGAAGATATTTTAATGGTGGCACACGTGAGCAAGAGTGAGAAGCCGGCAATGTATGTTGGGAGTTCCACGTGGCGGACAGATTAAAGCAGTGTCGTTGCTCTTTAGACTCATAGGTGGTATAGCGGTATAGTCGTATGCTTAGGTAGTGTTTGTTTTTTGTCTGCAGATCTGTATGGCCTCTTCTTCTGTCTGTGCCGTGCAGATCACGCGCAGACATTAGCCTTCGCAGACTGTTTGTTTTTTTGAAGACTGCAGACCTAAAAATGTCTGCGCGCCCTCTTCTTGGCGCAGATGTGGACCAGAGTCTTCTAAAATCTTCAGACATTTTCTAGCCTAAAAAAACATATATATCTTTATTTTTTTTTAAAGTTTTTTTTAATTTATATTTTTTCCAACTTTATTAATGATAAACAATTTGAAAAAAGAAAATTACAAAACTTTAAAAAAAACGTTCGACGATTCAAACATGATATTTTTGACAAATTTATAAATAAAGATTTATTACAATAATAGTCGTTGAAATTGTTTATATAAATATAAAAAAAATCATAATATATTCTTATATTTTTTTGCCAAATTTTATAAAACATTATTTAATACAGTATCGTCGATTTTTCGAGAAAATATTTATGGTATGTTTTTAATGGATTGAATTGAAAAAATCGAAGTTTATTTCCATCTATTTATGTATCAAATTCTTTGATCACTAATTATAATGTTTAGTTATAACTTTGCACCAAAGTTGTTGATTTTTATCAAATATATACGTTAACTCATATCATTTTTATTTTTATTTTTATTTTTTATACAATAATAGATAAAAGTTGATTTATAGTCGTTAATTATTTATAACAAAGTTATAAAAAATATTAAAAAACCACTTTGAAGTTTAAAAAAATCAGTTTATTTAGATTTCAGTTTATTTTAGTAGCCCGCAGATGTTAAAAAAAAACAAACAGTCTTCTTTTTTCAGACTGCAGACGTTTGGTCCACATCTTCTACTGCAGAGGTCTACAGATGTGGTCCACAGACTGCAGACATTTTGCCTCAGAAAAAACAAACAGCACCTTACTCATGCCTTTTTCCAATTCTTTTAAAAAAAAAATCCAACCAAAATATGGAAACCATCGTGTAATTTGTATTTATTGCTTTGTGTTATTATTACACGGGTGAACAGGGGCGAAGCCAGAATTTTAGAATAAGAGGGGCTTGAATTATAATAAGATGTTAAAGTGTATTTTATATCTCAGTAACTTAATGGAGACGATAAATTTGACAAGGAAGTTATGTCGCTAATCATGATTTCTTAAAGCACATGCTCGAAACATGAGTCATTTAATAGCCTCAACATAAGCTTTACTTTGTAATAATTAATAAGAATTTACCTCTCTTAAAATCGAAAATTATTTTTTTCAAGTTGTTGGTTCTTCGATATTACTATTCATTTCATGTTGTGGCGTGTATTATGAACATCTTCCATATTATTATTACTAATAATATGCAATTGTAGGTCATAAATATCTTATTTTCATTTGAAAAAATGAATTAATGATTCTTTTTTGTTTATGTTTTACATACTCTATGATTTTATCATTTACCCTAAGATTATAAGAAATTAATACATCATTTACAAATTATATTGCTAAAGGAAATAACTACAAGTTATAGAAAACTTAAGTGTGTAATAACTATTAAGAATTTAAATGACTTGTTATTGAAATTGATGTTTGTAAAGTAGAAAGTAAATGAATATTATAAAAAAAATTATGTTTGTGTAATTGCCTAATTTCTTGAAGCAGTAGACAAATTAAACAATTGGGCCATGGGGGTGGCAGGTGGGCTACATAGTGAAAATCCAAGGCCTTAAGGGATGAAATGCAATGCTATGAAAAGTAACCAATTTTTTGGTTAATCAAATAAAAAATGTTGGGGAGGCAAAGCACCTCCTGGCCTCCCTATTGCCTCTGCCCCTACGGGTGAATATATAAAAAAATTAAATATAAAGATCTAAATATTTGAAAACTTTTAATTTATAAGAAAATAAGAAAAATAATAAATTGTTAAAATTGAAATGTTTTTTTATATTTTAAGATTTAAACAAATAATTTAAATAAATAAACAAAAGAAACTAATAAGCTTTAATTTGAGAATTTTGAAATTAAAAGTTAAGTTCATTAGTAAAATTGATATCCATTTATTAATATATTTATTATAATTATTAAAATTAAATATTATGTGGAATTTAATAAAATAAGAAAACTCATAAAATGACATGTGGAAAAATAATAATTCAAAATAACCACAAAATGACATTTGACAAATTGAATGAGAGTATGACATGTGGCATTAAAAACTTCATTTATTAAAATAGATACCATATATTAAATACAAAGTTTTTAAGAACAATAATGTTTTTTTTGGGAGTTTTGCTACAAAAGTTTTAGATTTTGGCTGATTTAGTCCCTAAAATTTTTTAATTTATACAAAAGGTCTTTGTAAAGTTTCATTTTTTACAAAAACAGCCCACTGTCTAAGATTTTTGTATGTTGGCAGGTTTAGCCCCTTGTGTAGAAAATAAATTACAAATATTGTCCCCATAATTTGTAACAACCCAAAATTTGGAAGGATTTGACTTTTAGTCAAATATTGACCAAAAGGGCAATTTGGTCATTTATGATAAAAAGACGAGATTATGAAGTTGCGACTTCATGAAAATGTCCAAGAACAGTTTAAGTAACTAAGAAGCGGTAAGATGAGTAAGTTCAAGATAAATAACGCATAAGAAGATGTATTTTTGGTCAAAATGGTAGAAGGAGAATTTTATGATTTTTGGGTCTACTTTGTGACTTAATAGATTAAGACATGTATTAATTCAGTGATAAATGACTTAATAGAGTTGTAGAATATGTTTCCACCTTCGTTTGGATATAAAGATCACTGAAAATGGCAAGGAAACGAAGAAGTTATGTGCGTTTGAAGTTGGAAGAAAAATTGTCTCGAGCTGGAATGGAATCAACAATGTACTTTGTTGATGTGCAGCCCCCACGACGTGGTTATGCGCAGAAAATAGATTATAATATGTTTAAAGATCTCATTTCAATCATTCTTCATGGGGGATCGATTGGGAGCTGAGATGGTGCCAAGAGAAGCTAGAGATTGTGGATTGCAAGGATTAACATCCTTTCCCTCTTGAGGTAATGATTTCTTCCTTTTATGAAGTTTTGAGCTTCAATGGTGGAATTGTTAATTTGGTTAGATTGCTTATGTAACACCTAGTTTCGAAATGTTTCTAATTTTGGGATAACAGACTGTAGTATGATCACGTAAAGGTCTTGGGCTTCAAAGAAATAAAGTTTAGACCCTATCGGATATTGATAATGTTGGTTAAGTGATTAAACATGTCACACCCCCAGTTGACGGCAGAACACTGGGGTGAGCGACGTCAATGAATTTTGGGATAACAGTCAAAGCACACATAAACAGTACATAATAACCTATAGCACCAATATTACAAATTACTAAATATCTTACATCAGCACATGCATCGTTACAAATCTTCATTAATGCGAACAATAGCAATAAAGCATAATTTATACAAACTGAAAGATCCACATAATCCACGCGTGAACTCCTACGTCTTAATTTCCTGAGAATATATGCATTAAGATACGTCAACAAAAATATTGTTGGTGAGTTCTACAACTTTTGACTCCAAGTACTATTATGACCAAAAACACATATAAACTTGGTGATTATAAACTAAAGCACTTTTATCAAAACCAAATCTATAAAAAAAATGATCCCTTTGTAATCATATGCAAACAAAAACGTTTGTTTATGTGAATAACTTATTTAATAAGTTTATAAACACTGAGAAGGTTGTGTCGTAATGTTTATTAAGTATTAATTTACTTAACTCATTAATTGACACTTAGCTGTGTGGGCGAAACATTTCTACTACGTACGGTCCTATTACAACTCGTATGGGTGAACTAACTCCATGTTTAGCTATCATTGTAATTCAATACGTGTATTTTAATGAACTTCAGGGGCCTATAATGAGCCTATAACCGAACTATAGATGCGAACACCTATGGGGTAGCATTGGACCGTGCTAAGATCATCGCACTACAAACGTTGCATGCTGAGAACATCACCGACGTGTCATTGACGTCATGGAATAATAAGGGATTGAACTTTTGTGCCCGTTGACTTGTCAAACGTAGGTTGTAGCTAGTAACCACAGGCGGGGAAGTCAACCCGTATAGATCTATACCAAACAGTTCAACGTTCATTGTTGATTAACGGTTATAATATAAAGGATTTTCACTAAGTTATGAGGTCTTAGTTGACGAAGGAGAAACAACTCATATAGGGAGTCCTGAGTTTAAGTGATCATTTTCGACGTGGGAGATGGTCTAGTCCTAAACTTTTTGTTAAAAGGTTATTAAACCATTATCAATACCTATCGTTTTGAGAGTCAAAATGCATGAGTTAGTTTAATTTCCAAACTTTTGATTTAAAAGTTTATTAAACTAATGTTTATTCAAATCGTTCCAACTAAAATTTTTTGTCATAAAACTTAGATTATAATGTTTGCTAGACTTAGCATTTCTAAGAATTTTAAATAAGAATTCTGACGAAAATCAGACAGCATGACGGTTGCGTTTTAACCAAAAAACCAGGTTTTTAACCAATGTGAAACCAAAAAATTCTACAAAAATCAATAGTTTACAAAATCAACGAAATGCTCAAATCGGCATATAATACCAACTTTGAACTTGAAAATCCAAAACATACTAAAATATGTAACAAAGTTCATAATCGAGTATAAAAAGACTTATATTTCTATAAGTAGTATAAAAATATAACACGACGTTTTTATAGTTATTTTTACATATATATATATATATATATATATATATAATTAGTTGATTTTGAGTATCTGAACAAATGTGCATGTAAGTAATCTAAAATTTGATTTCGACCCTTTTTAACATTGTACTTTTATTATTGTATATCATTTTGATAATTACGTTTCTGGATTTTATACTTATACACTTTATACATTCCATATCATGCTTATATGTATTTGAAAGACAAAACACGAAAATTAATCTAGAATGTCGATTCTGACCCTGTTATATAAATATATAGAAAAACCATCGGGAGTCGAAATTATGATCTGTAAACTCAGAGGCTTAGAAATTGAGTCTACTTTGTCCCTGATTTTTTCCCTGACCTGATATTGTAACACCAAGTTTCGGGTATGTCTCTCTTAAAAAGTATTAATGTTTCAAGTTTTGAATTTCTGGTGGCCACGACATAGTGAATGAGTCCTACGACGTGGTCATGTCCAATGATTTCGTGGAGGTTAAGTAAGTGTCACGGCGTGGCAATCTATTCGCCACAGGGTGTCCGCTATTTAGTGGCAAACCCTAATTTTGGTGGTTTTGTCCCCATTTAAGGGATGTGATGGCTAGGGTAGCCCACCCTCAGCCTCTAACACTCTCCATCAGCCTCCATAAGCAAACCCTAGTCTCCATTGCTAACTCTTGAGCTTTTATGGTGTTTGGTGGTGTTTTATAGAAGAAGTGTAATATCCGTGTTCCCATGTATTTTCATTTTTGGCTTGGTGCATTAATTCTTTTACAATTTCGGTTCTTATGTGGGACATAGCTGCATAGTTGAGAGGCTTAGGCGCGGTCCTTCCATGTAGTATGCAGGGTGTACCTTGTGTACAATTGCTTTGTGTTGCTTTTTGATCATAAGTAACACATATCCTTTGTATTTGCCAATAGGTTTCCATCCTAATTTAATAACATACTTTGTTGAAAAGTTCTAATATATAAGGGTGTCCATGGTGATCCTTAAGATCAAGGTGGAGTTACCTTTGCATTATTATTATTATACGTACAGTTACTGCCAATGACAAGATTTCCATGCGTGATTGGTCATTATGATGTATCATGACAATGAGTGATTTCAAGATAATCCTCACTGTGCACAAGTAGGCTAGCCACTCATTGTGTGTGGAATTTTTTGTGATGACTCATGAATATCTAGCTTATGATGAAGACTTGCTGTATGTTTGTTTAGAATACACTCATCCTTACATCCTCCCTAGTAGTTGTGTTTGCAATACGCTCCTTCATAACTACATGATGTACGTTTGGAACACACTCATTCATACTCAAGCCCTTAAGCACCTAATCAATAAGATGATACTTCTTGAGAGGAACTTAGGTTTGGGATAGTTGCATGTTGCATAACACTAATGTTGTTATTTACTTATCCCTTTTTAAACGAAAGTTGATATTTGGTTTTTACTTAACTAACTAATGTTATCTTAAGGTCGTTGATTGTCTTAAAATGTGGGTCATAAACCCTTAAACTTGATTTGGATCATTAAAACCCAACATATTTTGAAATGGTGTTATTAAACTTTGGGTCGTTAAATCGTAATATGTTTGAAACAATTTTGATAAGGGTTGAGTCATAAAACCCTTACATCTTTTGGAAACGATGAGTAAATGGTTTTTTTGGGGGCCGATTTAAGTAAGTTAGATTGTTATTTTCTTACTCTAAATGAATCTGCATCGGATATTCTCACTAAGCAATTTTATTACCTAACTTATGTTGATATATGCTCAGGTTGAAGATAAAGTCAAGGAGTAGAAGACCCTACCTTGGAATTTGATAATACCACAACCTATGTGGTGATTTTGAACAAGTGTTTTTGATGTTTATTGTTAACAACCTCACTACCTTTAAACTTGATAAAACGTATATTATTTTGGGACCATTTTATTTCCGTAAACTTTAATTTAAACTTTTTGAATTTTAAACAAAAATGTCTCTTAAAGGTATTTTCAACTAGACCATGGCGAAGGGTATTACACTAAGTGATGAGAGATTTCTGCTCTAATACCAAGAAATCACTAAGAAACTGTTGGATTAAGGTGTCTAAGTTCATAACTAAATCAGTATATTCTTGTAATTGGAAGCAAAGACCTTTTTGGGTTACCCACATAACTAGAACTTGATTATAATGACATTTGTAGAGAGATGATAATTTATTAAATTATTATATGATTAATAAAATAATTGGAAATTATGAGGAAATGATTTGTTAATATATTATATTATTGATATATTAATTAAAAATAGATAGTTGGCTTGTTGATTTATTATGTGACTAATAAATTAATATGAGATCAATTGTTAAAATAATTGATTTGTTAATTTATATGGTTAATATATTAATATGACATCAATTACAATTGATTAACTATTAATCAGAATTAATCTGAAATTAATTTGAGATTAATTGGAATTAATTAAAGGAGCAAGGGATGAATTATAATTGTTCAACAGTTGAACAAAAGAGGGATAACACCCGCAGATTCGGGCTAATCAATTAAAATATAATAAGCGTTAAAAATGACTTTTTGATAGAAGATTATTCAGGATACATAATCTTAAACAAAGTTATAATATACGTGACAAAGATTCCGTACATATAAAGAATGCTGAAATCGGACTTCATATGAAAAAGTTATGTTTCTTCGAATTTTCGCGATTAAACCGGCACGACTCTACGTATCGAAGAAAGTGACTTTTTGATAAATTATTTTTTAGCCTAAATGATCTAAACAAAAGTGATAGTAGTCGTTAAACTGAGAGCGTGCATATAGAGAACGTCCAAATCTGACTTCATGAGAGGAAGTTATGATTTTTCAGGGTTTCAGTGCAGCAGTGCGGGGACAAAAATTGAAATTCTAATCGGTTGGTTTTTAGCCAAAACAATCTAAACGAGAGTTGAAGATATCGTAAATATGAACCCGTCGATATAAAGACAGTCGAGAACGGACGTCCGATGAGAGAGTTATGAATTTTCAATGGACTTTAACAGTGTAAGCTTGTTAAAAATATAACTTTTAAAAATAAAGTCAAAATTAGCCGACGACGTCTAAATGAAAGTTGTGGACAACGTCAGTAGCTACGCGTGGATATAAAATTCGTCGAAAATGGAGCTCGTACAGAAAAGTTATGAATTATTTAAGAAAACAGAAATCTTCACGCGCAGCCGCATGCCCAAACAGAGGGCGGGGCGCGCCCTGACTTACCACCCAAATCGCGACACGTGGCACCACGCAGAGAACGAAACACCATCATCTACCGACCAGATGCCCCCCCCCCCCCCGATTCAGTCAATATAAACCTTCGATTTCAACACTTTTCTTCACACCCTCCGCTCCAATTCTCTTTGGAATACTTTCTAGCTTTTAGCCCCTCTAATCCCGAGTTCCTGGTTACTTTAGTGAGCCCATGTAGTGTTAGATAGCCGGCGAATAGAAGCTCCCATATTAGAGTTTTGCCTGCATAATTCCCGGTTTTCATCAGAAAGCTCTGTAAGTTAAACTACACTTATTTTATTTAAGTGTAACTTTTAATTATAGTCATAGTCGTTATTATGAACCTATAATCAAGATTTATCAGTGATTCCAGGTTATTATACTGATTGATCTACTTACGGGGATGATGTCTAGGCTGGATTTAGTAAGGTGTTTAAAGTGGAATTTCCAAACAGTATGCTCTGTATACCAAACGGACCCTACCTCCGATATGATCCTACCTGGTTGTTCATTACTTGATAGATCTTGGTGTAGACATTAGGATTAGTGAGGAATCTAGACTGTCATTAGTCGCCAAGAATATAATACTAAGACTTAGTGATATGAACCTAGGTCGTGTCAGAGGAGAAGCTAAAGTAACAAGGAGAAGTTATGCTCAAATTCCAAGGCATCAACTTTTTATCAAGTGAGTGCATAGTTACCTTCAGCTTACACATAGATATAAAGTATCTAGATGATTAAATGATATGTGTACCTATTATATGCATTACTTGAACTCTATGTTAAATGAATTATATGATTTTTACTTGATTTAATCATATATGAATTTTCATATATTTATATAAAATATATCGGTTAGTGATGGGTGACGAGAGATTAGAGATGATAGATAAAAAATGATTAGGAGATGCCATGAACCTTAGTTGCGATAACTACAAGGTAGTCATCTACCAGAGTATAGATGACGACCACAAACTAATCTAAACAATCCAGTGGAACACCGGCAGGTTTGCAACCTATAGGTGATGAATTTACGAGTTCAGACAATGTACGAACCATGTATTCATGCGATGTACTCTATTGACGAATTACGATTTCAGGTGATGTAAGAACTCTATATTCAATGCGATGATTAGTTGATTAAGATTAGGAAAAGTCCTTAGCGATGGAAATATAAACTGCGATGATAGGAGACGAATATTAGGAGAAGCCTTTAGCAATGAAACTATATAATGCGATGATAGGTGATGATTATATAAAAATGGCAATGTAGGTGATGATTCTTAGGAGAGGGTCTTAGATAAAATATAGAAGAAAACAAGTATGGGTAATTGGGTTAATTGTTAGATAACTAAACATATTATCTATATTATTGTGGGTTGAAAACTCTATGTACTCACCAGGTTTCCCAACCTGACCCACTCAGTTTATTTGAATCACAGGTAATTAAATAAGGATACTTGGATAATGATGTATGTATCTGCTGAGAGATTCAAGGAGATTTAGATCGTTAGTATATAGAGACATTGTAAGTCTCCATTTATGCTTATGTTTCTTTTATCAGTTTTGACATCCCAGACTTATAAAAAAATATAAAACGTTCTAAAATTCCTTGATTTTGATATCATATCATGTCAAGGATATTTTGGGACCAATTCTGCAATAACAAATATTTTAAATAAGCATAAACAAAAAAATTTAAAAAGGTCGTGAAAATGAGGATGTCACAAAAGGCAATCTAGAACCATCCAAGGGTGAACGGTTTTGGGAGCTCATCTAGGGTTTCTAGAAGCCTCCTGGATGTTGACAAGGAAAGAATTTGAATTGGAACTAAATCCATTATTTAATTAATTCAAATTTGGCTTTGCCTGCAAGTTACCTAAACTATAAAGAGGACCCCTTGGGCATTAAATTTCATGGTTACTCTTTTCAAGGAGCATATGAATGAAATTTATACCTCTCATCCTCTCTCCTCAATTGTCTTCTAGTCCTAGGGTTTAGGTGTGAGCCATTAGAGGCATCATCCTTTTGGTGCTAGCTTTTTAAGCTCTTCAAATGAAGGATTGAAGTGATTTGTTTGCTACAACAAATCAAAGGTATGTAAACCCTTAACCTTGATTTCTTAATTGTTGTAACCTAATAAACCCATCAGTGGTATTAGAGTAAATTGGCGTGTCTAACATTGAAAGCACATTAGTTGAATCGAACAAATTTTTTTTCTGTTATACTGTGATCACGACGTGACATAGGCTCTGTCACGACGTGAACTTAGTGCAGATCCAGATTTTTGAGATTTTCTACCTAATTTGATTTATGTGGTTGTTATTTGGTAATTATCTGTTTTTGATTTCCGCAAAAATCCAATTTTTGCTTATCTTAGATGATTAAAAAAATCCTAAATATTAAGAGATAATCTTAGATAAGATAATGTTTAATTATGAAATTAATTAATATTATCCTTATTGATCTAATATTTAATTTATTTAAATGATTACTTAAAAGATAAATATTAAATCCATAAATAGTTTAAATAATTAATTAATTGATTGATTAAATAATTAGTTTTAAATGTTTAAATGTTTAATTAAATAATCGGTTAATTCGGATAATTAATTTTAAACTTTGTATTTTGAAATGTTTTAAAATACACCATTATATATGTATTATAAGTTTAATTACTACATGTATAGTAGAAAGTCATTCGAATCAATAGTATGTCTCATTCACAAAGTCATGCTATAAAGAGGGTATAAGGAAACGACCTATAAAATAACCGTTGAATGAGTGTCTTTTTCACCCACCGCTATCTTGTGTGGTGGATGGTCGTTAGCCGAACGGGTTCGATAGCACACAATCTCATTAAAAGTATAATGATATAAAGTACAAGAACCTTCTTTAAAATCCCACCCGAGCAACTTTAGGGAAAATGTGAAAATATGTTAATCCATGAAAACACACATTGTTTCTTTATGGGTCGTTAGTGAAGCATGTGTGGTTAACCGGCACACTAATGTGGGACTATAAAGTTGAAATGATGGAAAAACTTGAAAATTATTGTTGTTGATGGAGCGTGTGTGGTTAACCGACACAACAATGTGAGATGATAAATGACCTCGAGGTTGTCAAGCGAGTTTGCATTGTTATTCACATCTCGTTTGTGATCCTCGACATCCCAATCACAAAAGTGAGAGCATAATCCGAGATTAAACATGTAATTGATAAGATTCAATGAATCTAAAAAGATCTAGGAGTTTCATAGATTAAAATTGGTAAAAGACTTACCTACCTAAAATAGATTCGAATTTGATTATGGCATCCCTCTTCAATGTTCGAATTGTAAATATGGATCCTAGCCTTAATTTAAATTTTGGGTTAATAATTAAGGATTAAAATAAACTAACTTGAATTCCCTCTTTTCTAACTTTTAGATGTCATATGAAGATAGATTTGGTATTCCGTTCTTCTGGAGATGGTCTTCCACTTTTAAGTCAAGGTGAAAATGTCTTTCTTTTCTTAAGAAATAGTGGAACTGGACATCATCTATCTTCAACTCTTCCACCCCCTCCTCCTGTGACTCTCCCAACGTCATGTTTTCTTCAAGTTGAAAGATATGAAACTACTCTAGACCTATTGGCATGTAAACATGAAAATGGAAATTTTGTGTATGTGCACGTTCTGAAAATGAAGTCGTACATTGACAAATTGGAAATGATGGGTGATGTATTCCCACGGGAGCAAGCCATTGATTTGGTTCTTCTTTTGCTTCCTAAGTCATATGGTCAGTTCGTTAAGAACTTTCATATGAGGAATATCGACGTGACCCTAATTGATCTGACCCATATGTTTATAGTTGTTGAAGCAGAAATGCTTAAGAACACAACTGAAGCAGAAATGATTATGAGGTCTAATCCCAAGAGTTTCAAGGACATTGACAATGATAACATTGGTGATCTAGGAAAGATTTCTCTTCCCAATCGAAAGGGATCGACCAAGATCAAACTGTTTGATCGTATGGTAGCGAGAAAGGCTCGTTCTGAGATCATTCCCAATGTTGACCATAAGGATTCCTATAACATCCCAAAATTTAAGACCAAAAATTTCATTTTTAAATTAAAGATTCATAAAAAAACATTTACTGAAAATGTTGCCAGTGTTGTATCATATCATATAAACCACAAGTCAAATATCCCTCAAAACATATCATAAGAAAATAATGTCAGAGTGCAAATCCCAAGAGTCTCATGTGCGGAAAATTGAGTGTGTGATGCGCTGCAGTCATGCCGGCTCCTTTCCCTTCGAATAAGAGGTACCTGAAACCAAAACCGTAAACCGTAAGCACGAAGCTTAGCGAGTTCCCCCATCATACTACATACCATACAATAAACATACTGCCAGGCATATCTGGGTGCCCGACCTACCCTGCTGAGCATACCGGGGTGCTCAACCTACCCCTGCTAGGCATACCGGGGTGCCTAACCTACCCCTGTCAGACATACCAGGGTGTCCGACCTACCCCTCCGGTTTATCTCAACCGGTTACGGGGACTATTTCGCCCCTCCTACTACTATCACATAATATCATAACATAGTAGCACATAAAGCATAATGGATAGTAGCATACCATACAATTATCACAAAGACAATCATCTCAACAATAATCACCTACTAGTGGGCCGACATTGGTGCCTTAGACCCACTTCTACTGGAAGGTAACTCACCTCGTAAAACTGAGTGTCGAATATCACGAAAAGGAATCTCTAACAGCTGCTCTGGCTCCCACATCCATTCCGAGCCCTTACGGTGCTGCCACTGCACCTTCACCAGTTCTACTTCCTTGTTTCTCAGCGATTTCGTCTTCCTGTCGAGAATGGCTATCGGTTGCTCGATCTAGTTCAGGTTGTCGTCCACCTGAATATCCTCTAGAGGCACCACTACGGAGTCATCTACCAAGAACTTCCGCAGCTGGGAAACATGAAAGGTGTTGTGGATCTGACTTAGCTCGGCTGGCTGATCCAGTCGATACGCAACTCGGCCCACCCGGGCCAATACCCTGAACGATACGATATACCTGGGGCCCAACTTGCCCCACTTCCTGAACCGGATGACACCTTTCCAAGGTGACACCTTCAGGAGGACCATGTCTCCTACCTGAAACTCCAGGTCTGATCGACGTTTGTCGGAGTAGCTCTTCTGCCGACTCTGGGCCATCTGGAGTCTAATCTGGACCTGCTGGACCCTCTCTGTCATCTTGAGTACCACTTCGGTACTCCCCATGACCCTCTGTCCAACCTCACCTAAATATATCGGGGTTCTGCACTTCCTCCCATAAAAAATCTCGAAGGTAAGATGGTCGATGCTGGCGTGGTAGCTATTGTTGTAGGAAAACTCTGCCAAAGGAATGTAGGTATCCCAGTTACCACCAAAGTCTAATACGCACACCCGCAGCATGTCCTCCAAGGTCTGGCTGATCCGCTCACTCTGACCATCCGTTTGCGGGTGAAAAGCCATGCTAAAGTGCAGACGAGTACCTAACTCGTCATAAAATTTCTTCCAGAATTTGGAAGTAAACCATACATCTCGGTTAGAGATCACGAAAACTGGCACTCCGTGTCGAGCTACTACCTCTCTGATGTAGATGTCAGCCAGCTTCTCGGCCGAAATACTCTCCTGGATCGGGATGAAATGGGCACTCTTGGTCAACCTCTCCACAATGACCCAAATCGAATCCACTCCCCGTGCGGTCCTGGGAAGCTTCATGATGAAATCCATAGTAATATCCTACCATTTCCACATAGGTATATCCAACGGATGTGTCTTGCCGTGAGGCCTCTGGTGTTCGGCCTTGACCTTCCTGCAGGTCAAGCACCTCTCAACGTACCAGACTACATCTCGCTTCATGCAGGGCCACCAGTAATCAGGACGAAGATATCTATACATATTCGGCATCCCGGGATGAATGGAAAATCTAGACTTGTGCGCCTCCTCCATCGGGATCTGGCACATACCGTCTGCGTACGGAACCCACACTCTGCGGTGAAGTGTCAACAGCCTGCGGCTATCATAGTCGAAGGAGGAAATATGGCCCACGATACGCTCACTCTTCCAATGTTCCTCCTTCATAGCCTCCTGTTGGGCCTCCCGTATCTTCTCCAGAAGCGGAGTCACAACTGTCATCATCAGACAGATGTCTCTGATCAGGGCTGCGAATGCCTTGCGGCTGAGTGCATAGGCCACTACATTGGCCTTCCCCGGGTGGTAAAGGATCTCACAGTCGTAATCCTTCACCACATCTAACCACTAGCGCTGCCTCATGTTTAGGTTTGGCTGATCCATGAGGTACCTCAAGCTCTTGTGGTCCGTGTAAATTGTACAACGGACCCCATAGAGGTAGTGTCGCAAAATCTTGAGGGTGAAAACAACCGCCCCCAACTCCAGGTCGTGCGTCGGGTAGTTTGTCTCGTGAGGCTTCAGCTGCCTTGAGGCGTAGGCAATGACGTGCCCCCTCTGCATCAACACTGCACCCAAACCCGAGATGGACGCATCACAATATACTACAAAATCCTCAATGCCCTCTGGCAGGGCTAAAATCGGCGCCTCCCACAACCTTTGCCTCAACGTCTCGAACGCTGCATGCTGCTCAGGCCCCCAGCGGAATACAATGGCCTTCTTCGTTAGCCGGGTCAAGGGTACTGCTATCTTGGAGAAGTCCTATATGAATCTCCGATAAAAGCCTGCTAACCCGAGGAAACTCTGAATCTCAGATGGAGACTTCGAAAATTCCCATCTCATCACGGCATCCACTTTGGCCGGGTCGACCAAAATATCGTTCTGGTTGACAAAGTGCCCTGAAAACTGCACCTCGCGCAACCAAAACTCACATTTGGAGAACTTGGCATACAAGCTCTCCCTCCTTAGGGTATCCAACACCTCCTGCAAGTGCTCATCGTGCTGCTCCTGTGTCTTGGAGTAAACCAAGATGTCATCAATAAAGACTATCACAGACCGATCCAACATCGGTCTGCATACGCGGTTCATGAGGTCCATAAACGTGGAAGGGGAATTGGTGAGCCCAAAGGGAATCACCACGAACTCATAGTGGCCATAGCGAGTCCGGAAAGCAGTCTTTTGTACATCATCATCTCTGACTCTCATCTGGTGGTAGCCTAAACGCAAATCTATCTTGTAAAACGAAGATGCGCCCTGTAGCTGATCGAAGAGATCATCAATCCTCAAGAGTGGGTAACGGTTCTTCACCGTTACCTTGTTCAGCTCCCGGTAGTCTATACACATCCGATGCGACCCGTCATTCTTCTTCACAAACAGGATCGGGGCTCCCCAAGGCGAACTGCTCAGCCTAATGAACCCTTTGTCTAACAGCTCCTGCAGCTATGTAGACAACTCCTGCATCTCGGGTGGAGCCAACCGATATGGTTCATTGGCTATCGGAGCCGCACCAGGGACTAGGTCGATCCTCAACTCCCCCTGTCTCTCTGGAGGTATCCCAGGAAACTCCTATGGGAACACGTCCGGGTACTCTCGCACTACTGGCGCATCTCTCATGGTCGCCTCCCCCGCCTCCCGGGTATCCATAACGTAGGCGACATACCATGCGCAACCCTGCTAAAGGTAGCGTCTAACCCTCGCTGCTGAGCACAAAGCTGGTCCACGCTGCCACCTCTCGCCCTGAATCACCAACTCTCCCCCACTTGGGGTCCTGACACGCACCAATTGTTGTGCACAGTCGATCATCGCCCCATTAGGGCTCAACCAATCTATGCCGATGATGACCTTGTTCCCATGTAGCGGAATGGGAACCAAATCCACGAGGTAACGCTCGTCATACATCCTCAATACACAATCCCTGTAGAACTCCGATGCCCGGACAGATCGGTTGTCAGCAATATCGACCTCTAAAGGACAATCCAAAATGCCCGAAGACTTAGAAAACCTCTTGCTAAGTGTAAGAGAGACAAATGATCGGGTAGCCCCCGAGTCAAATAACACTTGTACTGGGATGCCGTTCAAATGGAACGATCCTAAACAAAACACATAAAACATTGAGCATAAATATCGTAAACGACATGTAATAAGAGTTAGGGAGAAGAAAACATACCCGTCACCACATCCGGTGCGACACGTGCCTCCTTGGCGGTCAGCTGGAAGGCTCGGATCCTCACTAATGGAGCATCTGTCTTGCCCTGTCAACCATCCGTGATCCACATGGTCGCTGGAGTTGGCGCCGCCACTGGCGCTGCTGATGTCAATCTCGAGCAGTTGGCCTTTTTATGGCCCTTCTGATTGCAATGAAAGCAAATCAGGTCTGATGATTGAAAGGTGGGGGGTAGGGGCAGTACAATCCCTGCTGAAGTGTCCAGTCTTGTCACACTTATAGCAGCTCGATCCCCCAGCTCTTCAAACCCCCTCGTGTGGCTTTCCGCACTTCCCACAGCGGCTCCGCCCCTGGTGGCCCTTCGACCTCGAGTAGAATCCCTTGGGTTTCTTCCCATAAACCCCAGTCACCTGCCTAGTCTCCCGCCTTTCTCTTCCTGATGTGCTCTATATCAATCTCCCTCTCCTTCGCCCTCGCAATCATGTCATCCAAAGTCGGGCATACCGAGTAGCTGACATGTTTCCGAATGTTAGCTCTCAACATGTCGTGGTACCGGGTCTTCCTCATCTCCTCATCCCCGCGTACCGAGGCACCAACAAGGCCCTCGCCCTGAACTTGGCGGTAATTTCCGCCACCGACTCAGTAGTCTGCCTCATATCCAGAAACTCTCTGGCCAACTGCTGAATCTCCACAGCCGGCGCAAACTCAGCCCTAAACCTGGTCACAAAGTCCGACCAGGTCATAGCCTCAATGGCTGGGGCTCCCAACATATCACTGACCGCCTCCCACCAGTCTCTAGCCCTGTCCCTCAAACACCCATCAACATATCCTACCTTCGACCCCTCAGGGCAGAAGCTCGTCATCTGTGCAGACTCCATGTCCGCAATCCATCTCCTGGATACTATAGGGTCTTTCACCCCGTGGAAGTCTGGCGCACCACATCCCCTGAAGTCCTTGAAGGAGAGAGTGTGTTTCCCTGACTGGCTAGATGCCATGTCACTCCGAAATGCCCTGAGGCGATCCTCTATCAGCTCAATGATCCCTTCCTTGATCGACCCAAAAAATTAACAGGGTCGCCTCAAGGATGCCTCTCGTAATCTCAGACGCGATGAACTCGCGTAATCCATCATCAACCGGCTCGGAACCCGAACCCGAACCTGATCCTAATCCTAATCCAGACCCTGAACTTCCTGCTCTGTGACGTGTCACCACCATTCTGAAACAAAACACATAATCGTCAGGGTCATACATAACCTCGAGAGGTCTCAAACACATACTACAAGTTCCTTGGTTCTATCTCAGCCCTCCTTGACTCGAGTACGGATCCTCTGCTTTCAGTAGTATGGGCCCATACTACCTTCCACATCTATCCGTACTTTCCTCAAAGATTGCCTTGACATCACCAAGTCCCATTTACTACTATCGCGCTTCATGCTAACCTCATCCTAGGCTTACCCTAGGGTAATCTACGACCTACTCTCCGCCATCAGCTGCGTAAGAAGTCCCTGCTATCTCTCCCTAAATAGCTCGCGAATGCCATTACATATTACTAAGACCAGATAATTCTTCGAATGAGAGGCCCTACCCTACAACGTTTGGACTCAGACAAGAGCTGCGAAATAGGGCTAGACCTAACCTTCTGAAATTGTTTAGTCCTCGTAATATGTAACTTAACATATTCGTTTACTAGTTAATTAAAGATAACTAGAACTCCTAAAAGCACAAAGCAAACAACATTCGGGATTTAAGTAACCCAAACCAAGCATATCATAATCAGGCCATCATATCACTCACTAATCAGTTATAGCATGTAACTCAATAAGCACATATAACAGGCACATAAGACATCTTCCTAGATCCTTAGCCCTAATCTAGAATGCAGTTCTCATACTCATACACCAGGCATATAAGGCATCCTTCCTAGATCCTCAGCCCTAATCTAGCATGCTGTTCTCATAATCATATCATATAACATAACAATGATGTATGGGTATCTTGGGAAAAACTTACTTAAGCTCGGCCGATTGCACACATCACACTCCTTGTTCTTTCTCAAAAACCTTAACTTAAATTTTGGAAAATTTATTTTTGTAAAAACTTTTCAAATCCTCGATTTGAGTCCAGACACCCCCGAAGGTGTGTCCGAATCCCTCAAACCAAGGCTCTGATACCAACTTGTAACATCCCAAAATTTAAGACCAAAAATTTCATTCTTAAATTAAAGATTCATAAAACACATTTACTGAAAATGCTACCAGTGTTATCTCATATCATAAAAACCACAAGTCAAATATCCCTCAAAACATATCATAAGAAAATAATGTCAGAGTACAAATCCCAAGAGTCTCATGTGCGGAAAATCGAGTGTGTGATGCGCTGCAGTCATGTCGGCTCCTTTCCCTTCGAATAAGAGGTACCTGAAACCAAAACCGTAAACCGTAAGCACGAAGCTTAGTGAGTTCCCCCATCATACCACATACCATACAATAAACATACCGCCAGGCATATATGGGTGCCCGACCTACCCTGCTGAGCATATATCGGGGTGCTCAACCTACCCCTGCTAGGCATACCGGGGTGCCTAACCTACCCCTGTCAGACATACAAGGGTGTCCGACCTACCCATCCGGTTTATCTCAACCGGTTACGGGGACTATTTCACCCCTCCTACTACTATCACATAATATCATAACATAGTAGCACATAAAGCATAATGGATAGTAGCATACCAGACAATTATCACAAAGACAATCATCTCAACAATAATCACCTACTAGTGGGCCGGCATTGGTGCCTTAGACCCACTTCTACTGCAAGGTAACTCACCTCGTAAAAATGAGTGTCGAATATCACGAAAAGGAATCTCTAACAGCTGCTCTGATGACTCCCCAACTATCATTATCATAACAACACTTAGTCAAAATCCATAATACTACTTAAATTTGGTGGTTGACGAGGCCAACAAAATTAATAACCCTAAATTTTGCACACTAAAATAGTGTATAGCGGTAAAGGGGTCGAATCCGCGTGAATTTGTTCAATTTTATAACTCTATGAAAAATCTCTTTGCAAAAGTACTTGTAAAATGACACTAAAAATAAAAATGGGGGTTTTGATCTTTTTGAAATACTTAAATTAAAACTAGGATTAAACTAAAACTTAAATGGACAATTCAACAAAGACAAGAATTTGATGTAAAATCAATAAGAGAAAGATGGTTGACTTTAGGTTTCCTCACTTTGACTTTTGATGACCATATCATTAGAATTCAATAGTGCAATACTTGTTTTAAATCCTTAATTTGGCTATAGTAATCCAAGAAGCTTGAGATTACCTAGACTTTTCTTAGTTTTTGAAATGGTTAGAGAAGCTCATAACAATTTCCTTAGTCAAAGTCACAATTCCCATTAAGCATGTAATTAGTGAAAGTCAACTAGCATTAAGAACTAAAAAGTCACCAAATCCAAAAGGAGTCAAATGATTTCACTACCATGTTGGAGGAAATGTTTTTATGATTGTGTGAAGCAAAACTAACACAAAAATCATATGTTGCTTGCTAATTTAATGATCTTTTACTTAATCAAGAAATTAGCCAACTAATCACCACAAACACATTTAAACTCATGAATAAAAACATATAAATAGTGATAATATGTTAAAACACAAAATATTCCATAAAGATTCAAGAACAAGTTTATGAAATCTTCAACATTCAACAACTAGTCAAAAGATTTCACCAAAGTCAACCAAGTTTTGTTTAGCCAAGCATGGCTAAACTCAAAGAAACAAAGTTAGAAAAGATTGTACCAAACATTTAACAAGAATCAAGAGGTGAAAAGATGATGTTCTTGAGGTGTTCTTGGCCTTCAAAAGTCTTCCAAACTCCAGAGAGAATGCTCCAAAATTAGATGTCCAAGATAATCCTAAAGTGGCACACCAACATTCCCCATATAGAGCTCCATGCAAAATTCCGAAAATGCCCCACCAGGAATCCACGCGGGCCGCGTGTAATCCTTACGCGGGCCACATGAGTGTGACGAGATTTTTGCCTTATCCAAGTCTTGGGCCTTCACAACTTAGCCCATTTTCCCAGCTTGAGCCCGATCAGTTCCTAACCCATTTTTCTTCAAGATTTCTTCAATTTGAACCCAATTTGTCTTCTCCAAATCACTTATAGCTTCCGCAAACGCCCGATCATCAATCTCCGCACACTCGAAAATTCTCCCGCACCTTGCAAAATTAAAGTTCAATTCTTCCAAGCCTTCAAGTAATTTACAAGCCCACTCCATGAATCACCTCCATAGCCATCAAGCCCAAAATCTCCGTTGTCCTCCAAGTCCGATCGCCTCCCAAAGATTCCGCACCACTAGTCTCCTTAAAATCTGCAATGATGCTCACGAAACTAGAAAATACCCGAAATGGTCATAAAATAACAAAAAGGAAAATATGCATGGAAATTAACTAAAACGCGAATGAAATGTGCTAAAATAAATTATAAAAAGAAGTAAATAAAATGAAACTATCAATTATCATAACAACACTTAGTCAAAATCCATAATACTACTTAGGGTAAAATGACCATTTTACCCCTTGGTCTAATTTGGACCATACCCAAGGCCCAATTCCCTCTTATCTTTCCCAGTCCACTAATGGCACAATTTTCTAAATTGGGCCCAACTCCTCAAATGGGCCTTATCACAAACCCAATAAATCCTTAGCCCAAAAAAAAATCGAGTGGCCCAATATGGCCCAATACTTTAAGTCTCAGTTCTAGGCCCAGAAACTCTACTCCACAGTGGGCCATGGGGCCTAAGTATTCAGGTCCAAACTTCTAAGGCCCAAAATCCCAAGTTCACCACTCTGCATGCGTACGCGCGGCGTACCTGGCACGTACGCCCAGCGTACGTTGGCCTTGACCAAAAACGGGAAGTTGACCCAGTACGCGCAGCGTACCAGGGTGTACGCCCAGCGTACTGGCCAGATTCCTCGGGGCTCCATTTGTGACTTAATCCATTAAGTCCTCACATCCAGAATGTAGATCCAGGTCCTTTAAGACATCCTAGTCCATAAAGTCACAAACTTTATGTGCTTACATGCATGGATGGGGGTCAAAACATGATTTTGGTCCTTTAACAAACTTTGTGACCATGAAACACTTGCATGGTTGTGGCTTAACCATCAAAATCCGATTTTTATGACTCTAAGTGCTTATAAGAGCTCAAAAGGACAGCTCTTTTGGTTTGAAACTAACAAGATGCAAGCAACCTCAACAATGGAGTCCAAAAGTGACATAAAACACCCCAAAATCAAATCTAAGCATGCAATGATCAAGTTTGAAACTTGATACCTCAAATGAGTCAGAAATGGTGCTAATCTCCTGGATCTACAAGCCCCCTTTGAATCCTTGCTGCTTCTTCAAACTTCTTTCTCTTCCAAAACACCAAAACAACACTAAAATGCTCTTAAGTGGCTACCAAATCTCAAGAACACAAAAATATGGGTTAGGGTTTTCGTGGTGGCTGTCTAAGGGTGAGAGGGAGGCTGGACTAAAGGCATAAGGTCCTTTATATAGGGATCAAACCCTAAATTTTAGGGTTTTAGAACCTGCATGCGTACACTGTGCGTACCCTTTGGTACGTTGGGCGTACATGCATGGCATGCGTGTCTTCATCTCATGAGTACGCTGAGCGTACTTGGCATTGTACGCCCTATGTACAACACTTCTCAGCCCAAACCTAAGGATCCAATGGTTCAAGCGCAAACCAATTCCATTCATTAAGCTAATAATAATATAATTAGTACCTTTTTAATCCCGGATGTTACAAATCTCCCCCACTTGAATTAGACTTCGTCCTCGAAGTCTGATGCGGCTGCCGGAATACCTCGGGGTAATGCTCCCTCATCTTGTCCCCTGGATCCCACGTCCATTCCGAGCCCTTACGATGTTGCCACTGCACCTTCACCAGTTCTACTTCCTTGTTTCTCAGCGCTTTCGTCTTCTTGTCGAGCATGGCTACCGGTCGCTCGATGTAGTTCAGGCTGTCGACCACCTGAATATCCTATAGAGGCACCACTGCGGAGTCATATACCAAGTACTTCCGCAGCTGGGATACATGAAAGTTGTTGTGGATATGACTAAGCACGGGTGGCAGATCCAGTCGATACGCAATTCGGCCCACCCGGGACAATACCCTGAACGGTCTGATATACCTGGGGCCCAACTTGCCCCGCTTCCTGAACCGGATGACACCTTTCAAGGTGACACCTTCAGGAGGAACATGTCTCCTACCTGAAACTCCAGGTCTGATCGACGTCTGTCGGCGTTGCTCTTCTGACGACTATGGGCCGTCTGGAGTCTACTCCGGACCTGTTGGATCCACTCTGTCGTCTTGAGTACCACTTCGGTACTCCCCATGACCCTCTGTCCAACCTCACCCCAACATATCGGGGTTCTGCACTTCCTCCCATTCAACATCTCCAAGGGAGGACGGTCGATGCTGGCGTGGTAGCTATTGTTGTAGGAAAACTCTGCCAAAGGAATGTAGGTATCCCCGCTACCACCAAAGTCTAATACGCACGCCCGCAGCATGTCCTCCAAGGTCTGGATGATCTGCTTACTCTGACCATCCGTCTGCGGGTGAAAAGCCATGCCAAAGTGCAGACGAGTACCCAACTCGTCATGAAATTTCTTCCAGAATCTGGAAGTAAACCATACATCTCTTTCAGAGATCACGGAAACTGGCACTCTGTGTCGAGCTACTACCTCTCTGATGTATATATCAGCCAGCGTCTCGGCCGAAATACTCTCCTGGATCGGGATGAAATAGGAACTCTTGGTCGACCAATCCACGATGACCCAAATCGAATCTACTCCCTGTGCGGTCCTGGGAAGCTTCGTGATGAAATCCATAGTAATATCCTCCCATTTCCACATAGTTATATCCAATGGATGTGTCTTTCCGTGAGGCCTCTGGTGTTCGGCCTTGACTCAACAATGGAGTCCAAAAGTGACATAAAACACCCCAAAACCAAATCTAAGCATGCAATGATCAAGTTTGAAGCTTGATGCCTCAAATGAGTAAGAAATGGTGCTAATATCCTGGATCTACAAGCCCCCTTTGAATCCTTGCTCCTTCTTCAAACTTCTTTCTCTTCCAAAACACCAAACAACACTAAAATGCTCTCAAGTGGCTACCAAATCACAAGAACACACAAATATGGGTTAGGGTTTTCATGGTGGCTATCTAAGGGTGAGAGGGAGGCTAGACTAAAGGCATGAGGTCCTTTATATAGGGATCAAACCCTAAATTTTAGGGTTTTAGAATATGTATGCGTACGCTGCGCGTACCTTTTGGTACGTTGGGCGTACATGCATGGCATGCGCGTCTTCATCTCATGAGTACGCTGAGCGTACTTTTCATGGTACGCCCTGTGTACGGCACTTCTCAGCCCAAACCTAAGGATCCAATGGTCCAAGCCCAAACCAATTCCATTCATTAAGCTAATAATAATATAATTAGTACCTTTTTAATCCCGGATGTTACAATTCCATTTTTTTCTACTGTCAATTGAAGAGACATTGGAAGAGAAGCTGCCCGAACTACCTGGAAGATCTTGAAGATGGTAAAGTCAATTCGTATGACTCTACTTCAGGTTCATCCATGATCTAGCTCCATAATTCCTATTTTTAGACTCTTAATACACAATGTGATGATCACATCTTGATGGTATTGCAGGATCTAAAAGAAAGAAGGAAGCTTAAGCGAAGTGAGCTAAATCTGATCATGAGAGATGGACTTTGGTCACATGGTTCGATGGTCAGAATCTGGAGCTACTAACAAGGAGTTAGGATAATTTAGATTACTATTACTCTTCATAGATGTCTATAAATATATTATTTTCATTTCATGCACTCTAAGGACAAGTTCCAGTTTTCATTTTATTTCAATAAAAGCAAAGTTTTGGTATATGAAGTTGCCTTATCTTATTTCCTTGCAATGAAATTAATGAAAGTGTTGGTTATGTTTCTAATAAAAACAATATTAATTGTGTATTTGATTTTTATGATATCGTTGTTGGTACAATCATAATTGACCAAGTGAAAAGAAATCTCATCACCAACTGGACAGATACTTGGAGTCGTACAATTCGAATTGTATTATATATGACAATCTTGTTCATCGGAAAATTATGACATAATTCATTGTTCACATGTTTATGTGAGGCAAGTGAAGGACTAATGGATCTAGTACATGTTGATATGGACTCTTCAGATTTGCCACAAGGGACGACAAGTCTATTCGTCATGATTTATTGATGTTTCAGTATATATGGTTTTTTTTATAAGATTAAACAAAATTCTAATACTTTTGAAAAGTTCATGAGCAGCAGAACAAATAAAAAAATCTATTAGGCATAAAGATAAAAGATTCTCCAATCTGAAAAAGAAAGGAGAGTGCTTTAGTATCATGTTTTATGATCATCTTAGTCAATGTGGAATTGTATCACAATTAATCCTCTAAGAACATCTTACTGCAACTGTATGACTAAGAAGAGGAATCGAACATTGTCGGAAATGGTTCGATTATAAGATGCGTCATACTTTGTTCCCAATCAAGTTTTAAAGTCATGCTTTAGTAACTATAAATCTTATCTTGAAACTCATTTCAAAACTAAGAAGGATGATAACACCTCGTAATATGTGGAGTAATAATGTTTTCTTACTCTAGCACATTCAGAATTGGAGTTGTGATGTTTTCGTTGATCGAGAAACAAAAGAGAAATTGAGTTCAATTCTATGAAGTGTTTTTCTTGTCAGGAATCCGCACAAACTTTTGAATATTTGTTTTAGCTCATCAAGGAATGTTTCTTGAGAGAAAACTCATATGTCAATAAGTCAGTGGGAGTCATGTTGATCTCGATCTTGCAAGAGTCAACCAACAATGATCCTTTTACTTATCACTAACACTTGACCTAAGGTTGAAAACTTGTTGTGTTTAATTGACGCATTCTTATTTATGAGCACTTCCAGTTGAGTTGACAATGCTTATTAGTTCAATGTTCTTCATTTAACTGCAAAAGCAAAGAACGTTGGTTAGTGAAAGTACACGGATCAATATGGGTGAGCTGATAACAGCATGGAAGCACTGGTGGGATCTTGTACTGCCAGAAGGCAAGAAATTTAAAACTGAAGTTCAGTCCATAAAGGAAAAACTGAATTTGTATTTGGTTTGTCATAAACCTTGTCTTATGACTATAGGTTGGAAATGATAGATTTGATGGGATTTCAGCATTCTAACACTCCTATGGTGTACATGCAACCCTAGAAACCTTGGATCTATGTTTGACTAAGATACATGCAAATAATTATTTTTCCAAGGTTCTTATCCTAACTAGCATGGCATGGGGTACTTGAATCAAATAAAACTAGTAGAATTACTTACCTTGTAGTAGTAGTTGATTGCTTGGAGTTTGAGAACCTAGCACCAATAATGTGGATGCCTCAAATGGAAGTCACAAATCACCACAAACTTGGAAACTTGAGAGAATAGTCACAAACTTCTTGAAATCGGCCCTCTTAGTTTACACACCTCAACTAGTGCAATTTCAAGAACCAAAGCCTCCTTTATATAGTGTGGTGGATTAGGGTTACATCCATGTAAACCCTAATACCCATGTATTTTCATTTCCATGAGATCCATGGGTTAAAGCTCCATGGAGTATCCATGGACTTTCCATGCAAGCCTAGCCCATTCCAAATAAGCATTAGCCCACACTATATAAATACAAGAGCCCATATTTAATTAGTCATACTTTTGATCTCTAAATTAATTCTAGATTAATTATAGATCAATACTAATTAAATAATATGATTTTATATTAATATATTAGGACTTATAATATATTAATAAATCATAACTTATACTATTCTCAAACGATTATCCATAAATTGTTCGGGTGAAGTGCAACCCAAATGGACCATGCCGGGTCGGGTCAAGTACATACCAAATATAGTTATGGACTTAGACACTATATCCAACAGTCTCCCACTTGGATAAGTCTAATAACTATAGTTGCAAGTATGACTTCAGGAACCGATCAGCAATCGTAGCTCTTTAAACTCTGTTGAACTATGAAGTGCCATTTTAGATAAGTGATCATATAATCCTCTGTTCTAGATATCAGCCGGACAAATACATGGAACATGGTCTTGCTTATTGTCCAACATTTGTTTCCCGATTTCCGATTTGTTTGACATAGAACTTAACTGAACACATCAATTTAGCTCTGACTGGGCCCGGTACATAGGTCAAAACAAAATCATCGAGGGGCCCAGATATCGCTTCTAATCCTAGAAGGAACAGATAAACTTCGACTCATATTTTTTCTCTACTACTTGTTGAATTACACACAAAAGCACGGTTTATAACATCGAGTTACCAATGCGTTTTCGTGCAATCAATGCATAACCAACTCATAGGCAACAAATCATATCTCTAGGTTTGAAGACTTATATGATATTACCGTCTCACGATCACTCGAGATAAATTCCATGAAGTGATACAAGTGAGCGTGGGTTGAATCCAATACTCAGAACTTATGAGCACTCATGAGTGCTGTAGCCCCGCTTTGTCTAACATCTTAGACCTCTACAAGCCAACCCATGATAGTCTTGATTCATATCTACTTCCAACATATGACCGACTGTGGAGAGCTTGAATAATATGATATAAACCATAACATAATTATTCTGGAAGTCAAAACATGCAAAAAAGAAATAATAGTAAACGATTGACAAGAGATAGCAACACTTTACTCATAAATAACAGCTTTTATTTATCATCAAATGTCAATTACATTTTACAAATTTCAAGATTATCTAACTACTAAAACTAATATCATCCTTCAGCCCTATGCTCCGAGCATGCTGGAGATGCTTAGCCCGAGTCAGTCCCTTCGTGAGGGGATCTGCTGGGTTCTCATCCGATGATACCCTCTTTGCCACGAGGATTCCTTCTTCTATTCGATGTCTGATGAAGTGATATTTTCTGTCAATGTGTCTGGATCTCCCATGATCTCTTGGTTCCTTGGCTAAGGCAACCGCACTATTGCTGTCACAGAAAATCTCCATTGGCTCCTTTATAGCTGGTACAACTCCAAGGTCTCTGATGAAGTTCTTTAGCCATATAGCCTCCTTTGCTACCTCGCTTGCTGCTATATACTCTGATTCACAAGTGGAATCAGTCACTGTCTCCTGCTTGGAACTTTTCCAAGTAATTGCCCCTCCGCTTAGAGTAAAGACCCAGCCCGACTGAGAGCGGAAATTATCCCTGTCAGTCTGAAAGCTAGCATCATTGTACCCTACAACTCTCAAGTCCTCACTGCCACCGAGGGTAAGGACCCAGTCCTTAGTCCTCCGTAGGTACTTGAGGATATTCTTTACCGCAGTCCAGTGTGCCTTGCCAGGGTTCCCCTGATACCTGCTAACCATGCTCAAAGCAAAGGCTACATCAGGTCGAGTACACGTCATAGCATACATGATCGATCCTACAGCTGAAGCATAAGGTATTCGACTCATTTCTGCTATCTCAGCCTCAGTACTAGGGCTTTGTGTCTTACTCAATCTGGCGTTACTCTGGATGGGTAACTCTCCTTTCTTGGAGTTATGCATATTGAACCTTTTCAACACTTTGTCCACATAGGTGCTTTGACTAAGTCCAATTAGTCTTTTACTCCTGTTTCTCAAAATCCTTATCCCTAGGATATAGGCAGCTTCTCCAAGGTCCTTCATAGCGAAACACTTCCCAAGCCAGGACTTTACTTCCTGCAGGGTTGGGATGTCATTTCCTATGAGTAGTATGTCATCCACATACAGTACCAAAAAGCTGACTATACTCCCACTAGCCTTGATATAGACACAAGATTCATCTTCACTCCTTGAAAAGCCAAATTCTTTGACTTTCTCATCAAAGCAAAGATTCCATCTGCGAGGTGCCTGTTTTAATCCATAACTGGATTTCTCGAGCTTACACACTCTACTGGGGTACTCTGTACTGACAAAACCCTCTGGCTGAACCATGTAAACATCTTCAGCCAACTTTCCATTAAGGAAAGCTGTTTTGACATCCATTTGCCATATTTCATAATCATGAAATGCAGCAATGGCTAACAGAACCCTAATAGACTTAATCTTGGCCACTGGTGAAAATGTCTCATCATAATCAACTCCCGGAGTTTGAGAATAACCCTTTGCAACCAGTCGTGCCTTATAAGTGTGTACATTACCATCCATGTCGTCTTCTTCTTGAAGATCCATCTGCACCCAACTATCTTACGATCAGGTACATTGTCAACCAAGTTCCAAACTTGATTGTCATACATGGACTGTATCTCGCTATCCATAGCCTCTTTCCATTTAGCAGCCTCAGGGCCTGCCATGGTTTCCGTGTAGCTGTTAGGCTCATCCAGATTTACCAGTGTGTTATCACTGATAAGTGTCTCACCTTCTACAGTAATATGAAAACCATAATAATGCTCAGGTGCATTCCTAACTCTGGTGGAACGCCTCAGAGGTATAGATTCTTCAGTCGGCTCAACATGAGTTTCCTCCTCAGGTTGAGGGCTAGGGTTTGAGGTTCCTTCACCACTTGACTCTTGAATTTCCTCAAGGTCAATTTGCCTCCCACTGTCTCCTTGGCTCATGAATTCTCTCTCGAAAGAATCCTCTTCTTGCTACAAAGACCACATTATCACTAGGTCTGTAGAAGATGTAACCAATGGATTTCTGTGGGTAGCCGATGAAAATACACCTTTCGCTCCGGGGTTCGAGCTTATCGTGAGTCTCGCGTCTCACGAAAGCCTCACAACCCCAAATCTTGATATGGTCTAGATTGGGAACTTTTCCAGTCCACACCTCGTGAGGTGTTTTGGCAACCTTCTTTGTAGGGACTAGATTAAGGATATGGGCGGCAGTCTCTAAGGCATACCCCCAAAATGAGATTGGTAGCGAAGCTCGACTCATCATGGAACGAACCATGTCCAACAAGGTCCGATTGCGCCTCTCAGCTACACCATTCAACTGTGGTGTCCTAGGAGGTGTCAATTGTGAGACAATCCCACATTCCTTAAGATAGTCAAGGAACTCAGTACTAAGATACTCACCACCACGATCGGATCGAAGCATCTTAATGTTCCTGCCCAATTGATTCTCCACTTCTTGCTTAAACTCTTTGAATTTCTCAAAGGTTTCTGACTTATGCTTGATTAGGTAGACATATCCATATCTACTAAAATCATCAGTAAAAGTCACATAGAACCGATTAGCATCTCTTGTGGCGGTTCTGAAGGGTCCACACACATCCGTGTGTATGAGGTCCAACAAACCTTCACCCCTAGCACAAGTGCCAGTAAAAGGTGACTTTGTCATTTTACCAAGCAAACAAGATTCACAACTATCATCTGACTTTAGGTCAAATGACTCCAAGACTCCATCCTTTTGGAGTTGGCCTATGCGTTTCTTGCTTACATGTCTAAGACGACAATGCCATAAGGATGCTTTATCTAAGCTAGTGGAAGAGTTAATACACAATACATTATTTCCTAGATTATCTACAATAGATACAGTTTCATACACGCCATCACAAGGTAATGCTTTAAAATAAAGAACATTATTAAAGAAGGCATCAATACTACCATTATTATTATCAAAATAAAAGGTAAAACCTTGTTTATACAATGCATGAAAGGAAATAACATTTCTTGCCATTTCTGGCGAATAATAACATTTATTCAAATCTAATGTAAACCCACTATTTAGCACTAAGGAATAAACTCCTATCTTGGTGACAGGTGAAGCTTTCCTGTTTCCCATGATCAAGTTTATCTTTCCCTGCTCCACATTCTCACTTCTTTTTAGTCCCTGCAAATCACAACATATGTGAATACCACAACCTGTATCAAGGACCCAAGACTTAGAATGAGGTGAGTTATTAGACAATATAGTGTATATACCTGCATGGTTGGGTTTTACTTTCCCATCCTTCAAATCTTGCTAGTACTTTGGGCAGTTTCGCTTCCAGTGCGACTTTTCATGGCAATAGAAGCATTCAGCCTCATTAGGGTTAGCAGAAGGAGTGACAAAACCTTTCTTGGTTTTGCTTGAAGAGGAGCCTTCAAGGGTCTTACCCTTGGTACCCATAGAATGGTTCTTTCTCTTCTTCCCTTTGCCATGCCCGATTGCCAAGACATTGGCCGCAGTTGGAGTAGGAGTAGGAGTAGTAACAACCGACTTACCCTTTAGACCACTTTCGGCGGTCTTCAAGAGTCCTTGAAGTTTGCTGAGGGTGACTTCTTCCTTGTTCATGTGATATGTCATGCGGAATTGATCATAACACGATGGCAAGGAGTGCAAAATGATGTCTATTGCTAACTCCTCAGGGAAGTTATCATGGAGGAGATTATTTCATATCGCTCTTGACGGGTCCACATACCTTTGCATTTTCTGCATGTGGCCCGTGATGGGTTCACCATCCTTCATTCGGGTTGTTATCATGGAGGAGATTATTTCATATCGCTCTTGACGAGCACTTTGATGGTAGCGGTCCATCAAGTCCTGGTGCATCTCAAAAGGATAATAGTCCTCATAGGACTTTTGGAGCTCGGCTGTCATGGTGGCCATCATGATGCATGCCACTTTTGTAGCATCTCTTTCATGTACCTCATATTCAGCAAGCTATTCAGGAGTAGCAATTGGCTCGGGTACCTTCAGCTCCTTGTCGAGAACATATTCTTTGTTCTCATACCGAGTGACCATCCTGATGTTTCTGATCCAATCTGTAAAGTTGGACCCATCAAAGATGACTCTCCCACAAAGATTCATGAGAGAGAAGGAGCTAGTAGGGTTTGAGCCAGAAGCATTGTTATTGGAAGACATCTGAAAAGAAGAAGGAATAGATTAGATTAGATATAGAGATAGTCCTTAACAAAACACCCAAATGTAATATTAAGGCTAGGACCCAACACAATATTTTATAACTTAGAAGAGGGATGCCGTAATCTAAGCTATAAGATATTTGAAGGTAGGTGAATGACGATGCACCAATTTCCACCATGAAAAACGAAATATTTAATTAGGTTTTAATTGGTTTAGAAACTCCTAGATTCTTTGAGATTCATTGAACTTTCTTCAATGGCATGTTTCAATCTCGAGTGTGCCCTTCAAGTTTTGTGACTGGGATGCCGAGGATCACAAAACAAGGTGTGAAGTAACCATGCAAATTACTTGGTACCCTTAATGTATTACCCCTCAATCGATGTGCCGGTTAACCACACACGCTCCATCGATACTATGATAAACATTAAGTCACCCTTTACCTACCTTGTTAAGTTCAAGTTAGTGTGCCTGTTAACCACACACGCTCCACTAACGACTTAAACAAAGTGTAAAGTGTAATTTCATGGATTAGCACCTTATTCACATTTTCCTAAAATAACTAAGATTGGAAATTCAATAAAGTTTAGTTACTTTAGTATTATCATTATACTTTTAATGAGAATTTATAAGTCCTTGTCCTACCCGTTCGGCTAACGACCCTCCACCGATCAAGGAAGCGGTGGGTGAGAGTTGACACCCATTAAGTTGCCATTTTATAGGCAACAACCTTATACCCCCCTTATAGACCGGCTTCGTGAATGAGGCGTACCGACTTGATCTTATACATATATAAATATTATTAAACTTATAATATTATAAAGTATAAGGGTTGAATTTTAACTTTTAAAATTTTAGGGGTTGGAACTAAAGTTTTTAATATGACTTTACATGTTCCAAAACTTGAGGGCAAGTTTTGTAAGCTTTCAAAACTTTTCATTTCTCATAACTTATGAGTTAATGGTTATTAAAAATGAAGACTCTTCATTTTTTTTTGTAACCTATGTGTTCTTTTAATGGTTATTTATAAATGTGACTTTTGGTTATCCATAACTTAAGAACTAGTTATGGACTCCATTAAAACACATAAAGATCAAGAATTAATCTAATCAATTATTAGCACATAATTTTTATGATCTTCTAAACTCATATGTTTATGAATGTTCATATCAAAAAATTTCAAGAATCGTAAGTACATATACAAAACTTGAAATTTTGATACGAGCTTTTGAACAAAACTTCGATTTTCAAGTTTTTTTTTTTGCATCAAGTATCAAATAAACAAACCAGGCTCTGACACCACTGATGGGATTTCAGCATTCTAACACTCCTATGGTGTACATGCAACCCTAGAAACCTTGGATCTATGTTTGACTAAGATACATGCAAATAATTATTTTTCCAAAGTTCTTATCCTAACTAGCATGGCATGGGGTACTTGAATCAGATAAAACTAGTAGAATTACTTACCTTGTAGTAGTAGTTGATTGCTTGGAGTTTGAGAGCCTAGCACCAATAATGTACATGCCTCAAATGGAAGTCACAAATCACCACAAACTTGGAAACTTGAGAGAATAGTCACAAACTTCTTGAAATCGGCCCTCTTAGTTTACACACCTCAACTAGTGCAATTTCAAGAACCAAAGCCTCCTTTATATAGTGTGGTGGATTAGGGTTACATCCATGTAAACCCTAATACCCATGTATTTTCATTTCCATGAGATCCATGGGTTAAAGCTCCATGGAGTATCCATGGACTTTCCATGCAAGCCTAGCCCATTCCAAATAAGCATTAGCCCACACTATATAAATACAAGAGCCCATATTTAATTAGTCATACTTTTGATCTCTAAATTAATTCTAGATTAATTATAGATCAATACTAATTAAATAATATGATTTTATATTAATATATTAGGACTTATAATATATTAATAAATCATAACTTATACTATTCTCAAACGATTATCCATAAATTGTTCGGGTGAAGTGCAACCCAAATAGACCATGTCGGGTCGGGTCAAGTACATACCAAATATAGTTATGGACTTAGACACTATATCCAACAAGATTCACATGGATGGAAACGAATGCACCATTAAATCTAGGTGGAAAAGGTTTCGCTCTAATTCATGAAAATGATTATGAGGAAATACTTTTGCTGATAGTTTTGAAGGACCTGATAAGATCAATACGAATATTTTTTGTATTAATTGCATTCTCAAATTCGCAATATGATTACGACATCCCTATTCATATTTCGAATTATGAGGAATGGAAAGGAATTGTTAAAACATTCAGAAGATATGTTTATCACGTCTTGAAAGAGTTTGAACACATACACAATCCGGATAAAGTGCATAAGCTTAGGAAGCCTAATTAGAGGCTTGACGAAGCATCGCGGAATAGGAATCTACACTTCCATGAGAAAGTCAAAGGGTATTGATTTCTAGAAGTCCAGTTAATTTCTGGGTACATGTCAAAGCTAGTGGGAGCATAATTGTTATGCTAGTATTGCATGATAAATATATTGTTCGTAGGGAACAATGTGTCCAATTTGAAAATTGTAAAGTTTGGGAATTGTCTAGCTAATTAGTGAACTTAAGAGAGAGGGTAATCATACTTCGTTACGAATATAAAGGTTTAGATTGCATGGTTTAATAGAACTTAGTCAAAGATATATATATATATATATATATATATATATATATATATATATATATATATATATATATATATATATATATATATATATATATATATCATGTTGAAATGTTTCAACATTGGATATTCTATATATGGAATTATTATAGATAGAGACTTAACATATATTAAATCCTTATATAAGATATAATGAGTCGAGTCTCATATGCTTCAGATATAGGGTCGATTACATATGCTATACTTTTCAGATATTCTAATTTTCAAATGCTCTTAACATTGTGTGAAAGGATTAGAATTTCATGTGACTAAAGTTGTTAAACAATTGTCAATAACATTTTGAGGTTTTACCGAAGATTGGTTTCTTGTGGACAGTTGTAAGTATGATATTGTTGGGAAGGACCATGATGAAACGTTATGGATTGAGATGATTCTTGGTCAGAATTGATGGTCATATGGAAATGTTTCCATTATGGGATATAATTATAAAATATATATGTGAGTTGGAAACTTTAATGCAAGAGAAATGTCCAAGGAGTGTACCTTGAATTTGAAACTTCATAACCATGGAGTTGTTTCAAGCAACAAGTTCCAGTAGAACCTTCTGTGATATAGGAGGCTCGGTCTCTGTGACTTTAGTGTTGGATTAGCTGTCTAAGCCCATAACTATTTTGGTATGTACTTGACCCGATTATGAGCATGGTCCTTTTGGGTTGCCTTCACCATAGCAACTAATAGGATGAATTATGGAGAAAGAGGATTTATTATGATTTATTAATGTATTATAAGAATAATATGTTAATTGAGAAATCATATTATTTAATTAGTATTGATCATCAATTAATTTGGAATTAATTTGGTGATCAAAAGAGACTGATTAATTTAACAGGGACTGATTATGTAAATCAGTAATATTTATAGTTTGGGCTCATTGACCTTATTGGTATAGGGGGACGAAATCTCTATGAGAGTCCATAAAGATTTCATCCAAGGCTTGTCCAATAAGGAGTCCATATGTTGCTTAGGGCCTAAGCAAGGGAATTAGGGTTTCCAAGTTGATAACCCTAAAAGCCTCAACTATAAAAGTAACCCCAAGGCTCCCAAAATCGTCCTAATGCATTCTTAGAGTATCTTGGACGTTTTTGTGCCTCCTCCTCTCTCTTTTGTTCTTCCTTGTTGCTAGTGATGTTTGTGACTCCATTAGAGGTGCAACACTTGGGGCACTAAGCTTTCAGAGATCAAGGATATTCAAGGTGTTCTTGTTATTGCTACATAACAAGTAAGGTAAGATTCCAAACCCTTATTTACATATGAATTTCATTCTTAGACATGTTAGATTAGGGTTTATGCTTTGGAAGATTGCTTGCATGTGTAACTTGAGGAAAACCTAGATCCAAAGCATTAGGGTTGCATGCACACCATATGAATGATGTTATGCTCAAAACCTATCAGTGGTATCAGAGCCTAGGGTAGTTTTTCTGTTATATGATGCAAAAGCTAAGTTTTCAAAGCTGGAAAATTAAGATTTTCGTTTCTGAACCAGGCTCATGGCGTGAGCACAGTGCTCACGACGTGAGCTCAGATCTGACAGCAGATTTCAAAAATTTTGCCCCTAATTTGATTTAGATAATTACCATAAATTGTTTTTCCAAATTAAAATCAGATTTTTCTGTTATAGTAATTGATATCCTAATCAAATTAATGGATAATTGTCAATTTAAGATAATTACTTGTTTTATAAGATAAAGATTAATTATTTGTATTTTGATTTGAATTATCTTATAAGAAAAATTAGATTAGGTCAAATTATGTGACAATTATTAATTATATGGTATTTAATTATTTTTTAAATTTAATCTAAAAGATATTTTGAAAAGTTTCAAATTTTTCTCTCAAGTTTTGGAATTTAAAATTTAATTAAAAGTTTTATTTTGAAATATTAAATTCTAAAATCCTAGTATTTTGAATAGTTCAAATTACACCTTTATGGATTTTATTAAGTTAATTAAGAGTTTAATTAAAAGAGATAATTAATAAATCCATAATAATATGGTTTAAGATTAATCAAATTAAAAGTCTAATTTATTGATAGATTAAACCACCTAGTATTTTAAAAGTATAAAATACACCCTTATACTATATATAATTAAAAGTTTAATATTATATATGAGTAAATGTTAGTCTTACCGTTAGTAGGCCTCATTCACGAAGCTGGTCTATAAGGGGTGTTTAAGGAAGCGGCCTGTAAAATGACCACCATTGGGTATCCACTTTACCCACCGCACCCTTGACTAGTGGAGGGTCGTTAACCGAACGGGTAGGATATGACACAACCTTCCATTATAAGTATAATGAAATACGAAGTAACTAAACACTTTTATAAAAAATTCCCAAATCTTAGTTACTTTAGGAAAAATGTGAATTTGGTGCTAATCCATGAAATTGCACATTACACCTTGTTGGTCGTTAGTGGAGTGTGTGTGGTTAACCGTCACACTAATCTGGGACTAATGAAGGATGGCAATAGGTAGCTCGTAGATTATCATAGATGAATGGAGCGTGTATGGTTAACCGGCACATTGATTAGGTGATAAACGTCTTCGAGAGTACCAAGCTAATTTGCATGGTTATTCACACCTTGTTTGCGATCCTCGGCATCCCAGTCACAAACTTGAAGGGCATAATCGAGATTAAACATGCCATTGAAAAGTTCAATGAGTCTCAAAATATCTATGAGTTTCAATTCATTTAAAACCTAATATTCTTTTTCGTTTTTCATGGTGGAAATTGGTAAATCGTCATTTGCCTACCTTCAAATGTTCTGCAACTGGATTACGGCATCCCTCTTCCGAGTTGTAGAATATTGTGTTGGATCCTAGCCTTGATATTTCATTTGGGTGTTATATCAAGGACTCTTATCAACTAACTTTAATTTCTCCCTTTTGTAGATGTTAAAATCTAACAACTATGGTCTTCCTGAATCCCTTGGAAAAAGCTTTCCACACGAAGATGATGTTCCACGATTAAGATCGTGAAAATGGAAATCATGCTTCACTTCCTCCACTTCCTCCAATAATTCTCCCTGACCCACGTGTTCGAAGACTTGAAAAGTTCAAGGTCACTCAAGCCCTTTTGGCAAGCAAACACGAAGATGGAAAGTCTATATGTGATCACGTCCTGGGGATGAAGTTGCACATTGACAAGTTGGGAATGTTGGGTGTCGAAATCTCAAGGAAGTTGGCTGTTGACTTGGTTCTTCAATCACTTCCTAAGTCGTATCGTGAGTTCATTGATGATTACTATATGAAAAACCACGACGTGACCCTCATTGATCTTACCTATTTGTTTATTGTTGTTGAATCAGCAATGATTTGGCACGCTGGTAAAGCAAATGTGACTGGTGGATCAACCTCCCAAACTTCCATGGACATAGGCAATGGTAACGATAGTCCAGAAAGGATTTTGATATTTTGTAGATTCTTAATACATGATGTAATAAGATTGCATTTTGATATTTTGTAGGTAAAATCCACTATCTAACTCTATTAGACTAATTCCTTGTTCATATAAAGATGTGAGTCAAGTGAAGGACTGGGGAAACTTGTACACATTGATGTGTACTGGTCAAGTCCACCACAAAGAACGATAAGACTATTCGTTATGATTTACTAAAGTGTAGTAAATATGGTTATACTTACAAGATTAAGTGTAACTGGAAAAGTTTCAATGAATAGCAGAACGAATAAGAAGAATCAACTAGGTAGAAAGATAAAAGTTTCTCCAATCTGAAAAGAAGGGTGAGTACTTGAGTATCATGTTTTATGATTGTCTTAATGATTATGAAACCATATGACGATTGATCCTATAAGGACACCTTAGTGCACTGCTATGGATAAGAAGAGGAATCGGAAATTGTTGAAATGGTTAAATCAAAAAGGGTGAATCATACTTCGTTCCAAAAACAAGTCTTAGAGTTATACTCCAAGATTGTGACTTGAGTGACATAATTGTAAGAAGGTTTATAACACTAATCGAATGTGGAGTAAGAAATTTTTGTTACTCTTGCACATTTGAAATTGGTAAGGTGTGATGTCTTGGATAAGACAAAGACCAACTAAGACCAATTATGTGTAGTGTTTGTCTTGATAAGAACCCACACTAACTCTTGAATATTTGTTTGTAAAGGAATATTTATTGACAAGAGAATCATATATGTCAAGAGGTTAGTGGGAGTCTTAAAGATCTTGAAAAGTTTCAGGAACTAATCAAGAATAAACCTATTGTACATCACTAGCACACGACTTGAGGTTCATAACCTATCGTGTTGACATATTCTTGTTTTCTGTGCCATTCCAGTTGAGTTGACTATGCATATGAGTTCTATGAGTTCTCACTATAAAGGCAAAGCACCTTGATCAATGGAAAGTACATTGATCTGTGTAGGCAAGCTGCTAAACAACTTGGAAGACATGGTGGACACCTGTGCTGCCAGGTGGCAAGAAATTGAGATTGAACAAGTTCAGTCCATATGAGTTTGATTTTGTCATAAACCTTGTCTTATGATAATGGTTGGAATTGACAAATTCACATGGATAGGAACACATACACCGTAAAATCTAAGTGTCATAAGGTTTCTCTCCAATTCATGAAAATGATTGTGAGGAAACGCTTTCACTAAGAAGATTTTAAGGAGATAGCAATTGTGATATTTGCATTCTCAAATTCGATTATGATTACGGCATCCCTCTTCATAGTTCGAATTGTGAGATTTGGCAAATAGTTTAGACAGACAAATGAGCTTTCTAAAGGGTGTATGAGCTTAGATAAAGATTTATCGAAGCGTCTCGTATAAGAAATATGAACTTTGGTAAAGAAGTCAATACGTATTGATTTCTAGAAGTCCAGCTGATTTCTGAATACATGTCAAAGCTAGTGGGAGCATAAGTGTTATGTTGGTAAAGATATAATCATCATGTTAGTGGGAGCATGATTATTATGTTAAGTGTTGCAAGCTAGCAATATTAATCATAGAAAACAAAAGTTTCAATTCGCAAAGTTGCAGAGGTTGAAAAGTTGTTTTGCTATAATTAAGAGAGAGAAATTTATACTTCATTTCAAATCTAAAAGCTTAGATCGAGAAATTTTAATCAAATTTAGTCAAAGGACATATATGAATGTTATGTTGAAAAGATTCAACATAATGGAATTCTATTTATATGGCAATATTATAGCAAGAGACTGGTAAAGTATCATGTCTTTATGTAAGACATTATGAATCGTATCCCATACGCTTCGGGTATAGGATCGATTGCATATGCTGTAATATTCGACCGTTCTGATTTTTCAAATGCCTAGGGCATTAAGAGGGAAAAAGGACCAGAATCGGATATGACTAAAATAATTAAACAACTGTCAAGGACGATCTAAGGTTCGCTAAAGATTGGTCGTTTGTGAGCAGTTGGAAGTATAGTAATGGATGGACCATATCGACATTATTATGGATAGTTAAGATTCTATTAAGAATGAGTTGTCATATGGAAAATATGGAAATGTTTCCATATTAGTAGTTGATAGGGCATTAAGAGGGGAAAAAGACCAGAACCGGATATGACTAAAATAATTAAACAACTGTCAAGGACGATCTAAGGTTCGCTAAGGATTGGTCGTTTGTGAGCAGTTGGAAGTATAGTAATGGATGGACCATATCGACATTATTATGGATAGTTAAGATTCTACTAATAATGAGTTGTCATATGGCAAATATGGAAATGTTTCCATATTATGAGTTGGATATTAAGAATCTATGTGTAGATTAGAAACTTTTATGCAAGAAGAATGTTCAAAGAAATGTACTTTGAATTTGAGACTTCACTTTCATGGAATTGTCTTGTAACAATCTCCAATAGAGTACTTTGTAATTTCATTGGCAAAGTCTTGGTGACTTTGGTGCTGTGACTTTACGAAAGGATCATTGCATAAAATGTTAGAATCTAACACATTCTAGTAGTGGCAAGAATTTGGTATTCTTACACTAGTGATAAGGATTGGCAATTGTGAAATGAGTACCATTGGGAATGTGTTCAATTGATCTATTTCACAAAGTGAGGACCATAGGTAAACATAGTATGCATGCTTGGAGCATGGGATAACTATTGTTTCAATTCAAGTAGTAAGTTGATTACTCGAAACATTATACAATGAATAATGTGTAATCAATATGGTGATTAAATAAAAGGTGTTTTATTTATACTCAAAAGGTTGAGACCATATTGGATTCGATTATTCTTGTGTTCAGTTCGCATGTTTTGACTTCCCGAATAATAAGATTATTCAAACATCCACAGTCGATCATACGTTGGAAGTGAGTATTGAGGCAAGATTGTCATGAATCCGTCTGTACATTTTCTAAAGTGTTCAGACATATCACAAGTTTGCTGCAGAGTTCATGAGTACTTCTGTAATAAGATTAGAGTATTGGATTAAACCCACGCTCACGTGAATCACTTCATGGATTTTATCACGAGTGATTGTGAGACGATAACATCTTATATTCTTGAAACGGAGACATGTGAGTTGTAGTTTGCAAGTCGGTTGCCCATTGACATATGTAAACGCACCAGTAACTTGGTGTTATAAAACATATTGTTGTGAGTGATTTGATGAGTAAGTACAAGCGAGCATTTGAGTCAAAGTTTATCCGTTCCTTTTACCCTAAGAGGGATAAAAGCAATATATGTGGTCCTCTCGATGATTTAGTGATGACACCCCAAAGCGCTTGGCCAAGCCTGGACTAATTTGATCTGTTCAGTTAGTCAGTTTTCATAAATCGGAAATCGAGAAACAACACATAGACAGAGAGAATGATTAAAATCCATGTCTCATGTCTATACGATATCTAGAATGGAGGAATATATGATCCCTTATCTAAAGGACACGTTGCTGATAAGATCAGAGTTCGACAGTGGCTTTTGAAAGCTACGATTGCTAATCAGGTTCTGAAGTCGTACTTGCAAAATAGTTATTAGACTTATCCAAGTGGGAGACTGTTGAATTAGGTGTCTAAGCCCATAACTATTTTGGTATGTACTTGACCCGATTATGAGGATGGTCCTTTTGGGTTGCCTTCACTATAGCAACTAATAGGATGAATTATGGAGAAAAAGGATTTATTATGATTTATTAATGTATTATAAGAATAATATGTTAATTGAGAAATCATATTATTTAATTAGTATTGATCAGAAATTAATTTGGAATTAATTTGGTGATAAAAAAGACTGATTAATTTAACAGGGACTGATTATGTAAATCAGTAATATTTATAGTTTGGGCTCATGGACCTTATTGGTATAGGGGGGACGAAATCTCTATGAGAGTCCATAAAGATTTCGTCCAAGGCTTGTCCAATAAGGAGTCCATATGTTGCTTAGGTCCTAAGCAAGGGAATTAGGGTTTCCAAGTTGATAACCCTAAAAGCCTCAACTAGAAAAGTAACCCCAAGGCTCCCAAAATCGTCCTAATGCATTCTTAGAGTATCTTGGACGTTTTAGTGCCTTCTCCTCCTCTCTCTCTCTCTTGTTCTTCCTTGTTGCTAGTGGTGTTTGTGACTCCATTAGAGGTGCAACACTTTGGGCACTAAGCTTTCAGAGGTCAAGGATATTCAAGGTGTTCTTGCTATTTCTACATAACAAGTAAGGTAAGATTCCAAACCCTTATTTACATATGAATTTCGTTCTTAGACATGTTAGATTAGGGTTTATGCTTTGGAAGATTGTTTGCATGTGTAACTTGAGGAAAACCTAGATCCAAAGCATTAGGGTTGTATGCACACCATAGGAATGATGTTATGCTAAAAACCCATCATTTAGAACCTCGACATCACATATGGTCAGTGCATGTAAAGATGAAATTTCACTACATCTTAGATAAGAACAAGAATTTGGAATTGTGAAATGAGCATCATTGGAGTTATGTCCAGGCGATCTGCTCACAAAGGAAAGACCATAGAAAGGCATAATATGTATGGCATGACTGATGTTATTTAATTCAAGTGGTTAGTTGATTACTCGAAACATTATACAATGAACAAATTCGTAATTCTTATGGTGATTAAATAATAGAGATTTATTTATGATCAATGGGTATAATACCATAGTTAATTAATTTATTATTTTGTTTCACTTTGCATGTTTTACTTCCCTAGGTAATTTAAATACTATTCATCGTTCCACAGCCACTCATACTTTTGGAAGTAAGTAGTGATTCAAGACTGTCCGAAATTGATTGTAGATTGTCCATAGAGATTGAACATTGCATGGGATTGTTACAATATTCATGAGTACTTAGAAAATGGAGATTTTGAGTATTGGATAAACCCACACTTAGAGATTACTTCATATATTCAATATTGAGTAATTCTAAGACAATAATATCTTCTATTCTTCAAACGGAGATACATAAGTTGTAATTTAAAAGTCGGTTATGCATTGGTATTGCAAAAACGCATCAGTAACATGATGTTATAAAACGTAGTGTCATGTATGATTTGGTGAGTAAATGTTGTAGTTATGTAGTCAAAGTGTATTAATTCATTTTGCCTTAACATGAAAGGCGATATCTTTGGGCCCCTCGATGATTTGAGTTGCTCTATGAAAACTAGACGCCTGGTCCGGACTAAATTGATGTGTTCGATTTTGTAGTCTAAATTGATCACAAATCGGGAAATCGGGAAACGAACAAATGAACATGAGGTTGATCATTTAATCCATGACTTTGTTCATATGATTTCTTGTAGAACGAAGGAATAACTGATCACTTATCTTAGGGTCAATATTTTATATAGGTATAGAAGAACAAGGACGCGGAGTGGAGGTCATGGAGATGTGAAAAATGGAGAACTCGATTGTGGAGGAAATACATATATGGATTAGTAAGTGGAGGAGACGACAGTGATGGTGGTTGTTTGGATGTAATTATTATAGTTCATAATGGTGGGGATGGGAACCATTAAAGAAGGCGTGGTTTCAAGAACCATAAATATATGAAAATGGCCAATACAGTTCCATAATTATTAGAAGAGTCGATACAGTTTAGTGACACTTATTTTATATAAAAAGGATTAATGACTTATAAGGATAGTAAACTTTATATCATATACACATTTAATCACTTATATTTCTTTTACATATATGTCATTAACTTATTTATATGTACATAAAATATCATTATAACCTATACCAACGATGATAATGGTATTTTGTGAACATGTAAACCATAAATGGTTTTCATGTTCACAAAATACCATGGTTTACATGTTCACAAAATACCATTATCATCGTTGGTATAAGTTATAATGATATTTTTTTGAACATGTAAATAAATTTAATGATTATATATGTACAAAAGAAACATAAATAATTAAATATACATAATAATTAAATATACCTACCGAATAAAATTCTTATAAGTTATTAACCAATTTTTTTAAAAGAAAAAAGAATGACTAGCGTTGTAATTTTTTTTTAATTTAAAAACAAAGCTACAAATCTAATAGGGAAAATGACTCTTGAGGGTAATTAACTTTTGCGTTTGTACTCATTTGGTCCCTTTCCTTTTTTTGTATTCAATATACGGTATATACCATCGAACTTGTTGTTTGCGTTCACCATAACCCTTTTGACCGGCTTTTGACCTGTGATAGCCGGTCAAAGGGTTATGGTGAACACAAACAACAAGTTCGATGGTATATTGAGTACAAAAAAAGGAAAGGGACCAAATGAGAACAAACTCAACAGTTGGTTACCCTCCTGAGTCATTTTCCCTGAAAAGTTAAATGAAATTAAAGTTGCAAATTTATCAAAGACTGCAACCTTCTTTGGCTATAACGTATATGAATAGCGTTTCAAAGGGGTAACCTCGTTAAAACATGGTCTATGCTATGCTTACTGTGGTTAGCTGTCAACACCTCTCTGCAAAATGATATGATTGTGTATGAGAGGTATATTTATCAGCATAAACGTTTACCTCAAGGTATATTATGGTGATGTGTCTACAAAAGCAGCATGATATTATACATATTGATGTTGTATCTTATCCCATGAATTCGATCTTAAAGCTAAATAAACTCAAAAATTATAGCACTTGTGATTCCACTCGTTTGTAGACTTGTCTAGAATCCATGATACGATAAATCATTTGATTGGAAATGTAAATGTAGTCATGAAATGCGTCTGTTTAATCAAGATTCCCCTAATAAATATTCAAGTGCATTACAAAATTGTACATGTATGAATAATGTTCTTTCGTGGGTTATGTTTTGAAGAGAAACAAGAATGAATCTCATAAAGTCATTAATATCAGTAGGAGACGACGTGAGATTTGTTGTAAATGAGTAAAGGGAAAATAAATCAGGAGGGTAACCAAGTGTTGCATTTCTTCTCATTTGGTCCATTTTTTTTTGTACTCAATATACCATCGAACTTGTTGTTTTTGTTCACCATAACCCTTTGACCGGCTATCACAGATCAAAAAGGTTATGATGAACACAAACAACAAGTTCGATGATATATTGAATACTAAAAAAAATGGACAAATAAGTACAAACACAAAAGTTAATTACCCTCCTCAATTTCCCGATCTAATAAGTACCATAAACGTCTCATCCATTCGGTACAAAAACGGAAAAACCTTAGGGGCAAAATAGTATTTTAGAACCTTCGATCGGGGAGGTGGTATTTCATTTGAAAGCATAACGAGAAGAAACTCGATTCAAAATCGTAAAACGAAAGAAACAATTCGCATATGAAATTTGATTTATAAATATCTATATCCGATCAAAGGAATAAATCTCCGGCGATAATCCGTCAAATTACTTCCACATCCATTGATTTCTTCCTTTATTGGCCAATTCGTGAATGGAAGCGATCAGGAAACAAGCAACGAAGCTCCGGGAACAGGTTGCCAGACAACAACAGGTACAATCAAGAAATTCGTTGCTTTCAATTTGAATCTGATTCGGTTTTGCCCCCGAAATCCGTTCATATCAATAATAATTCACAACTGTTTACTGTCGAGGATATATCGATGAATCTGATAAAGTGATTACTCTTCCAGTTCATATAATTAGCTACTCGTTATATATGACAAGTAACCAACCTAATAGTTGGCATCTGCATAACTAGCATTAGGATGAATACTTGTTAGAAGTTTTGATGAGGTTAGCATATTTTTTTGCCTAAAAGATTTATCATATTGGATTTGGTTAATTTGGATGAAGCGGTGTCGATCTCTCTTATACGCTGGTAATGTACTTTAATCCCTAACTTTGTAGCTTAACCTTGAAGTTTTGATCGAGGTAGTGAAATTTCCCTTACACATAAGGTGAAATGCGTGATTCAACAACCATGAACTTTGTACAGCTGGTGTTTACTAAGAAAGTAGACACTCTCATGCTTATAGGATCTGGGTATTTTAAAAATTATAAGTGATATAAAGTTATTTGCATAAACCGAACTACAGGTGTCTAAATTCATAAAAGCTGTAGAGTCAAAAAACAGTGAGCTTGATCACAAACATTTATGTAGTTCTTTTTTGTTACTTGTACAAAAAAGGATGTGGTTCTATAAAGTTTGTTGTGGGAAGTGTTGTGAACATATTATGGTTGGAGGTAGAAAGACAATGTTGCTAATTTTCGAGGGAGAATTGGTGAATAGAAGAATCATCTTCAACAATTTCTGTGGGTGATTCAGAGCTTCTATTGAATCAATGTAATTCATTTGAGCATATGATTGTAACTGTAAGCACAACTAAGGCACCTGCAGAATGGGTGGAACATATAGTGTGGCGTGTATTACACAGCAAAATGACAAAAAATGGCACACTTTGATTGTCCTTTAGAGATTTGAAAGTTTTATGATGTAGAGTTTATCATATCTTTATTCTTTTAGAGACCACATATGACTTGATAGAATCTTTTTTGCTTCCAAGATGAATATGATCACTTAAACACAGTAAAGGGAACACTTGCGATTTAGTCATTATATAGGCTGCATTTTGAGCTAAAGTGCTGTTACATTTTGACTTAATGGGAACAAAACCTTAATGTGGACAAAACTTATTTATAAAAAATGCTCATATGTTAAAGTTGCTTATATCTGCAATTGGTTTGAGATACTTCATTCTTTGTTACCCATTTGATATTATACTACCTTATCACAATACATAATTATATAATAATTGGTTTAAAATGTAGGCGGTTTTCAAGCAGTTTGGTGGTGGAGGTTATGGAGGTTCAGATAACGTGGTAACAGATGAAGCAGAACTCATGCTTCACCAGAAACTTGAAAGACTATACATATCCACACGTGCTGCTAAGGTTGCTCTCTCCACATATTGGTTAATAAATCAAGAATAAACATATATAAGATTTTATTCTGTAGATGAAATTAACTTGCTTTTGCATTTCAGCATTTTCAAAGAGACATTGTTCGTGGTGTTGAAGGATACATAGTTACGGGTTCCAAACAAGTTGAAATAGGCAAGTTTGTTATTTATGCCTTTAAATTTCATGATGTAATTAAAGCTTTTACATGAACTGAATCTTTTCACAGGAAGTAAATTATCAGAAGATAGCAGAAAATATGGTATTGAGAATACATGCACTAGTGGGAATACACTATCAAGAGCTGCAGTCAATTTTTCACGAGCCCGTGCACAAATGGAAAAGGAACGAGGAAATCTACTCAAATCTTTTGGGACCCAGGTTTAAAATACATCATAATATTTTTTATATATTTTTTAAATTTTTTTTGGGGGGGTGTAAATAACATGTCTGTTGTGTGCAGGTTGCAGAGCCATTAAGAGCAATGGTAATGGGAGCTCCTCTTGAAGATGCTCGACATCTTGCTCAACGTTATGACAGAATGCGACAAGAGGCTGAAGCACAGGTGTTTCATATTGTCTTGAGTAAATTACATATTTGGTCCCTGAGTATAGCTGGTTTTTGCAATTGTGGTCCCAAAAAGTTTTCTTTTGCAGTTTTGGTCCTTATTTGAGGTTCTTAACTTCTTATGATACTTCTTTACACTTGTATTAAGTAAACTGGCTATTTTTGCTCCCAAAAAGTTTTCTCTTGCAGTTTTTGTCTTTATTTGAGGTTCTTGTAACATTTTTGGTCCTTGTTCCAAGTAAACCGACTATTTTTGGTCCCAAAAATTCTTTATCTTGTAGTTTTTGTTGTTATGACATTTTTGGTCCTCGTATTATGTAAAGTGACTATTTTGTGGTCCCTGAGTATAGCTGATAAAATTATAGTCATTTTACTTGGATGAGAGACCAAAATGGTTACAAAAACCTCAAATAAGGACCAAAACTGGAAGAAATGAACTTGTAGGAACTAAAATTGAAAAATGAGTATAGGTCATAGTTTTTTATATTTTGACAGTAATTATTTAACTTAAAATTTGGAAAGTAGGTGATTGAAGTTTCAAAACGACAAACAAAAGTGATGGAAGGAACTGGGAATCCAGAATTATTTGCAAGACTTGAAGCAGCCGAATCAAAATTACAAGATTTGAAGTCCAACATGTCAATATTGGGAAAGGAAGCTGCATCAGCAATGGCTGCAGTTGAATCTCAGCAGCAAAATATGACACTACAGAGACTTATTTCCATGGTAAAAATATTTTAATGTTTTAGGATCAATTTCATTTCATATCTTTTGGTATATATATTTTTAAAACATGTGTTTTTTTGATAGATTGAATCGGAGCGTGCTTATCATGAGAAGGTTATTCAGATTCTTGATCATCTTGAAGGAGAGGTATGCATTATGCAATAAGATTAATAATTTCCTTTTTAGTATTTTTATTTTATTATTTGCCAAATGGGAAATTTGTAGATGGTATCAGAGCGCCAACGAATTGAAGCAGCTCCTCCTACTCCAACAATGGAAACACCTCCTCCTCCATTTTCACCTCCATCATATGAAGAAATCAATAACAACACATCTCCTTCTCCAATGCAAAATGGTTCAAATGATGGGGGGAATTACTTTTTAGGAGAGGTACATACATACAAACTGACTGTTTCTTGATATGTCTATTATAATTTATAACTAATAAACTAACTTAATTCTCCATATCATGTACTTCCTTCTAGGCAATGTTCTCGTATGATGCAGAGTCTGATGTGGAGCTCAATTTATCATCGGGTGATTTTGTCGTTATCAGAAAGGTCTATACCTTTTGAATTTTCTTTATTGTTATTGTTTCCTTTAATAATATTTTGGTTACAAAACTTGTATTTGGTAAAAAAATGTACAGGTGTCAAACAATGGTTGGGCTGAAGGTGAATGCAAAGGGAAAGCAGGTTGGTTTCCTGTTGAATATGTGGAAAGACGAGAGCGTGTTCTTGCAAGCAAGGTTACCCAAGTCTACTAGAGTATGTATCTACCTACCTTCATCTTAATGTATGTATTTTTGGCCTTTGTTTTTCTAGTTTATACATTTTTTTGCATGTATTCTTTCTTCGTTCTTATGTTTTTCATCATATATGGTCAATTATGATACGTGTGACTCATTTTGTATTGATACGGTTTTACTTTGAATTGTGTTTTGGCTGTTGATGATCTCTTGTATGTTTTTGGTTATGAGTTTTGTCACTCTTGTTATGTTTACAAAATGAACACATAATAGTATCATCCCTTTTATGTTCTTAGCACGTGTATGGAATGTAAGTTCTTTTTACCCATTAAACAACTCAACATATCAATCACAAAGGACTATAACATAAAACTACAAACCGAAGACAAAGAAGACATTGATGCCAAACCTACACAAAGTTAGTTATAAGGACCTTCCGAGATAAAAAAAAACAAGTTAGAGACCAAACATGCAAACTACCTTAAATCACAGGGACCATCAGTGTAATTTACTCTTAATTTTCTCTAAAAGTTTTGTCACAAGCCTCAAACTTGGTAAATGTTCCATTTGACTCAAGCCCGTTATAAACGCTTCTACCCACACTATCATACAAATGGACTTCCATTAACTCTGGATGTAAATCACTTAACAACCAATAATTTGGATAGTAATGAATCGACATATAAACTTGCACAAAGTTGATAAAATAATTAATTATTAATATTGCGATAAAAACAAAGTATTATAATGACTGTAATTTCAATAAACTATATTTATACCTATCCACATCCCACTTAGGAACCATAAAGTCAGGGTATTTAGCTTTCCTCGAAGCAAATACAGTCCAATCACCCTCTCCCAGAGTATGGCAAACAAAAAAGGCTGGAGGCATGATGGTATACCGGTCACCTTCAAACATTCTCACCATCAGAAGTCTAATCCAAATTGTAATATGTAGCCAACGTTTTGGTACATTTGTTATAAAAGAATAAAAAACAATTACTTGTAAGCATGAATTTATAAATACTTACTATTTCAACTAACCAACGTCATCCTTATGCCTAAACAACAAACTCCAAAAATCTTTATCTAGGATGAGATTGTAAAATCTGTGTCACACCATATAGTTGTGAAAAAATATATTTTTGTAACACAACCTCACAACCTGGTACGTAAGGCTGCAGACACAAAACTGTAAAGTCTGGATCAACAAAGAATACTGGAGGAGGAGGCGGGGGTATTGAACTGGTAGCAATCTTCTTTTTTCCTTTTCGCACAAGCTTTGGTGTTGTGTGTACCTAAAACATTTCTTTGATACCAAATTGAAAGACATGACGAAATTAATAAAAATATTAGAATAGGATTATACCTGAATGTTGCGTCGGGATGGATTGACGATGGATTGTTTATATTATATGAATGAATATATGAATATGTTTGGATAGGGCTCTGCTATTCAGAAATAGAACAACTATTTCAACAGAGGAAGAACTTTGAGATCAACTCAAGTCTTAAACACTCAAACTTAACTTGTTTATTCCATATGGGCAAAGGCCCTATTTATAGGCACAAAGGAGCCGGTTACATAATTGAATTGCAATCGTATGATTGCAATACGACAAACATATTTACAATATAGCCCCCTAGACTATTGAGGGTTACACACTTTAAATCATATCCTACAAACTAGACATCATATTCGATAGTGACATATAACCTATCGACATATGGCACTTAATCTACTGACAATGACAAATACCAACAAATACAAATAATATACAAATTATAAAATACATCCTTCCACAACGAAAGGACACGTGTCTTCAATAATGTCTTCAATAAATAATGGCTTTATACGTCATTGCTTACGCCATTCCTCCCGCCTTCGAAAGGACAGATATTTTTGAAAATGTTTGCTTATGTCATGGCTGATGTTAATCCTCCATGAATGGTGTTCACAATGTTTCTTTCATGAATGGATTTTTTGAACTGTTGTTGTTCTTGCTTCATGATGGCTTCCATTCTCTTGTTAAAGTGTCTGCTATATGATTGTTTGCGCTTTTGATGTATCTGAGATAATGATGAAATTGATGTAATTGTAATTGCCAACGAATCAATCGTCCACGCCAATAATCTTCTTGTAATTTATAGCGCCAAAATCCAAGTAGATACTTGGAATCTGTTCGTAACTCGAATCTTGTTTGTAGAAGCTCGACCTTCCATTTCTTCAACGTTCTTAAACAAGCTAGTGTTTCTCGTTCATGTGTGCTATAATTTTGCTCCGTTTGGGAAAATGTTCCCGATATATACTTGCATAATTTTTGCTCATATTTATCTGTTTTTAATACTTCAGATGATACATTTGTATCAATGTATGCTTTTGGTGATATTTTCATATCACTGTATACTTTATCATTGTTTACTTCAGATGGTATTTTCATACCAATGTATGCTTTTGGTGATACTTTCATATCACTGTATACTTTTGATGAGTCAGATATGAGGTTTCCCTCGTTATCTAGTCCCAATAATACTTTTCCATGTATAATTGTTTTTAGGCATCCTGCCCAAATGTCTTGTGATGCATCTGAATCAGAATCAGTTGTATATGCATAAATATCTATGTCTGAATCTATATTTGAATCTTCTATCGGTTCATATCCAATATCATATGCAATTTTTAATAGATTTGTTTCTTTTTCTTTTTTAATCTTTTTGGGCATTCATAGGCTTTATGTCCGTCTTCTTGACATATCCAACATTTACAATCTTTTTTATTCGATGGGCAATAATTTGTTTTAGATTGATATTTTTGTTTATATTGTTTTCTATTTCGAAAATATTTTCTTTCTCCTTGTTTATAATATTCTTTATATTTAGGTTTATAAGTTTGTTTTTTCCAAATTTTCTTTTTATATTGTTGTTTTTTTATTATCTTTACAACCATATTGATTAACTTTATTAGAAAGGATGTCACAACATAAATCAATTTTTGCATCTTGTGTTGTTTTTTGTTCTAAACATTTTTTCTGCATCCATGCTTTTAATATACTTATTCGTGCTCCTAAAGTATCTGCAATTTTATTTTGTTGTAATGCTTCTTGGAAATCTTTTATTACACTTTGGCTTACTAATGATGGTAATTTTTGATAAAACATATCTAATGCTACCTTTTTTCTAGTGGGATCTAAATTATAATAATGTTCAGAATATTCGCATATAAATGGATCTAGATAACACATATTACAAATTCGTAGATTAGTTAAATGCCATAATGATTCTAATTGAAAAGCTTTTTGTGATACTTTATCTTCAATTTGTTTTCCTATGAATTCCTGAATAAGACGACTTAATACATTTTTAAATGTTTCCATAGCATCAGTAGTATCTATCATCATTGTTTCGGTTTCATCGAGAGATGAGAGAAAACGATATGCGTTACCTTGTGTTTTATGAATGATATAATTAAGAAAATGTGTTGGGTGTAAATTTCTTAATTCTTCAGTTAATTGAATTTGTACTCCCATTTTATTACTCCATTCTTGAATTTTTGCTTCAGGATTTTGATCACAATCAATAAAAAGAATATCTGAATTTGTTGGAAATGTAAATAATTTAGGTATGTATTGAGGAGGTATTTTTTCCCATTTATTTTGTTTATTTTTAACCATTCCTTGTCTATATAAAAAAATTTCTTCTAATGAAGGTGGTCCATAAATATATTGACTTTGATAATCATCTTCAACATATGATTGTTTTCGTTTTAATCCAAAATTGTTTTGTGAATTTCTATATGGATTTGAATAAGGATTTTCGTCATCTGAAGAAAAATCATATATTACTTCTGCGTCATTATTATCTGGATTATTTTCTATTTATGTATTATTTTCTTGAATTTCGGATGGAATTTCTAATGCTGCAAATAATTTAGTTAGTGTTTCTACTTTTTCTTGTAAAGTTTCCATATTAATAAATTGTGTGTATTTTGTAAATGAAATCTTTAGTTTCTTTTTACTAGTGAAGTAGTTATTATTAGTGATTTTTCTATTTTTTGAAACATATTTAACAAATTAATTTTGTTATCTTATCTTCAAGATTTTTTATTTGTTCTTGTTTCCAATTTATACTATTATTTATTATATGTATTGCTTCAATATTGGATATACAATTAATTATTGATATATTAGAATCTATTTTTAAATTTAAAAGAAATTTTTTAGATTGTTTCAATGTTTTGCGAAAAAATTTTAATTCTTGTTTATTTGTATCTAGACTTGAAAAACTCATGATTATAACTTTATAACAACAATAATTTAATTTTGTTTTTTTGGATTAAAGTTACGATTAAAATTTATAGCTTTTTTAAAAAAAATGATAGTGATAGTAGAGTTTATTATGACTATTAATTTTATGATGATTATGATGATAAGATATAACGATGAATATTCATATAATAATATGACGAGTAAAGATGAATATAATAAATGATATAATAACATCTATAATGATATTAAAACCTTCTTACGACAATTATTTCAATTGTTGATGAGCTGATTTTTGATGACTTATGAATATGAGTAATGATGAATATTTATTATCATGTTTATGATGCTGCATATGCATATATTCTCATGAACGAAAGATTGAATATGCAAAATAATAATAAGAATGTTACTTAGCTCTGATACCAATTTGAAAAAGTAAATGCGTAGCTCTGATACCAAATTTTTATAAACATGCTCTGATACCAAATTTTTATAATCATGCTCTGATACCAAATTTAAAGACATGACGGAATTAATAAAAAGATTAGGATAGGATTATACCTGAATGTTGCGTCGGGATGGACTGACGATGGATTGTTTATATTATATGAATGAATATATGAATATGTTTGGATAGGGCTCTGCTATTCAGAAATAGAACAACTATTTCAACAGAGGAAGAACTTTGAGATCAACTCAAGTCTTAAACACTCAAACTTAACTTGTTTATTCCATATGAACAAAGGCCCTATTTATAGGCACAAAGGAGCCGGTTACATAATTGAATTGCAATCGTATGATTGCAATACGACAAACATATTTACAATATAGCCCCCTAGACTATTGAGGGTTACACACTTTAAATCATATCCTACAAACTAGACATCATATTCGATAGTGACATATAACCTATCGACATATGACACTTAATCTACTGACAATGACAAATACCAACAAATACAAATAATATACAAATTATAAAATACATCAATAGAACAACTATTTCAATAGAGGAAGAACTTTGAGATCTACTCAAGTCTTAAACACTCAAACTTAACTTGTTTATTTCATATGGGCAAAGGCCCTATTTATAGGCTCAAAGGAGCCGTTTACATAATTGAATTGCAATCGTTTGATTGCAATATGACAAACATATTTACATTATAGCCCCCTAGACTATTGAGGGACTTACACACTTTATGTTACATCAAATAATACACCTAATTATTCTATTATTCTACCGACACTTTTATTTAATTATATAAACATAAATAATAACAATCCCTTCCACATTGAAAAGGACACGTGTCTTTAATAATGTGTCTTCAATAATAATGGCTTTTTACGTCATTGCTTGCGTTATTCCTCCCGCCTCCGAAAAGATATATAATTGAATAATGTTTGCTTGTGTCATGGCTGACGTTAATCTTCCATGAATGGTGTCTCTTATGTATTTTCTGAACAATAACTGCAACTGTGTCTTGGTGCATGCATAATATGTTTACAAAGTTGTTTTTTGATATCAGCAGGTAATTCAGCTAAGTGATGTGAAAATTTTTCGAACGGCTGTTCGAAAGTTTCAATTGCTTTTAATGCTTCCGAGGTTATTTCACTGTCTGTTAGAGAATAGATAACAAAGGTTTTACTGGCATAATTTACTCTGATTCTTGACTTTTGATCTCTACCATTGCCTACGCGAGATGATGCTAAATAGACACCGGCAAGTGCGAAAATCAAATGGTCTTGTCTAGGTATTTCATGGGGTAGGTCATCTTTTGTTGGTTTCGAGCCGTTGCTTATTCCCATGTTTGCAAAAGTAATGCTTGGGACAATCAGTTGAGAGTCTTCATCAAAAATTGGGTAACTGGAATGCATTTTAATGAATAATCCTCTCTCTTGTTTTGCAAAGCGTATTTTATAATTTCTGATGACAGTTTGCACAGAAGATGGGAATTCGCTGATGCAGTGTAAATTGGTGCCTTCTAGATAGATGGTGTCGATAAATCCGTGAATAAAATAATCCCATAAAGTCATAGGATCTGATAAGTCGGCTAGGAAGATTGCTTTAGGGCCTGGGCGCCTGGCTATTGGGTAAAAGCCCATCAAAGAATGGACTTCGGTGTATGAAAGGAGGCTGTCCCATAATTTAGCAAATTTTTGAGCAGATGGTTTTTGCATAGCTTCTTTTTCTTTGGTTGATAGAATGGCTTCAAGGGCAATTTTTGCGTTTAACTGGTTAAGAGATTTTGGGATGGATACAGGTTTTTGTGGGGTAAAGCTGGATACAGGTTTTTGTGGTGTAAGGAGAACTGTTTTTGAACATTCGACATTATCTTTTATGACTGCTTTGTATGCTTCGTTGTATGCGGCTTCTGCTTCATTTTTTGTTTTGTAACTTTTGTGAATGATATTTTTTCCAAGAATATATGAGTTGGCAGTTCCCCAATCGTTATAAATTCCTTTGTTTTCTCCGTTGAAAATCACGTACCATTTCTTTATATTTTTATGATCTGCTTGAAGTGGTGGATATTCTTCTGGATTTTGTGTCATAGGTTGTTTTTCTGACTTGAGTACTGTTTGCGGCTGACTATCATCGGATGATATTTCTTGAATATCTTCTTTTGGTTGCTTCGTTGTTGAACTGCTAGCTGCTTCTTCTTTAGGTACTGAATGAGATGATAAAATTTGTATTGTTTGTTGTAGCTGTTTTTTCACGTCTGACTACTTCAAGTTGTCTGACTAATGATGCTTCTTGCTCCTCTTTTTGTTTGAATTGGTGTTTGATTTGCTTCATGATTGCTTCCATTTCAATATATCTGTTGATTGAATACTTGCGTCTCTTGGTTACCTGAATGATTGCTCAAATTTGTTTGCTTTTAATGATGATATGAAAATTTTCATATCAATGTATGCTTTTGGTGATATATTCATATCACTGTATGCTTTTTGTGATATTTTCATATCACTGTATACTTTATCATTGTTTACTTCAGATGGTATTTTCATACCAATGTATGCTTTAACAATGTATATTTCGGATAGGTTAGATATGAGGTTTCCCTCAAGTTCTAATCCCAATAATACTTTTTCCATAGGATCATGTATCTGCATCTGAATCAGAATCAGTTGTATATGCATAAATATCTATGTCTGAATCTATATCTGAATCTTCTATCGGTTCATATCCAAGATCATATGCAATTTTTAATAGGTTTGTTTCTTTTTCTTTTTTAGTATTTTTTGGGCATTCATAAGCTTTGTGTTCGTCTTCTTGACATATCCAACATTTACAATCTTTTTTATTTGATGGGCAATAATTTGATTTAGATTGATATTTTTGTTTACATTGTTTTCTATTTCGAAAATATTTTCTTTCTCCTTGTTTATAATATTCTTTATATTTAGGTTTATAAGTTTGTTTTTTCCAAATTTTCTTTTTATATTGTTGTTTTTTTATTATCTTTACAACCATATTGATTAACTTTATTAGAAAGGATGTCACAACATAAATCAATTTTTGCATCTTGTGTTGTTTTTTGTTCTAAACATTTTTTCTGCATCCATGCTTTTAATATACTTATTCGTGCTCCTAAAGTATCTGCAATTTTATTTTGTTGTAATGCTTCTTGGAAATCTTTTATTACACTTTGGCTTACTAATGATGGTAATTTTTGATAAAACATATCTAATGCTACCTTTTTTCTAGTGGGATCTAAATTATAATAATGTTCAGAATATTCGCATATAAACGGATCTAGATAACACATATTACAAATTCGTAGATTAGTTAAATGCCATAATGATTCTAATTGAAAAGCTTTTTGTGATACTTTATCTTCAATTTGTTTTCCTATGAATTCCTGAATAAGACGACTTAATACATTTTTAAATGTTTCCATAGCATCAGTAGTATCTATCATCATTGTTTCGGTTTCATCGAGAGATGAGAGAAAACGATATGCGTTACCTTGTGTTTTATGAATGATATAATTAAGAAAATGTGTTGGGTGTAAATTTCTTAATTCTTTAGTTAACTGAATTTGTACTCCCATTTTATTACTCCATTCTTGAATTTTTGCTTCAGGATTTTGATCACAATCAATAAAAAGAATATCTGAATTTGTTGGAAATGTAAATAATTTAGGTATGTATTGAGGAGGTATTTTTTCCCATTTATTTTGTTTATTTTTAACCATTCCTTGTCTATATAAAAAAATTTCTTCTAATGAAGGTGGTCCATAAATATATTGACTTTGATAATCATCTTCAACATATGATTGTTTTCGTTTTAATCCAAAATTGTTTTGTGAATTTCTATATGGATTTGAATAAGGATTTTCATCATCTGAAGAAAAATCATATATCACTTCTGCGTCATTATAATCTGAATTATTTTCTATTTCTGTATTATTTTCTTGAATTTTGGATGAAATTTCTAATGCTGCAAATAATTTAATTAGTGTTTCTACTTTTTCTTGTAAAGTTTCCATATTAATAAATTGTGTGTATTTTGTAAATGAAATCTTTAGTTTCTTTTTACTAGTGAAGTAGTTATTATTAGTGATTTTTCTATTTTTTGAAACATATTTAACAAATTAATTTTGTTATCTTATCTTCAAGGTTTTTTATTTGTTCTTGTTTCCAATTTATACTATTATTTATTATATGTATTGCTTCAATATTAGAAATGCAATTAATTATCGATATATTAGAGTCTATTTTTAGGTTTAAAAGAAATTTTTTAGATTGTTTCAGTGTTTTACGAAAAAAATTTAATTCTTGTTTATTTGTATCTAGACTTGAAAAACTCATGATTATAATTCTATAAGAACAATAATTTAGTTGTGTTTTGGATCAAAGTTACGATAAAAATTTATAGTTTTTTTTTTTAAAATGACAGTGATAGTAGAGTTTATCATGACTATTAATTTTTATAATGATTATTACAAATGATATACATGAATGTAATAACGTTTATAATGATGCATGATGAATATTTTTTCTTATGAATGAATGGATGAATGTTCATATTTATAATAATATTAAAATCTTCTTATGACAATTGTTTCAATTGTTGGTGAATTGATTTTTAATAACGATGACTTTTGAATATGAGTATTTATGAACAGATATGTAAAACGATAAATATTCATTATCATGTTTATGATGTTGCATATGCATGTATTCTTATGAACGAAAGATTGAATATTCAAAATAATAATAAGAACGTTACTTAGCTCTGATACCAAATTGATATAAACAAGCTCTGATACCAATTTGATATAAACAAGCTCTGATACCAATTTTAAAAAGTAAATGCGTAGCTCTGATACCAAATTGAAAGACATGACGGAATTAATAAAAAGATTAGGATAGGATTATACATGAATGATGCGTCGGGATGGATTGATGATGGATTGTATGAATGATTATATGAATATGTTTGTTCTATTTCTGAATAGCAGAGCCCTATCCAAACATATTCATATAATCATTCATACAATCCATCGTCAATCCATCCCGACGCATCATTCATGTATAATCCTATCATAATCTTTTTATTAATTCCGTCATGTCGTTAAAATTGGTATCAGAGCATGTTTTTAAAAATTTGGTATCAAAGCATGTTTTTAAAAATTTGGTATCAGAGCTAAGTAACGTTCTTATTATTATTTTGCATATTCAATCTTTCGTTCATAAGAATATATGCATATGCAGCATCATAAACATAATAATCATTTTACATATTTGTTCATAAAAACTCATATTTAAAAATCATCGTTATTAAAAATCAATAACAATTGAAATAATTGTCGTAAGAAGGTTTTAATATCATTATAAATGTTATTATTTATCATACTCATCTTTATTTGTCATTCATAAATATTATTACGAATATGAATATTCATCGTTATATCTTATCATCATAATCATCATAAAATTAATAGTCATAATAAACTCTACTATCACTATCATTTTTAAAAAAAAGCTATAAATTTTAATCGTAACTTTAATCCAAAAAAAAACAAAATTAAATTATTGTTGTTATAAAGTTATAATCAAGAGTTTTTCAAGTCTAGATACAAATAAACAAGAATTAAAATTTTTTCGCAAAACATTGAAACAATCTAAAAAATTTCTTTTAAATTTAAAAATAGATTCTAACATATCAATAATTAATTGTATATCCAATATTGAAGCAATACATATAATAAATAATAGTATAAATTGGAAACAAGAACAAATAAAAAACCTTGAAGATAAAATAACAAAATTAATTTGTTAAATATGTTTCAAAAAATAGAAAAATCACTAATAATAACTACTCCACTAGTAAAAAGAAACTAAAGATTTCATTTACAAAATACACACAATTTATTAATATGGAAACTTTACAAGAAAAAGTAGAAACACTAATTAAATTATTTGCAGCATTAGAAATTTCATCCAAAATTCAAGAAAATAATACAGAAATAGAAAATAATTCAGATTATAATGACGCAGAAGTAATATATGATTTTTCTTCAGATGACGAAAATCCTTATTCAAATCCATATAGAAATTCACAAAACAATTTTGGATTAAAACGAAAACAATCATATGTTGAAGATGATTATCAAAGTCAATATATTTATGGACCACCTTCATTAGAAGAAATTTTTTTATATAGACAAGGAATGGTTAAAAATAAACAAAATAAATGGGAAAAAATATCTCCTCAATACATACCTAAATTATTTACATTTCCAACAAATTCATATATTCTTTTTATTGAGTGTGATCAAAATCCTGAAGCAAAAATTCAAGAATGGAGTAATAAAATGGGAGTACAAATTCAGTTAACTAAAGAATTAAGAAATTTACACCCAACACATTTTCTTAATTATATCATTCATAAAACACAAGGTAACGCATATCGTTTTCTTTCATCTCTTGATGAAACTGAAACAATGATGATAGCTACTACTGATGCTATGGAAACATTTAAAAATGTATTAAGTCGACTTATTCAGGAATTCATAGGAAAACAAATTGATGATAAAGTATCACAAGAAGCTTTTCAATTAGAAGCATTATGACATTTAACTAATCTACGAATTGGTAATATGTGTTATCTAGATCCATTTATATGCGAATATTCTGAACATTATTATAATTTAGATCCCACTAGAAAAAAAGGTAGCATTAGATATGTTTTATCAAAAATTACCATCATTAGTAAGCCAAAGTGTAATAAAAGATTTCCAAGAAGCTTTACAACAAAATAAAATTGCAGATACTTTAGGAGCACGAATAAGTATATTAAAAGCATGGATGCAGAAAAAATGTTTAGAACAAAAAACAACACAAGATGCAAAAATTGATTTATGTTGTGACATCCTTTCTAATAAAGTTAATCAAAATGGTTGTAAAGATAATAAAAAACAACAATATAAAAAGAAAATTTGGAAAAAACAAACTTATAAACCTAAATATAAAGAATATTATAAACAAGGAGAAAGAAAATATTTTCGAAATAGAAAACAATATAAACAAAAATATCAATCTAAAACAAATTATTGCCCATCGAATAAAAAATATTGTAAATGTAGGATATGTCAAGAAGACGGACACAAAGCCTATGAATGCCCAAAAAATACTAAAAAAGAAAAAGAAACAAACCTATTAAAAATTGCATATGATCTTGGATATGAACCTATAGAAGATTCAGATATAGATTCATACATAGATATTTATGCATATACAACTGATTCTGATTCAGATGCAGATACATGATCCTATGGAAAAGGTATTATTGGGATTAGAACTTAAGGGAAACCTCATATCTAACCCATCCGAAATATACATTGCTAAAGCATACAATGGTATGAAAATACCATCTGAAGTAAACAATGATAAAGTATACAATGATATGAAAATATCACCAAAATCATACAGTGATATGAATATATCACCAAAAGTATACATTGATATGAAAATTTTCATATCATCATTTAAAATAATAAAAGCAAACAAATATGAGCAATCATTCAGGTACCCAAAAGGCGCAAATATTCAGACAGTAGACATATTGACATGGAAGCAATCATGAAGCAAATACAACACCAGCTCAAACAGAAGCACGAGCACAAAGCATCATTAATCAGACAGCTTGAAGCAGTCAATCGTGAAGAAGAGCAACTACAGCAGACACTACAAATTCTATCATCTTATTCAGTATCTAAAGAAGAGGCAGCTAGCAGCTCAACAACAAAGCAAACAAAAGAAGACATTCAAGAAATATCATCTGATGATAGTCAGCCGCAAACAGTACTCAAACCAGAAAAACAACCTATAACACCAAATCCAGAAGAATATTCACCACTTCAAGCAGATCATAAAAATATAAAGAAATGGTATGTGATTTTCAATGGAGAAAACAAAGGAATATATGACGATTGGGGAATTGCCAACTCATATATTCTTGGAAAAATGTCATTCACAAAAGTTACAAAACAAAAAATGAAGCAGAAGCCGCATACAACGAAGCATACAAAGCAGTCATAAAAGATAATGTCGAATGTTCAAAAACAGTTCTCCTTACACCACAAAAACCCATATCCAGCTTTACCCCACAAAAACCTGTATCCATCCCAAAGTCTCTTAACCAATTAAACGCAAAAATTGCCCTTGAAGCCATTCCAACAACCAAAGAAAAAAAACCCATGAAAAAACCAACTACTCAAAAATTTGCTAAACTATGGGATAGTTGTTGGATAAGGTGTCTAAGTCCATAACTATTTTTGGCATGTACTTGACCCGACCCGGCATGGTCCATTTGGGTTGCATGGCACCATGCAATTGGATAAACTAAAATGAGAGAAATAACACTTATGGTTTATTAATATATTATAAGTTCTAATATATTAATAATATTATTTAATTAGTTTGATCAAGAATTAATTTAGAATTAATTAAGTGATCAAAAGATAACTAATTAAATATATGGGTAGATTATGTAAATCTTCCATATCTTATATAGTGGGCTAAGAGGCTCCACGGATTATCAAGTTGGGTTCCACCCATAGGATGCTCCATGGATGCTCCATGGGAGTTACAAACCCATGGGTCATGGAAATGAAGAGTCATGACACATTAGGGTTTACATGGTATAACCCTAGATGTGTCAACACTATATAAGAAACCCATTCTCCACCAAAATTGGTGACACATAAGAAACAAGAGGGCTAGAGCCGATTTTGCAAGTGTAAGATTCTCTCAAAGTTTACTCCTTTGCATTTGGTGTTGTGTGAAGCATTTGAGGCATCACACTTGGGGTGCTAGGCTCACAAGGTTTCAAGGATCATAATCAACAACAAGGTAAGTTATTCTATCTTTCATTCAAGTTAAAAATGTTCCCCATGTATGCTAGATAGGAATATAACCTTGGAATTCAACTTTGCATGATTATTAGACAAACATAGATCCAAGGTTATTAGGGTTGCATGTACACTTAGGAGTGTTAGAATGCTCAAAACCCATCAGTGGTATCAGAGCCTAGGTTTGTTTGTTGTTTTTTTTTGTGTGTGTGCAAACAGCTTGAAAAAAAATCGTTTTTCTGTTTTCTGCTCGTATGAAAGTTTGCACATTTGTTGCTGGAAATGGACTAGAAACATTACCCTAAACTGTTTTGATGTTTTAAAGCTTGTTTTAGATGGTGTAATGTTTATGCTAATCCATTTACAATGGCAATTATTAAAATTACAAGTTTTTTTTAAGTGTAATTTTTGATTCTTGAAAGTGTTCATATTCATGTTCTTGAACTTATGAAGATTAGATGATCATAGGAATTGTTTGTAACCTTCATGGTAGTTTAATTCATGATCATAATGTGTTTTAATGGAGTCCATAACTTGTCCTCAAGTTATGGAAAACCAAAAGTCTCACTTTTATTAAAGCCATTAAAAGAACACAAGAGTTATAAAAATGAAGAGTCTTCATTTTTATTACTCAATTAATTCATAAGTTATAAGAAATGAAAAGTTTTGGAAGTTTACAAAACTTGCCCTCAAGTTTTGGAACATGTAAAGTCTTGATTAAAACTTTAGTTCCAACCCTTAGAATTTTAAAAGTTAAAATTCAACCCTTATACTTTATAATATTATAAGTTACTAATATATATATGTATAACAACAAGTCGTCTTACCGCTAGTACGCCTCATTCACGAAGCCGGTCTATAAGGGGGTATAAGGTTGTTGCCTATAAAATGGCAACTTAATGGGTGTCCACTCTCACCCACCGCTTCCTTGATCGGTGGAGGGTCGTTAGCCGAACGGGTAAGACAAGGACTTATAAATTCTCATTAAAAGTATGATGAATATTATAAAGTAACTAAATGCTTTTATTAAATTCCCAATCTTAGTTACTTTAGGAAAATGTGAATAAGGTGCTAATCCATGAAATTACACTTTACACTTTGTTTAAGTCGTTGGTGGAGCGTGTGTGGTTAACCGGCACACTAACTTGGACTTAACAAGGTAGGTAAAGGGTGACTTAAGGTTTACCATAGCATCGGTGGAGCGTGTGTGGTTTACCGGCACATCGATTGAGTGATAAACCTTGAGGGTACCAAGTGATTTGCATAGTTACTTCACACCTCGTTTTGTGATCCTCGGTATCCCAGTCACAAAACTTGGAGGGCACACTCGAGATTGAAACATGCCTTTGAAAAGTTCATTGAATCTCAAAAGAATCTAGGAATTTCTAAAGAACCAATTAAAAACCTAATATTTATATTTCGTTTTTCATGGTGGAAATTGGTGAATCGTCATTCACCTACCTTTCAAATATGTTATAGTTTGGATTACGGCATACCTCTTCTAAGTTATAATATATTGTGATTGGATCCTAGCCTTAATATTACATTTGGGTGTTTTATTAAGGACTCTCTTAATATCTAAACTAATCTTGTTCTCTTCTTTCAGATGTCTTCAAACAATGCTGCTTCTGGCTCTAATCCTAATGGCTCCTTTACCCTTATGAACTTGTGTGGGAAAGTCACTTTTGATGGATCCAACTTCAATGAATAGATCAGAAACATCAGGATGATTACCCGCTACGAGGACAAAGAATATGTCCTTGACAAGGAGCTTAAGGAGATTGATGAGACCACTGCAACTCCCCAGCAGATCGCTGACTTCCGGGCACATGAAAGGGATGCTACAAAAGTGGCATGCATCATGTTGGCCACCATGACAGCGGAACTCCAAAAGTCCTATGAGGACTTCTACCCTTTTGAAATGCACCAAGATCTGATGGAAAGATACCATCAAAGTGCACGACAAGAGAGGTATGAAATCATATGCTCTATCATAACAACCATGATGAAGGACGGGGAATCCGTCACGAGCCACATGCAGAAAATGCAAAGGTATGTGGATCGGTTGCTGAAGCTTAATGTGAACTTCCCTGAGGAGCTTGCAATAGATATCGTTTTGCACTCCTTACCATCGTGCTATGATCAATTCCGCATGACATATCACATGAATAAGGAAGAGGTCACACTCAGCAAACTTCAGGGACTCCTCAAGACCGCAGAAACAGGTCTTAAGGGTAAGTCGGTTGTTAACACTCCTACTCCAAACTCCTCCCCGGTTTTGGCAATCGGGAAAGGTAGAGGGAAGAAGAGGAAGAGCTCTTCGAAGGGTACCAAGGCTAGGACCCTTGATGGCTCTTCTTCAAGTGGAACCAAGAAAGGTTTTGTCACTCCTTCTTCTGACCCTAAAGAGGCTGAATGCTTCTATTGCCATGAAAAGTCACATTTGAAGCGGAACTGCCCAAAGTACCAGCAAGATGTGAAGGATGGGAAAGTTAAACCCAACCATGCAGGTATTTACACTATCTTATCTAATAACTCACCCCATTCTAACTCTTGGGTCCTTGATACTGGTTGTGGTATTCATATCTGTTCTGATTTGCAGGGACTAAGAAGAAGTGAGAATGTGGAGCATGGAAGAATAAACTTAATCATGGGGAATAGGAAAGCTTTACCTGTCACCAAGATTGGAGTTTATACTTTATCGCTAAGTAGTGGGTTTAGTTTAGATTTGAATAAATGTTGTTATTCGCCAGAAATGGCAAGAAATATTATTTCCTTTCATGCATTGTATAAACAAGGTTTCACCTTTTCATTTGATAATGAAGTTGGTTCGATTAATGCTTTCTTTAATAATGTTCTTTATTTTAAAGCATTACCTTGTGATGGTGTGTATGAAACTGTATCTGTGGTTGATAACTTAGGAAATAATGTATTGTGTATTGATTCTGTTAATGATAATAACTTGGATAAAGCATCATTATGGCATTGTCGTCTTGGACATATAAGCAAGAAACGCATAGGCCAACTCCAAAAGGATGGAGTATTGGAGTCATTTGACCTAAAGTCAGATGATAGTTGCGAATCATGCTTACTTGGAAAAATGACAAAGTCACCCTTCACAGGTTCTTGTGAGAGGGGTGAAGGTTTGTTGGATCTTATACACACGGATGTGTGTGGGCCCTTCAAACATGCCACAAGGGATGCTAATCGTTATTATTTGACTTTTACTGATGATTACAGTAGATATGGATATGTCTACTTAATCAAGCATAAGTCAGAGACTTTTGAGAGGTTTAAAGAGTTTAAACAGGAAGTCGAGAATCAATTGGGCAGGAACATTAAGATGCTTCGATCCGATCGAGGTGGTGAGTATCTTAGTTCAGAGTTCCTCGACTATCTTAGGGAATGTGGGATTGTCTCACAATTGACACCTCCCAGGACACCGCAGTTGAATGGTGTAGCTCAGAGGCGTAATCGAACCTTGTTGGATATGGTTCGTTCCATGATGAGTCGAGCTTCGCTACCAATCTCATTTTGGGGGTATGCCTTAGAGACTGCCGCCCATATCCTTAATCTAGTTCCCACAAAGAAAGTTGCCAAAACTCCTCATGAGATGTGGACTGGTAAAGTACCCAAACTAGACCACATTAAGATTTGGGGTTGCGAGGCTTTCGTGAGACGCGAGACTCATGATAAGCTCGAACCTCGAAGTGAGAGGTGTATTTTCATCGGCTACCCACAGAAATCCTTTGGTTACCTCTTCTACAGACCTAGTGAGAATGTGGTCTTTGTAGCTAGGAGGGCTTTCTTGAGAGAGAGAGAGAGTTCATAAGCCAAGGAGACAGTGGGAGGCAAGTTGACCTTGAAGAAATTCAAGAGTCAAGTGGTGAAGGAACTTTAAACCCTAGCACTCAACTTGAGGAGGAAACTTATGTTGAGCCAATTGACAAGTCTGTACCTCTGAGGCATTCCACAAGGGTTAGGAATGCCCCTGAGCATTACTATGGATTCCATATTACTGCGGAAGGTGATACACTTATCAGTGATGAGACGCTGATAGGTCTAGATGAACCTAACAGTTACGCGGAAGCCATGGCAGGCCCTGAGTCAGCCAAGTGGAAAGAGGCAATGGACAGCGAGATACAGTCCATGTATGACAATCAAGTTTGGAACTTGGTTGAGAATGTACCAGGTCGTAAGACTGTAGGGTGCAAATGGATCTTCAAGAAGAAGACCGACATGGATGGTAATGTACACACTTATAAGGCACGACTGGTTGCAAAGGGTTTCTCACAAACTCCGGGAGTTGATTATGATGAGACCTTTTCTCCAGTGGCCAAGATTAAGTCTATTAGGGTTCTGTTAGCCATAGCCGCATTTCATGACTATGAAATATGGCAAATGGATGTCAAAACCGTTTTCCTTAATGGAAAGTTGGCTGAGGATGTTTACATGAGTCAGCCAGAGGGTTTTGTCAACACAGAGTACCCTAATAGAGTGTGTAAGCTTGAGAAATCCATTTATGGGTTAAAGCAAGCACCTCGCAGATGGAATCTTTGCTTTGATGAGAAAGTCAAGGAATTTGGCTTTTCTAGGAGTGAAGATGAATCTTGTGTATATGTCAAGGCTAGTGGGAGTATAGTTAGCTTTTTGGTATTGTATGTGGATGACATACTACTCATAGGAAATGACATCCCAACTCTGCAGGAAGTTAAGTCCTGGCTTGGAAAGTGTTTCTCTATGAAGGACCTAGGAGAAGCTGCCTATATTCTAGGGATAAGGATCTTGAGAGACCGGAGTAAAAGACTAATTGGACTTAGTCAGAGTACTTACTTGGATAAGGTGTTGAAGAGATTCGGCATGCAGGACTCCAAGAAAGGAGAGTTACTCATCCAGAGTAACGCCAGATTGAGTAAGACACAAAGCCCTAGTACTGAGGCTGAGATAGCAGAAATGAGTCGAATACCTTATGCTTCGGCTGTAGGATCGATCATGTATGCTATGACGTGTACTCGACCTGATGTAGCCTTTTCTTTAAGCATGGTTAGCAGGTATCAGGGGAACCTTGGCAAGGCACACTGGACTGCGGTAAAGAATATCCTCAAGTACCTACGGAGGACTAAGGACTGGGTCCTTACCCTCGGTGGGAGTGAAGACTTGAGAGTTGTAGGGTATAGTGATGCTAGCTTTCAGACTGATAGGGATAATTTCCGCTCTCAGTCAGGCTGGGTATTTACCTTAAATGGAGGAGCAATTTCTTGGAAGAGTTCCAAGCAAGAGACAGTGGCTGATTCAACTTGCGAATCAGAGTATATAGCAGCTAGCGAGGCAGCAAAGGAGGCGATATGGCTGAAGAACTTCATTGGAGACCTTGGAGTTGTACCAGATATTAAAGAGCCAATGGAAATTTTCTGTGATAGTGAAAGTGCAGTTGCCTTAGCCAAGGAACCAAGGGATCACGGGAGATCCAGACACATCGACAGAAAATACCATTTCATCAGACATCGAATAGAAGAAGGACTCCTCGTGGCAAAGAGGGTATCATCGGATGAGAATCCAGCAGATCCCCTCACGAAAGGACTGACTCGGGTTAAGCATCTCCAGCATGCTCAGAGCATAGGGCTGAAGGATGATATTAGATTTAGTAGTTAGATAACCTTGAAATTTGTAAAGTGTAATTGACATTAGATGATGAATAAAAGGTGTTTTATTTATGAGTAAAGTGTTGCTATCTCTTGTCGATCGTTTACTATATTTCTTTTGCATGTTTTGACTTCCAGAATAATTATGTTTGGTATATCATATTATTCGAACCTCCACAGTCGGTCATATGTCGGAAGTAGGTATGAATCAAGACTGTCATGATTGGTTGCAGAGGTCTAAATTGTTGGACATGGCTACAACACTCATGCGTGCTCATAAGTTCTGAGCATTGGACTCAACCCACGCTCACTGGAATCACTTCATGGAATTTATCTCGAGTGATCGTGAGACGGTAATATCATATAAGTCTTCAAACCTAGAGATATGATTTGTTACTTATGAGTTGGTTATGCATTGATTGTACGTTAACGCATTGGTAACTCGATGTTATAAAACGTGCTTTTGTGTATAATTCAATGAGTGGTAGAACAAACATATGAGTCGAAGTTTATCTGTTCCTTCTTGGATTAGAAGCTGATATCTGGGCCCCTCGATGATTTTGTTTTGACCTATGTACCGGGCCCGGTCAGAACTAAGTTGATGTGTTCAATTAAGTTCTTTGTCAAACAAATCGGAAATCGGGAAACAAACTGCTGGACAATAAGTAAGCCATTGTTCCATGTATTTGTTCGGCTGATATCTAGAACAGAGGATTATATGATCACTTATCTTAAATGGCGTATCATCATCTTCTCAGTTCCGAGAGAACTTGAAAGAGCTACGATTGCCGATCGGTTCCTGAAGTATTGCAGTTATAGTTATTAGACTTATCCAAGTGGGAGACTGTTGGATAAGGTGTCTAAGTCCATAACTATTTCTGGCATATACTTGACCCGACCCGACATGGTCCATTTGGGTTGCATGGCACCATGCAATTGGATAAACTAAAATGAGAGAAATAACACTTATGGTTTATTAATATATTATAAGTTCTAATATATTAATAATATTATTTAATTAGTTTGATCAAGAATTAATTTAGAATTAATTAAGTGATCAAAAGATAACTAATTAAATATATGGGTAGATTATGTAAATCTTCCATATCTTATATAGTGGGCTAAGAGGCTCCATGGATTATCAAGTTGGGTTCCACCCATAGGATGCTCCATGGATGCTCCATGGGAGTTACAAACCCATGGGTCATGGAAATGAAGAGTCATGACACATTAGGGTTTACATGGTATAACCCTAGATGTGTCAACACTATATAAGAAACCCATTCTCCACCAAAATTGGTGACACATAAGAAACAAGAGGGCTAGAGCCGATTTTGTAAGTGTAAGATTCTCTCAAAGTTTACTCCTTTGCATTTGGTGTTGTGTGAAGCATTTGAGGCATCACACTTGGGGTGCTAGGCTCACAAGGTTTCAAGGATCATAATCAACAACAAGGTAAGTTATTCTATCTTTCATTCAAGTTAAAAATGTTCCCCATGTATGCTAGATAGGAATATAACCTTGGAATTCAACTTTGCATGATTATTAGACAAACATTGATCCAAGGTTATTAGGGTTGCATGTACACTTAGGAAGTGTTAGAATGCTCAAAACCCATCAATAGTCTCATTCAATACACCGAAGTCCATTCTCTGATGGGCTTTTACCCAGTAGTTAGGCGTCCAGGCCCCAAAGTAGTTTTTCTAGCTGATTTATCAGATCCTATGACTTTATGGGATTATTTTATCCATGGATTTATTGACACCATTTATTTAGAAGGCACCAATCTCCACTGCATCAGTGAATTTCCATCCGCTGTACAAACCATTATCAGAAACTATAAAACACGATTTGCGAAACAAGAACGAGGATTATTTATCAAGATGCACTCAAGCTATCCAATTTTTGATGAAGATTCTCAATTACTTATTCCAAGCATCACTTTTGCAAATATGGGAATAAGCAACGGCTCGAAACCAACAAAAGATGATCTACCTCATGAAACACCAACACAAGATCATCTAATTTTTGCACTAGCCGGTGTATATTTAGCATCATCTTGCATAGGCAACGGAAGAGATCAAAAATCAAGAGTCAGAGTAAATTATGCCAGTAAAACTTTCGTTATATATTCTCTAACAGACAGTGAAATCACTCCAGAAGCATTAAAAGCAATTGAAACTTTCGAACAACCGTTCGAAAAACTTTCTCATCATCTAGCTGAATTACCCGATGATCTCAAGAAACAACTTTGTAAACACATCATGCATGCACCACGACATAATTGTAGTCACTGTAAAGAAAATATGGAAGAAACACCGTTCATGGAAAACTAACGTCAGCAATGACCAAAGAACACATCATTTAGAAATATATGTCCTTCCGGTGGCGGGAGGAATGACGAAAGCAATGACGTAAAAAACCATTATTATTGAAGACACGTGTCTTTTCATTATGGAAGGAATTGTAATTATTTGTGGTTTGTCTTTTATAATTATTATTGTCAAAAAGTAGTGTCTAGGATGTGAAATAAAGTGTATAATCCTCAATACTCTAGGGGGCTATATTGTAAATATGTTTGTCATATTGCAATCATACGATTGCAACTCAATTATGTAATCGGCTCTCTTGAGCCTATAAATAGGGCCTTTGCCCATATGAAATAAACAAGTTAAGTTTGAGTGTTTAAGACTTGAGTAGATCTCAAAGTACTTCCTCTGTTGAAATAGTTGTTCTATTTCTGAATAGCAGAGCCCTATCCAAACATATTTACAATATAGCCCCGAGACTATTGAGGGTTATACACTTTATTTCACATCCTAGACACTACTTTTTGACAATAATAATTATAAAAGACAAACTACAATCAAAGCTTGTTTATATCAAATTGGTATCAGAGCTTGTTTATATCAAATTGGTATCAGAGCTTGTTTATATTAAATTTGGTATCAAAGCTTGTTTATATAAATTTGGTATCAGAGCTTGTTTATATAAATTTGCAAATTGATATAAACAAGCTCTGATACCAAATTGATATAAACAAGCTCTGGTACCAAAATTAAAGACATGACGGAATTAATAAAAAGATTAGGATAGGATTGTACCTGAATGATGCGTCGAGATGGATTGACGATGGATTGTTTAAATTATATGAATGATTATATGAATATGTTTGGATAGGGCTCTGCTATTCAGAAATAGAACAACTATTTCAACAGAGGAGAACTTTGAGATCTACTCAAGTCTTAAACACTCAAACTTAACTTGTTTATTTCATATGGACAAAGGCCCTATTTATAGGCTCAAAGGAGCCGGTTACATAATTGAATTGCAATCGTATGATTGCAATACGACAAACATATTTACAATATAGCCCCCTAGACTATTGAGGGTTACACACTTTAAATCATATCCTACAAACTAGACATCATATTCGATAGTGACATATAACCTATCGACATATAACACTAAATCTACTGACAATGACAAATACCAACAAATACAAATAATATACAAATTATAAAATACATCCTTCCACAACGAAAGGACACGTGTCTTCAATAATGTCTTCAATAAATAATGGCTTTATACGTCATTGCTTACGCCATTCCTCCCGCCTTCGAAAGGACAGATATTTTTGAAAATGTTTGCTTATGTCATGGCTGATGTTAATCCTCCATGAATGGTGTTCACAATGTTTCTTTCATGAATGGATTTTTTGAACTGTTGTTGTTCTTGCTTCATGATGGCTTCCATTCTCTTGTCAAAGTGTCTGCTATATGATTGTTTGCGCTTTTGATGTATCTGAGATAAGGATGAAATTGATGTAATTGTAATTGTCAACGAATCAATCGTCCACGACAATAATCTTCTTGTAATTTATAGCGCCAAAATCCAAGTAGATACTTGGAATATGTTCGTAACTCGAATCTTGTTTGTAGAAGCTCGACCTTCCATTTCTTCAATGTTCTTAAACAAGCTAGTGTTTCTCGTTCATGTGTGCTATAATTTTGCTCCGTTTGGGAAAATATTCCCGATATATACTTGCATAATTTTTGCTCATATTTATCTGTTTTTAATACTTCAGATGATACATTTGTATCAATGTATGCTTTTGGTGATATTTTCATATCACTGTATATTTTATCATTGTTTACTTCAGATGGATCAGATATGAGGTTTCCCTCATCATCTAGTCCCAATAATACTTTTCCATGTATAATTGCTTTTAGGCATCCTACCCAAGTGTCTTGTGATGCATCTGTCTCCACAATTAGAAAATCGTCGATTTTTGCATTATATAAAGTGAGGAGAACATAAATTTTTTGTTTTATACTTTGTACCAAAATAGTATCTGTATTGGTTCAAGACCAAGGTATTTTTTCTGATATTTTCTTTTGTAAAACTTTTCTTTCTTTTGCTAAGTTTTTCAAAAATCATTGTTCTGCAATATAATTTAAACAACCAAGAAATCGTTGTATTTGTTTTCTATTTTCAAGTTTATCAGGAAACATATTTAATTTTTCTCGTATATTGTCTATTAACGATAATTGACCATTTTCTCTAATTTTTAAACCGGGATATTCAACTGTAGATTGAAAAAGTTTTGATTTCTTTTTTGATAAAACTAAACCCTTTTCTTTAATTCTTTGTAAAACCTTGATGACTGCATCAATGTGTGTTTGTTCATTTCCTTTTGTAAAAACAATTATATCATCAATATATGCAAGACAAATATGATCTAAACCATTTAAAGTTTCATCCATGAATCGCTGATATATTTCTGGTGCCTGCTTTAAACCGAATGGAAGGACATTCCATTCATAATGCTTCTGAGGAGGACATGAAAAAGCGGTTAGTGGTTTCGTATTTTCATGTAAGCGTAGTTGCCAATATCCGGATTTTGCATCAAATGTACTAAAATATGTATTTCCTTTTATTTTTTCTAAAATATATTCTTTTCGTGGTAATTTATATGAGTCTCCTATAGTAGCATCGTTCATTTTTTTATAATTAATCACCATTCTTCGTTTGCCTCGTTTTATTTCAATATTATTTTCTACATAGAATGCAGGTGCAGAATGAGGACTCGTGCTCGGTCGAATGATTCCTTTTTCTAATAGTTCAGTGCATTCATGTTTGAATTCAGAAACATCTTTTATACTATATGGAATTTTATTCGGAACATTAACTTCATCATTAGGGTTTTTTAATAATATTATTATTTCTTGATTATTTCTATTTTTTAAATGATCTAGCGGGTTTTCACTACATGCTTCTTCAAGTTGTTTTTCAGCAATTTCTTTAGCAAATGTTAGTAATATGCGTAGTTGAAAACCAACTTCTTGTTTGATTATTTTAATAAGATCATAATGTTTAATAATTGCCGTTTTTATGATACCTTTTGTCGGATGATCGAGACTTATATGATCATTTGTTTGTATAAATGGTTGATATAATTTAAGGAAATTATTTCATATTACTAAATCTATTCCTGAATCATGTTGATATATAGTTGGAGTTTTAAATGGTGCATTTTCAATTACTATATCTATATTTCTTCCTACGAACCAAATTTTGTGAATTGATTTATCAGCAATTGTAATTTTTAATGGTTTTTCTAATTTTTCCCAATTTTTTAATATCTTTTTTCTTCCAAAACATAAAGTAGCTCATGTATCTATATACGAAACTAGTTCTTTATCTTGTATTTTAGTTGTAATAAAGGTATTGTTTGGGTTAATATTTGTTTTTCTTTTACCCATTAGAATTAGTTTATAAATTTCTATTAATTAATGTTTTTTCTTGCAAAGTTTTTATATTAACAGGTTGTGTTTGTTAGTATAGTTGAAACATTGTGTATTGTTTCTAAATTACGATTTTGTGATTTTTTATATTTCTTAATTCCTTCTTTTAATCGAGATATCTTTTTTAGTTGTTTATTATATTCTTCATTTACTGATTGTAATTTTAATAAATAATTTTCTTCATATGATAAAGCATTTTCTAAATGTTGAATGATATTAGAGATATTATAATTTATTTTCCAATGGTTTTTTAATATATTAGTCCAAAGCATGTTATCTTTTGACGAATTAATTTGTACTTTTGAATTCATTTTAACAAATTATTAAAGCGTCTGAAAGAAAATTAATTGAATTGTTAATATTTTTTATTACTATTTTCAAATGATTAATTTTAATTTTTAGTCTTCCAATTTGAACTAATTAATATGCAGTATAGTTTTTGTTTTTAGAAATTAGTTCGTGTACTTCAGATCTTTTTTCTTTTAAATGTTTTGTGGAATTTTCTAAATCTTTCCATAATTTTTTAACTAGATCAACTTTATATTTATTATCGTAAATACAATATACTTGGGTTTTATTACTCATAATTTTTATTTTACCATGTGAAAGGTCGTTTAATAGTAAGTGGTTTTTCTTTAAGTAATGGTTTTTCATTAAGTGGTTCTTCTTTAATAGTTTTTATTTTTAAATATTTTTCAAGTAATATTTTCTGTTGAGCTAAACTTTGTAATAGTTCAGGAATTTGTTTTAATACAAGTAAACTTTCTACTTTTATAATATTATTTAATTTTTGACTAATTATATTTAATATATCTCCTATTGATTTATCTTCTTCAGAATTAAGACCAATACTATATATTGTTCCTTGTGGTAAATTTTGCGGTATTTCTATAATCATTTCTTTATCTGGTATACATGGTTTTGTATTTTGATATGATCCTTCAAGTGTTTTAAAATATTTTAAGGAATTACTAGATGATTCTGTCATATTCTTAAGCTTAATGATCTAATCATTTCTTTAATATCTTCTAATTTTTCATCGTTATTTTCATTAGATGTTGTAGGTTGACATTCCGAGATAGAAGATCTACCTATTATAGTTGAAAATGGAGGTTCTATATTTGGACTTCTTTTTATTAACGGAGTAGTTGTTATTTGTTGAAAATTTGCTTCATTGAATATTCTATTATTAGTCATATTTGGTGATTCAAGTGATAATAAAGGAGTAAATAATTTATCTATATAAATTCTATCTTCTGTTTTAAACGTAATACTATGATGAAAATTTGTTAATGCATAATTTATTTGATATGTAATAGTAAATGGATGATTACCTTTTAACATAAAATTTTGTCTTAATAATTTATATCGTACAGTAATACTATTACTTAAATTTTTATCTTTAAGACTTAATCCTAGTTGAATATTAATATCAAATTTTATTTCTCCTTCAATTAAATTACCTTTTCCTTTTGCAATAATACTTTCTTGGTTATTAATTATACGATCATCTCTGATTTCTAATTCTATTGGTGTATCTAAGTCAGTAAAAGTACTTTTTAAAATTACTTGAATAGTTGATATATGAATATAAGCAATTTTTATTCTATCTACTTCTTTAATATTAGATAATCTATTTCTAATTTGTTGTTTATTTATTATGGGTATAATAATATTTCCTTGAGTTGATTCTATAGGTATTGCTTCTACTCCTATAATTTTTCCATAATATATAATATTTTTTCTAAAAAAGAAATTTTTTAATGAGTTATTTTTAAAATTATGTTTTTCTGATAGTGTAAAATTTGATTTTTTTATAGCATCCTTATTAATGTTATTTTTGTTAATTAAAGCATCAAAAGTGTATCCAGATTCATTTTCTTCGTTATTAATAATGATTGGTGAATTTTCTATTTCTTAAACAAGCTCTGATACCAATTTGATATAAACAAGCTCTGATACCAATTTGATATAAACAAGCTCTGATACCAAAATTAACGACATGACGAAATTAAAAAAAAGATTAGGATAGGATTATACCTGAATGATGCGTCGGAATGGATTGACGGTGGATTGTTTAGATTATATGAATGATTATATGAATATGTTTGGATAGGACTCTGCTATTCAGAAATAGAACAACTATTTCAACAGAGGAAGAACTTTGAGATCAACTCAAGTCTTAAACACTCAAACTTAACTTGTTTATTTCATATGGGCAAAGGCCCTATTTATAGGCTCAAAGGAGTCGTTTACATAATTGAATTGCAATCGTTTGATTGCAATATGACAAACATATTTACATTATAGCCCCCTAGACTATTGAGGGACTTACACACTTTATGTTACATCAAATAATACACCTAATTATTCTATTATTCTACTGACACTTTTATTTAATTATATAAACATAAATAATAATAACAATCCCTCCACATTGAAAAGGACACGTGTCTTCAATAATAATGACTTTTTACGTCATTGCTTGCGTTATTCCTCCCGCCTCCGAAAAGACATAGAGTTGAATAATGTTTGCTTGTGTCATGGCTGACATTAATCTTGAGTAGATCTCAAAGTTCTTCCTCTATTGAAATAGTTGTTCTATTTCTGAATAGCAGATCCTATCCAAACATACCCAAGATTATTCATATAATCATTCATATAATTTAAAACAATCCATCGTCAATCCATCCCGACGCATCATTCAGGTATAATCATATCCTAATCTTTTTACTAATTCCGTCATGTCGTTAATTTTGGTATCAGAGCTTTTTTATATCAAATTGGTATCAGAGTGGATGTATTTTATAATTTGTATATTATTTGTATTTGTTGGTATTTGTCATTGTCAGTAGATTAAGTGTCATATGTCGATTGGTTATATGTCACTATCGAATATGATGTCTAGTTTGTAGGATACGATTTAAAGTGTATAACCCTCAATAGTCTAGGGGGCTATAATGTAAATATGTTTGTCATATTGCAATCAAACGATTGCAATTCAATTATGTAAACGGCTTCTTTGAGCCTATAAATAGGGCCTTTGCCCATATGAAATAAACAAGTTAAGTTTGAGTGTTTAAGACTTGAGTTGATCTCAAAGTTCTTCCTCTGTTGAAATAGTTGTTCTATTTATGAATAGCAGAGCCCTATCCAATCATATTCATATAATCATTCATATAATCCAAACAATCCATCGTCAATCCATCACGACGCATCATTCAGGTATAATCTTATCCTAATCTTTTTATTAATTCCGTCATGTCTTTCAATTTGATATCAGAGCTTGTTTATAAAAATTTGGTATCAGAGCTAAGTAACGTTCATATTATTATTTTGAATATTCAATCTTTCGTTCATAAGAATATATGCAGCATCATAAACATGATAATGAATATTCATCGTTTTACATATATGTTCATAAATACTCATATTCAAAAGTCATCGTTATTAAAAATCAATTTACCAACAATTGAAACAATTGTCGTAAGAAGGTTTTAATATCATTATAAATATGTCTCAAGAAATAGAAAATTCACCAATCATTATTAATAACGAAGAAAATGAATCTGGATACACTTTTTATGCTTTAATTAACAAAAATAACATTAATAAGGATGCTATAAAAAATGTTATTTTTGATTTTTTTATAGCATCCTTATTAATGTTATTTTTGTTAATTAAAGCATCAAAAGTGTATCCAGATTCATTTTCTTCGTTATTAATAATGATTGGTGAATTTTCTATTTCTTGAGACATATTTATAATGATATTAAAACTTTCTTACGACAATTGTTTCAATTGTTGGTAAATTGATTTTTAATAACGATGACTTTTGAATATGAGTATTTATGAACATATATGTAAAACGATGAATATTCATTTTCATGTTTATGATGCTGCATATATTCTTATGAACGAAAGATTGAATATTCAAAATAATAATAAGAACGTTACTTAACTTTGATACCAAATTTATAAAAACATGCTCTTATACCAAATTTATACGTCATTGCTTACGCCATATAATCTAAACAATCCATCGTCAATCCATCCCGACGCATCATTCAGGTATAATCCTATCATAATCTTTTTATTAATTCCGTCATGTCGTTAAATTTGGTATCAAAGCTACGCACTTACTTTTTAGAATTGGTATCAGAGCTACGCACTTACTTTTTCAATTTGTGGAATAACACAAGCAATGACGTAAAAAGCCATTATTATTGAAGACACATTATTGAAGACACATGTCCTTTTCAATGTGGAAGGGATTGTTATTATTATTTATGTTTATATAATTAAATAAAATTGTGGGTAGAATAATAGAATAATTAGGTGTGTGATGTAACATAAAGTGTGTAAGTCCCTCAATAGTCTAGGGGGCTATAATGTAAATATGTTTGTCATATTGCAATGATTGCAATTCAATTATGTAAACGGCTCATTTGAGCTTATAAATAGGGTCTTAGCCCATATGAAATAAACAAGTTAAGTTTGAGTGTTTAAGACTTGAGTTGATCTCAAAGTTCTTCCTCTGTTGAAATAGTCGTTCTATTTCTGAATAGCAGTGCCCTATCCAAACATATTCATATAATCATCCATACGATCTAAACAATCTATCGTCAATCCATCCCGACGCATCATTCAGGTATAATCCTATCATAATCTTTTTATTAATTCCGTCATGTCTTTCAATTTGGTATCAGAGCATGTTTTTACAAATTTGGTATCAGAGCATGTTTTTAAAAATTTTGTATCAGAGCTACGCATTTACTTTTTCAAACAAATTGAAAAATAAGTGCATAGATCTGATACCAATTTTTTAAAAACATGCTCTGATACCAAATTTTTAAAAACATGCTCTGATACCAAAATTAAGGACATGACGGAATTAATAAAAAGATTAGGATATGATTATACCCGAATGATGCGTCGTGATGGATTGACGATGGATTGTTTGGATTATATGAATGATTATATGAATATGTTTGGATAGGGCTCTGCTATTCAGAAATAGAACAACTATTTCAACAGAGGAGAACTTTGAGATCTACTCAAGTCTTAAACACTCAAACTTAACTTGTTTATTTCATATGGACAAAGGCCCTATTTATAGGCTCAAAGGAGCCGGTTACATAATTGAATTGCAATCGTATGATTGCAATACGACAAACATATTTACAATATAGCCCCCTAGACTATTGAGGGTTACACACTTTAAATCATATCCTACAAACTAGACATCATATTCGATAGTGACATATAACCTATCGACATATAACACTAAATCTACTGACAATGACAAATACCAACAAATACAAATAATATACAAATTGTAAAATACATCCTTCCACAACGAAAGGACACGTGTCTTCAATAATGTCTTCAATAAATAATGGCTTTATACGTCATTGCTTACGCCATTCCTCCCGCCTTCGAAAGGACAGATATTTTTGAAAATGTTTGCTTATGTCATGGCTGATGTTAATCCTCCATGAATGGTGTTCACAATGTTTCTTTCATGAATGGATTTTTTGAACTGTTGTTGTTCTTGCTTCATGATGGCTTCCATTCTCTTGTCAAAGTGTCTGCTATATGATTGTTTGCGCTTTTGATGTATCTGAGATAAGGATGAAATTGATGTAATTGTAATTGTCAACGAATCAATCGTCCACGACAATAATCTTCTTGTAATTTATAGCGCCAAAATCCAAGTAGATACTTGGAATATGTTCGTAACTCGAATCTTGTTTGTAGAAGCTCGACCTTCCATTTCTTCAATGTTCTTAAACAAGCTAGTGTTTCTCGTTCATGTGTGCTATAATTTTGCTCCGTTTGGGAAAATATTCCCGATATATACTTGCATAATTTTTGCTCATATTTATCTGTTTTTAATACTTCAGATGATACATTTGTATCAATGTATGCTTTTGGTGATATTTTCATATCACTGTATATTTTATCATTGTTTACTTCAGATGGATCAGATATGAGGTTTCCCTCATCATCTAGTCCCAATAATACTTTTCCATGTATAATTGCTTTTAGGCATCCTGCCCAAGTGTCTTGTGATGCATCTGTCTCCACAATTAGAAAATCGTCGATTTTTGCATTATATAAAGTAGGGAGAACTTAAATTTTTTGTTTTATATTTTGTACCAAAACAGTATCTGTATTGGTCCAAGACCAAGTTATTTTTTCTGATATTTTCTTTTGCTAAGTTTTTCAAAAATCTTTGCTCTGCAATATAATTTAAACAACCAAGAAATCGTTGTATTTATTTTCTATTTTCAAGTTTATCAGGAAACATATTTAATTTTTCTCGTATATTGTCTGTTAACGATAATTGGCCATTTTCTCCAATTTTTAAACCGAGATATTCAACTGTAGATTGAAAAAGTTTTGATTTCTTTTTTGATAAAACTAAACCCTTTTCTTTAATTCTTTGTAAAACCTTGATGACTGCATCAATGTGTGTTTGTTCATTTCCTTTTGTAAAAACAATTATATCATCAATATATGCAAGACAAATATGATCTAAACCATTTAAAGTTTCATCCATGAATCGCTGATATATTTCTGGTGCCTGCTTTAAACCGAATGGAAGGACATTCCATTCATAATGCTTCTGAGGAGGACATGAAAAAGCGGTTAGTGGTTTCGTATTTTCATGTAAGCGTAGTTGCCAATATCCGGATTTTGCATCAAATGTACTAAAATATGTATTTCCTTTTATTTTTTCTAAAATATATTCTTTTCGTGGTAATTTATATGAGTCTCCTATAGTAGCATCGTTCATTTTTTTATAATTAATCACCATTCTTCGTTTGCCTCGTTTTATTTCAATATTATTTTCTACATAGAATGCAGGTGCAGAATGAGGACTCGTGCTCGGTCGAATGATTCCTTTTTCTAATAGTTCAGTGCATTCCTGTTTGAATTCAGAAACATCTTTTATACTATATGGAATTTTATTCGGAACATTAACTTCATCATTAGGGTTTTTTAATAATATTATTATTTCTTGATTATTTCTATTTTTTAAATGATCTAGCGGGTTTTCACTACATGCTTCTTCAAGTTGTTTTTCAGCAATTTCTTTAGCAAATGTTAGTAATATGCGTAGTTGAAAACCAACTTCTTGTTTGATTATTTTAATAAGATCATAATGTTTACTAATTGCCGTTTTTATGATACCTTTTGTCGGATGATCGAGACTTATATGATCATTTGTTTGTATAAATGGTTGATATAATTTAAGGAAATTATTTCATATTACTAAATCTATTCCTGAATCATGTTGATATATAGTTGGAGTTTTAAATGGTGCATTTTCAATTACTATATCTATATTTCTTCCTACGAACCAAATTTTGTGAATTGATTTATCAGCAATTGTAATTTTTAATGGTTTTTCTAATTTTTCCCAATTTTTTAATATCTTTTTTCTTCCAAAACATAAAGTAGCTCATGTATCTATATACGAAACTAGTTCTTTATCTTGTATTTTAGTTGTAATAAAGGTATTGTTTGGGTTAATATTTGTTTTTCTTTTACCCATTAGAATTAGTTTATAAATTTCTATTAATTAATGTTTTTTCTTGCAAAGTTTTTATATTAACAGGTTGTGTTTGTTAGTATAGTTGAAACATTGTGTATTGTTTCTAAATTACGATTTTGTGATTTTTTATATTTCTTAATTCCTTCTTTTAATCGAGATATCTTTTTTAGTTGTTTATTATATTCTTCATTTACTGATTGTAATTTTAATAAATAATTTTCTTCATATGATAAAGCATTTTCTAAATGTTGAATGATATTAGAGATATTATAATTTATTTTCCAATGGTTTTTTAATATATTTAGTCCAAAACATGTTATCTTTTGACGAATTAATTTGTACTTTTGAATTCATTTTAACAAATTATTAAAGCGTCTGAAAGAAAATTAATTGAATTGTTAATATTTTTTATTACTATTTTCAAATGATTAATTTCAATTTTTAGTCTTCCAATTTGAACTAATTGATATGCAGTATAATTTTTGTTTTTAGAAATTAGTTCGTGTACTTCAGATCTTTTTTCTTTTAAATGTTTTGTGGAATTTTCTAAATCTTTCCATAATTTTTTAACTAGATCAACTTTATATTTATTATCGTAAATACAATATACTTGGGTTTTATTACTCATAATTTTTATTTTACCATGTGAAAGGTCGTTTAATAGTAAGTGGTTTTTCTTTAAGTAATGGTTTTTCATTAAGTGGTTCTTCTTTAATAGTTTTTATTTTTAAATATTTTTCAAGTAATATTTTCTGTTGAGCTAAACTTTGTAATAGTTCAGGAATTTGTTTTAATACAAGTAAACTTTCTACTTTTATAATATTATTTAATTTTTGACTAATTATATTTAATATATCTCCTATTGATTTATCTTCTTCAGAATTAAGACCAATACTATATATTGTTCCTTGTGGTAAATTTTGCGGTATTTCTATAATCATTTCTTTATCTGGTATACATGGTTTTGTATTTTGATATGATCCTTCAAGTGTTTTAAAATATTTTAAGGAATTACTAGATGATTCTGTCATATTCTTAAGCTTAATGATCTAATCATTTCTTTAATATCTTCTAATTTTTCATCGTTATTTTCATTAGATGTTGTAGGTTGACATTCCGAGATAGAAGATCTACCTATTATAGTTGAAAATGGAGGTTCTATATTTGGACTTCTTTTTATTAACGGAGTAGTTGTTATTTGTTGAAAATTTGCTTCATTGAATATTCTATTATTAGTCATATTTGGTGATTCAAGTGATAATAAAGGAGTAAATAATTTATCTATATAAATTCTATCTTCTGTTTTAAACGTAATACTATGATGAAAATTTGTTAATGCATAATTTATTTGATATGTAATAGTAAATGGATGATTACCTTTTAACATAAAATTTTGTCTTAATAATTTATATCGTACAGTAATACTATTACTTAAATTTTTATCTTTAAGACTTAATCCTAGTTGAATATTAATATCAAATTTTATTTCTCCTTCAATTAAATTACCTTTTCCTTTTGCAATAATACTTTCTTGGTTATTAATTATACGATCATCTCTGATTTCTAATTCTATTGGTGTATCTAAGTCAGTAAAAGTACTTTTTAAAATTACTTGAATAGTTGATATATGAATATAAGCAATTTTTATTCTATCTACTTCTTTAATATTAGATAATCTATTTCTAATTTGTTGTTTATTTATTATGGGTATAATAATATTTCCTTGAGTTGATTCTATAGGTATTGCTTCTACTCCTATAATTTTTCCATAATATATAATATTTTTTCTAGAAAAGAAATTTTTTAATGAGTTATTTTTAAAATTATGTTTTTCTGATAGTGTAAAATTTGATTTTTTTATAGCATCCTTATTAATGTTATTTTTGTTAATTAAAGCATCAAAAGTGTATCCAGATTCATTTTCTTCGTTATTAATAATGATTGGTGAATTTTCTATTTCTTAAACAAGCTCTGATACCAATTTGATATAAACAAGCTCTGATACCAATTTGATATAAACAAGCTCTGATACCAAAATTAACGACATGACGAAATTAAAAAAAAGATTAGGATAGGATTATACCTGAATGATGCGTCGGAATGGATTGACGGTGGATTGTTTAGATTATATGAATGATTATATGAATATGTTTGGATAGGACTCTGCTATTCAGAAATAGAACAACTATTTCAACAGAGGAAGAACTTTGAGATCAACTCAAGTCTTAAACACTCAAACTTAACTTGTTTATTTCATATGGGCAAAGGCCCTATTTATAGGCTCAAAGGAGTCGTTTACATAATTGAATTGCAATCGTTTGATTGCAATATGACAAACATATTTACATTATAGCCCCCTAGACTATTGAGGGACTTACACACTTTATGTTACATCAAATAATACACCTAATTATTCTATTATTCTACTGACACTTTTATTTAATTATATAAACATAAATAATAATAACAATCCCTCCACATTGAAAAGGACACGTGTCTTCAATAATAATGACTTTTTACGTCATTGCTTGCGTTATTCCTACCGCCTCCGAAAATACATAGAGTTGAATAATGTTTGCTTGTGTCATGGCTGACATTAATCTTGAGTAGATCTCAAAGTTCTTCCTCTATTGAAATAGTTGTTCTATTTCTGAATAGCAGAGCCTATCCAAACATACCCAAGATTATTCATATAATCATTCATATAATTTAAAACAATCCATCGTCAATCCATCCCGACGCATCATTCAGGTATAATCATATCCTAATCTTTTTACTAATTCCGTCATGTCGTTAATTTTGGTATCAGAGCTTGTTTATATCAAATTGGTATCAGAGTGGATGTATTTTATAATTTGTATATTATTTGTATTTGTTGGTATTTGTCATTGTCAGTAGATTAAGTGTCATATGTCGATTGGTTATATGTCACTATCGAATATGATGTCTAGTTTGTAGGATACGATTTAAAGTGTATAACCCTCAATAGTCTAGGGGGCTATAATGTAAATATGTTTGTCATATTGCAATCAAACGATTGCAATTCAATTATGTAAACGGCTTCTTTGAGCCTATAAATAGGGCCTTTGCCCATATGAAATAAACAAGTTAAGTTTGAGTGTTTAAGACTTGAGTTGATCTCAAAGTTCTTCCTCTGTTGAAATAGTTGTTCTATTTATGAATAGCAGAGCCCTATCCAATCATATTCATATAATCATTCATATAATCCAAACAATCCATCGTCAATCCATCACGACGCATCATTCAGGTATAATCTTATCCTAATCTTTTTATTAATTCCGTCATGTCTTTCAATTTGATATCAGAGCATGTTTATAAAAATTTGGTATCAGAGCTAAGTAACGTTCATATTATTATTTTGAATATTCAATCTTTCGTTCATAAGAATATATGCAGCATCATAAACATGATAATGAATATTCATCGTTTTACATATATGTTCATAAATACTCATATTCAAAAGTCATCGTTATTAAAAATCAATTTACCAACAATTGAAACAATTGTCGTAAGAAGGTTTTAATATCATTATAAATATGTCTCAAGAAATAGAAAATTCACCAATCATTATTAATAACGAAGAAAATGAATCTGGATACACTTTTTATGCTTTAATTAACAAAAATAACATTAATAAGGATGCTATAAAAAATGTTATTTTTGATTTTTTTATAGCATCCTTATTAATGTTATTTTTGTTAATTAAAGCATCAAAAGTGTATCCAGATTCATTTTCTTCGTTATTAATAATGATTGGTGAATTTTCTATTTCTTGAGACATATTTATAATGATATTAAAACTTTCTTACGACAATTGTTTCAATTGTTGGTAAATTGATTTTTAATAACGATGACTTTTGAATATGAGTATTTATGAACATATATGTAAAACGATGAATATTCATTATCATGTTTATGATGCTGCATATATTCTTATGAACGAAAGATTGAATATTCAAAATAATAATAAGAACGTTACTTAACTTTGATACCAAATTTATAAAAACATGCTCTTATACCAAATTTATACGTCATTGCTTACGCCATATAATCTAAACAATCCATCGTCAATCCATCCCGACGCATCATTCAGGTATAATCCTATCATAATCTTTTTATTAATTCCGTCATGTCGTTAAATTTGGTATCAAAGCTACGCACTTACTTTTTAGAATTGGTATCAGAGCTACGCACTTACTTTTTCAATTTGTGGAATAACACAAGCAATGACGTAAAAAGCCATTATTATTGAAGACACATTATTGAAGACACATGTCCTTTTCAATGTGGAAGGGATTGTTATTATTATTTATGTTTATATAATTAAATAAAATTGTGGGTAGAATAATAGAATAATTAGGTGTGTGATGTAACATAAAGTGTGTAAGTCCCTCAATAGTCTAGGGGGCTATAATGTAAATATGTTTGTCATATTGCAATGATTGCAATTCAATTATGTAAACGGCTCATTTGAGCTTATAAATAGGGCCTTAGCCCATATGAAATAAACAAGTTAAGTTTGAGTGTTTAAGACTTGAGTTGATCTCAAAGTTCTTCCTCTGTTGAAATAGTCGTTCTATTTCTGAATAGCAGTGCCCTATCCAAACATATTCATATAATCATCCATACGATCTAAACAATCTATCGTCAATCCATCCCGACGCATCATTCAGGTATAATCCTATCATAATCTTTTTATTAATTCCGTCATGTCTTTCAATTTGGTATCAGAGCATGTTTTTACAAATTTGGTATCAGAGCATGTTTTTAAAAATTTTGTATCAGAGCTACGCATTTACTTTTTCAAACAAATTGAAAAATAAGTGCGTAGATCTGATACCAATTTTTTAAAAACATGCTCTGATACCAAATTTTTAAAAACATGCTCTGATACCAAAATTAAGGACATGACGGAATTAATAAAAAGATTAGGATATGATTATACCCGAATGATGCGTCGTGATGGATTGACGATGGATTGTTTGGATTATATGAATGATTATATGAATATGTTTGGATAGGGCTCTGCTATTCAGAAATAGAACAACTATTTCAACAGAGGAGAACTTTGAGATCTACTCAAGTCTTAAACACTCAAACTTAACTTGTTTATTTCATATGGACAAAGGCCCTATTTATAGGCTCAAAGGAGCCGGTTACATAATTGAATTGCAATCGTATGATTGCAATACGACAAACATATTTACAATATAGCCCCCTAGACTATTGAGGGTTACACACTTTAAATCATATCCTACAAACTAGACATCATATTCGATAGTGACATATAACCTATCGACATATAACACTAAATCTACTGACAATGACAAATACCAACAAATACAAATAATATACAAATTATAAAATACATCCTTCCACAACGAAAGGACACGTGTCTTCAATAATGTCTTCAATAAATAATGGCTTTATACGTCATTGCTTACGCCATTCCTCCCGCCTTCGAAAGGACAGATATTTTTGAAAATGTTTGCTTATGTCATGGCTGATGTTAATCCTCCATGAATGGTGTTCACAATGTTTCTTTCATGAATGGATTTTTTGAACTGTTGTTGTTCTTGCTTCATGATGGCTTCCATTCTCTTGTCAAAGTGTCTGCTATATGATTGTTTGCGCTTTTGATGTATCTGAGATAAGGATGAAATTGATGTAATTGTAATTGTCAACGAATCAATCGTCCACGACAATAATCTTCTTGTAATTTATAGCGCCAAAATCCAAGTAGATACTTGGAATATGTTCGTAACTCGAATCTTGTTTGTAGAAGCTCGACCTTCCATTTCTTCAATGTTCTTAAACAAGCTAGTGTTTCTCGTTCATGTGTGCTATAATTTTGCTCCGTTTGGGAAAATATTCCCGATATATACTTGCATAATTTTTGCTCATATTTATCTGTTTTTAATACTTCAGATGATACATTTGTATCAATGTATTCTTTTGGTGATATTTTCATATCACTGTATATTTTATCATTGTTTACTTCAGATGGATCAGATATGAGGTTTCCCTCATCATCTAGTCCCAATAATACTTTTCCATGTATAATTGCTTTTAGGCATCCTGCCCAAGTGTCTTGTGATGCATCTGTCTCCACAATTAGAAAATCGTCGATTTTTGCATTATATAAAGTAGGGAGAACTTAAATTTTTTGTTTTATATTTTGTACCAAAACAGTATCTGTATTGGTCCAAGACCAAGTTATTTTTTCTGATATTTTCTTTTGCTAAGTTTTTCAAAAATCTTTGCTCTGCAATATAATTTAAACAACCAAGAAATCGTTGTATTTATTTTCTATTTTCAAGTTTATCAGGAAACATATTTAATTTTTCTCGTATATTGTCTGTTAACGATAATTGGCCATTTTCTCCAATTTTTAAACCGAGATATTCAACTGTAGATTGAAAAAGTTTTGATTTCTTTTTTGATAAAACTAAACCCTTTTCTTTAATTCTTTGTAAAACCTTGATGACTGCATCAATGTGTGTTTGTTCATTTCCTTTTGTAAAAACAATTATATCATCAATATATGCAAGACAAATATGATCTAAACCATTTAAAGTTTCATCCATGAATCGCTGATATATTTCTGGTGCCTGCTTTAAACCGAATGGAAGGACATTCCATTCATAATGCTTCTGAGGAGGACATGAAAAAGCGGTTAGTGGTTTCGTATTTTCATGTAAGCGTAGTTGCCAATATCCGGATTTTGCATCAAATGTACTAAAATATGTATTTCCTTTTATTTTTTCTAAAATATATTCTTTTCGTGGTAATTTATATGAGTCTCCTATAGTAGCATCGTTCATTTTTTTATAATTAATCACCATTCTTCGTTTGCCTCGTTTTATTTCAATATTATTTTCTACATAGAATGCAGGTGCAGAATGAGGACTCGTGCTCGGTCGAATGATTCCTTTTTCTAATAGTTCAGTGCATTCCTGTTTGAATTCAGAAACATCTTTTATACTATATGGAATTTTATTCGGAACATTAACTTCATCATTAGGGTTTTTTAATAATATTATTATTTCTTGATTATTTCTATTTTTTAAATGATCTAGCGGGTTTTCACTACATGCTTCTTCAAGTTGTTTTTCAGCAATTTCTTTAGCAAATGTTAGTAATATGCGTAGTTGAAAACCAACTTCTTGTTTGATTATTTTAATAAGATCATAATGTTTAATAATTGCCGTTTTTATGATACCTTTTGTCGGATGATCGAGACTTATATGATCATTTGTTTGTATAAATGGTTGATATAATTTAAGGAAATTATTTCATATTACTAAATCTATTCCTGAATCATGTTGATATATAGTTGGAGTTTTAAATGGTGCATTTTCAATTACTATATCTATATTTCTTCCTACGAACCAAATTTTGTGAATTGATTTATCAGCAATTGTAATTTTTAATGGTTTTTCTAATTTTTCCCAATTTTTTAATATCTTTTTTCTTCCAAAACATAAAGTAGCTCATGTATCTATATACGAAACTAGTTATTTATCTTGTATTTTAGTTGTAATAAAGGTATTGTTTGGGTTAATATTTGTTTTTCTTTTACCCATTAGAATTAGTTTATAAATTTCTATTAATTAATGTTTTTTCTTGCAAAGTTTTTATATTAACAGGTTGTGTTTGTTAGTATAGTTGAAACATTGTGTATTGTTTCTAAATTACGATTTTGTGATTTTTTATATTTCTTAATTCCTTCTTTTAATCGAGATATCTTTTTTAGTTGTTTATTATATTCTTCATTTACTGATTGTAATTTTAATAAATAATTTTCTTCATATGATAAAGCATTTTCTAAATGTTGAATGATATTAGAGATATTATAATTTATTTTCCAATGGTTTTTTAATATATTTAGTCCAAAGCATGTTATCTTTTGACGAATTAATTTGTACTTTTGAATTCATTTTAACAAATTATTAAAGCGTCTGAAAGAAAATTAATTGAATTGTTAATATTTTTTATTACTATTTTCAAATGATTAATTTCAATTTTTAGTCTTCCAATTTGAACTAATTGATATGCAGTATAATTTTTGTTTTTAGAAATTAGTTCGTGTACTTCAGATCTTTTTTCTTTTAAATGTTTTGTGGAATTTTCTAAATCTTTCCATAATTTTTTAACTAGATCAACTTTATATTTATTATCGTAAATACAATATACTTGGGTTTTATTACTCATAATTTTTATTTTACCATGTGAAAGGTCGTTTAATAGTAAGTGGTTTTTCTTTAAGTAATGGTTTTTCATTAAGTGGTTCTTCTTTAATAGTTTTTATTTTTAAATATTTTTCAAGTAATATTTTCTGTTGAGCTAAACTTTGTAATAGTTCAGGAATTTGTTTTAATACAAGTAAACTTTCTACTTTTATAATATTATTTAATTTTTGACTAATTATATTTAATATATCTCCTATTGATTTATCTTCTTCAGAATTAAGACCAATACTATATATTGTTCCTTGTGGTAAATTTTGCGGTATTTCTATAATCATTTCTTTATCTGGTATACATGGTTTTGTATTTTGATATGATCCTTCAAGTGTTTTAAAATATTTTAAGGAATTACTAGATGATTCTGTCATATTCTTAAGCTTAATGATCTAATCATTTCTTTAATATCTTCTAATTTTTCATCGTTATTTTCATTAGATGTTGTAGGTTGACATTCCGAGATAGAAGATCTACCTATTATAGTTGAAAATGGAGGTTCTATATTTGGACTTCTTTTTATTAACGGAGTAGTTGTTATTTGTTGAAAATTTGCTTCATTGAATATTCTATTATTAGTCATATTTGGTGATTCAAGTGATAATAAAGGAGTAAATAATTTATCTATATAAATTCTATCTTCTGTTTTAAACGTAATACTATGATGAAAATTTGTTAATGCATAATTTATTTGATATATAATAGTAAATGGATGATTACCTTTTAACATAAAATTTTGTCTTAATAATTTATATCGTACAGTAATACTATTACTTAAATTTTTATCTTTAAGACTTAATCCTAGTTGAATATTAATATCAAATTTTATTTCTCCTTCAATTAAATTACCTTTTCCTTTTGCAATAATACTTTCTTGGTTATTAATTATACGATCATCTCTGATTTCTAATTCTATTGGTGTATCTAAGTCAGTAAAAGTACTTTTTAAAATTACTTGAATAGTTGATATATGAATATAAACAATTTTTATTCTATCTACTTCTTTAATATTAGATAATCTATTTCTAATTTGTTGTTTATTTATTATGGGTATAATAATATTTCCTTGAGTTGATTCTATAGGTATTGCTTCTTCTCCTATAATTTTTCCATAATACATAATATTTTTTTTAGAAAAGAAATTTTTTAATGAGCTTTTTTTAAAAATTATGTTTTTCTGATAGTGTAAAATTTGATTTTTTATAGCATCTTTATTAATGTTATTTTTGTTAATTAAAGCATCAAAAATGTATCCAGATTCATTTTCTTCTTTATTAATAATGATTGGTGAATTTTCTATTTCTTAAACAAGCTCTGATACCAATTTGATATAAACAAGCTCTGATACCAATTTGATATAAACAAGCTCTGATACCAAAATTAACGACATGACGAAATTAAAAAAAAGATTAGGATAGGATTATACCTGAATGATGCGTCGGAATGGATTGACGGTGGATTGTTTAGATTATATGAATGATTATATGAATATGTTTGGATAGGACTCTGCTATTCAGAAATAGAACAACTATTTCAACAGAGGAAGAACTTTGAGATCAACTCAAGTCTTAAACACTCAAACTTAACTTGTTTATTTCATATGGGCAAAGGCCCTATTTATAGGCTCAAAGGAGTCGTTTACATAATTGAATTGCAATCGTTTGATTGCAATATGACAAACATATTTACATTATAGCCCCTAGACTATTGAGGGACTTACACACTTTATGTTACATCAAATAATACACCTAATTATTCTATTATTCTACTGACACTTTTATTTAATTATATAAACATAAATAATAATAACAATCCCTCCACATTGAAAAGGACACGTGTCTTCAATAATAATGACTTTTTACGTCATTGCTTGCGTTATTCCTCCCGCCTCCGAAAAGACATAGAGTTGAATAATGTTTGCTTGTGTCATGGCTGACATTAATCTTGAGTAGATCTCAAAGTTCTTCCTCTATTGAAATAGTTGTTCTATTTCTGAATAGCAGAGCCTATCCAAACATACCCAAGATTATTCATATAATCATTCATATAATTTAAAACAATCCATCGTCAATCCATCCCGACGCATCATTCAGGTATAATCATATCCTAATCTTTTTACTAATTCCGTCATGTCGTTAATTTTGGTATCAGAGCTTGTTTATATCAAATTGGTATCAGAGTGGATGTATTTTATAATTTGTATATATTATTTGTATTTGTTGGTATTTGTCATTGTCAGTAGATTAAGTGTCATATGTCGATTGGTTATATGTCACTATCGAATATGATGTCTAGTTTGTAGGATACGATTTAAAGTGTATAACCCTCAATAGTCTAGGGGGCTATAATGTAAATATGTTTGTCATATTGCAATCAAACGATTGCAATTCAATTATGTAAACGGCTTCTTTGAGCCTATAAATAGGGCCTTTGCCCATATGAAATAAACAAGTTAAGTTTGAGTGTTTAAGACTTGAGTTGATCTCAAAGTTCTTCCTCTGTTGAAATAGTTGTTCTATTTATGAATAGCAGAGCCCTATCCAATCATATTCATATAATCATTCATATAATCCAAACAATCCATCGTCAATCCATCACGACGCATCATTCAGGTATAATCTTATCCTAATCTTTTTATTAATTTCGTCATGTCTTTCAATTTGATATCAGAGCATGTTTATAAAAATTTGGTATCAGAGCTAAGTAACGTTCATATTATTATTTTGAATATTCAATCTTTAGTTCATAAGAATATATGCAGCATCATAAACATGATAATGAATATTCATCGTTTTACATATATGTTCATAAATACTCATATTCAAAAGTCATCGTTATTAAAAATCAATTTACCAACAATTGAAACAATTGTCGTAAGAAGGTTTTAATATCATTATAAATATGTCTCAAGAAATAGAAAATTCACCAATCATTATTAATAACGAAGAAAATGAATCTGGATACACTTTTTATGCTTTAATTAACAAAAATAACATTAATAAGGATGCTATAAAAAATGTTATTTTTGATTTTTTTATAGCATCCTTATTAATGTTATTTTTGTTAATTAAAGCATCAAAAGTGTATCCAGATTCATTTTCTTCGTTATTAATAATGATTGGTGAATTTTCTATTTCTTGAGACATATTTATAATGATATTAAAACTTTCTTACGACAATTGTTTCAATTGTTGGTAAATTGATTTTTAATAACGATGACTTTTGAATATGAGTATTTATGAACATATATGTAAAACGATGAATATTCATTTTCATGTTTATGATGCTGCATATATTCTTATGAACGAAAGATTGAATATTCAAAATAATAATAAGAACGTTACTTAACTTTGATACCAAATTTATAAAAACATGCTCTTATACCAAATTTATACGTCATTGCTTACGCCATATAATCTAAACAATCCATCGTCAATCCATCCCGACGCATCATTCAGGTATAATCCTATCATAATCTTTTTATTAATTCCGTCATGTCGTTAAATTTGGTATCAAAGCTACGCACTTACTTTTTAGAATTGGTATCAGAGCTACGCACTTACTTTTTCAATTTGTGGAATAACACAAGCAATGACGTAAAAAGCCATTATTATTGAAGACACATTATTGAAGACACATGTCCTTTTCAATGTGGAAGGGATTGTTATTATTATTTATGTTTATATAATTAAATAAAATTGTGGGTAGAATAATAGAATAATTAGGTGTGTGATGTAACATAAAGTGTGTAAGTCCCTCAATAGTCTAGGGGGCTATAATGTAAATATGTTTGTCATATTGCAATGATTGCAATTCAATTATGTAAACGGCTCATTTGAGCTTATAAATAGGGCCTTAGCCCATATGAAATAAACAAGTTAAGTTTGAGTGTTTAAGACTTGAGTTGATCTCAAAGTTCTTCCTCTGTTGAAATAGTCGTTCTATTTCTGAATAGCAGTGCCCTATCCAAACATATTCATATAATCATCCATACGATCTAAACAATCTATCGTCAATCCATCCCGACGCATCATTCAGGTATAATCCTATCCTAATCTTTTTATTAATTCCGTCATGTCTTTCAATTTGGTATCAGAGCATGTTTTTACAAATTTGGTATCAGAGCATGTTTTTAAAAATTTTGTATCAGAGCTACGCATTTACTTTTTCAAACAAATTGAAAAATAAGTGCGTAGATCTGATACCAATTTTTTAAAAACATGCTCTGATACCAAATTTTTAAAAACATGCTCTGATACCAAAATTAAGGACATGACGGAATTAATAAAAAGATTAGGATATGATTATACCCGAATGATGCGTCGTGATGGATTGACGATGGATTGTTTGGATTATATGAATGATTATATGAATATGTTTGGATAGGGCTCTGCTATTCAGAAATAGAACAACTATTTCAACAGAGGAGAACTTTGAGATCTACTCAAGTCTTAAACACTCAAACTTAACTTGTTTATTTCATATGGACAAAGGCCCTATTTATAGGCTCAAAGGAGCCGGTTACATAATTGAATTGCAATCGTATGATTGCAATACGACAAACATATTTACAATATAGCCCCCTAGACTATTGAGGGTTACACACTTTAAATCATATCCTACAAACTAGACATCATATTCGATAGTGACATATAACCTATCGACATATAACACTAAATCTACTGACAATGACAAATACCAACAAATACAAATAATATACAAATTATAAAATACATCCTTCCACAACGAAAGGACACGTGTCTTCAATAATGTCTTCAATAAATAATGGCTTTATACGTCATTGCTTACGCCATTCCTCCCGCCTTCGAAAGGACAGATATTTTTGAAAATGTTTGCTTATGTCATGGCTGATGTTAATCCTCCATGAATGGTGTTCACAATGTTTCTTTCATGAATGGATTTTTTGAACTGTTGTTGTTCTTGCTTCATGATGGCTTCCATTCTCTTGTCAAAGTGTCTGCTATATGATTGTTTGCGCTTTTGATGTATCTGAGATAAGGATGAAATTGATGTAATTGTAATTGTCAACGAATCAATCGTCCACGACAATAATCTTCTTGTAATTTATAGCGCCAAAATCCAAGTAGATACTTGGAATATGTTCGTAACTCGAATCTTGTTTGTAGAAGCTCGACCTTCCATTTCTTCAATGTTCTTAAACAAGCTAGTGTTTCTCGTTCATGTGTGCTATAATTTTGCTCCGTTTGGGAAAATATTCCCGATATATACTTGCATAATTTTTGCTCATATTTATCTGTTTTTAATACTTCAGATGATACATTTGTATCAATGTATTCTTTTGGTGATATTTTCATATCACTGTATATTTTATCATTGTTTACTTCAGATGGATCAGATATGAGGTTTCCCTCATCATCTAGTCCCAATAATACTTTTCCATGTATAATTGCTTTTAGGCATCCTGCCCAAGTGTCTTGTGATGCATCTGTCTCCACAATTAGAAAATCGTCGATTTTTGCATTATATAAAGTAGGGAGAACTTAAATTTTTTGTTTTATATTTTGTACCAAAACAGTATCTGTATTGGTCCAAGACCAAGTTATTTTTTCTGATATTTTCTTTTGCTAAGTTTTTCAAAAATCTTTGCTCTGCAATATAATTTAAACAACCAAGAAATCGTTGTATTTATTTTCTATTTTCAAGTTTATCAGGAAACATATTTAATTTTTCTCGTATATTGTCTGTTAACGATAATTGGCCATTTTCTCCAATTTTTAAACCGAGATATTCAACTGTAGATTGAAAAAGTTTTGATTTCTTTTTTGATAAAACTAAACCCTTTTCTTTAATTCTTTGTAAAACCTTGATGACTGCATCAATGTGTGTTTGTTCATTTCCTTTTGTAAAAACAATTATATCATCAATATATGCAAGACAAATATGATCTAAACCATTTAAAGTTTCATCCATGAATCGCTGATATATTTCTGGTGCCTGCTTTAAACCGAATGGAAGGACATTCCATTCATAATGCTTCTGAGGAGGACATGAAAAAGCGGTTAGTGGTTTCGTATTTTCATGTAAGCGTAGTTGCCAATATCCGGATTTTGCATCAAATGTACTAAAATATGTATTTCCTTTTATTTTTTCTAAAATATATTCTTTTCGTGGTAATTTATATGAGTCTCCTATAGTAGCATCGTTCATTTTTTTATAATTAATCACCATTCTTCGTTTGCCTCGTTTTATTTCAATATTATTTTCTACATAGAATGCAGGTGCAGAATGAGGACTCGTGCTCGGTCGAATGATTCCTTTTTCTAATAGTTCAGTGCATTCCTGTTTGAATTCAGAAACATCTTTTATACTATATGGAATTTTATTCGGAACATTAACTTCATCATTAGGGTTTTTTAATAATATTATTATTTCTTGATTATTTCTATTTTTTAAATGATCTAGCGGGTTTTCACTACATGCTTCTTCAAGTTGTTTTTCAGCAATTTCTTTAGCAAATGTTAGTAATATGCGTAGTTGAAAACCAACTTCTTGTTTGATTATTTTAATAAGATCATAATGTTTAATAATTGCCGTTTTTATGATACCTTTTGTCGGATGATCGAGACTTATATGATCATTTGTTTGTATAAATGGTTGATATAATTTAAGGAAATTATTTCATATTACTAAATCTATTCCTGAATCATGTTGATATATAGTTGGAGTTTTAAATGGTGCATTTTCAATTACTATATCTATATTTCTTCCTACGAACCAAATTTTGTGAATTGATTTATCAGCAATTGTAATTTTTAATGGTTTTTCTAATTTTTCCCAATTTTTTAATATCTTTTTTCTTCCAAAACATAAAGTAGCTCATGTATCTATATACGAAACTAGTTATTTATCTTGTATTTTAGTTGTAATAAAGGTATTGTTTGGGTTAATATTTGTTTTTCTTTTACCCATTAGAATTAGTTTATAAATTTCTATTAATTAATGTTTTTTCTTGCAAAGTTTTTATATTAACAGGTTGTGTTTGTTAGTATAGTTGAAACATTGTGTATTGTTTCTAAATTACGATTTTGTGATTTTTTATATTTCTTAATTCCTTCTTTTAATCGAGATATCTTTTTTAGTTGTTTATTATATTCTTCATTTACTGATTGTAATTTTAATAAATAATTTTCTTCATATGATAAAGCATTTTCTAAATGTTGAATGATATTAGAGATATTATAATTTATTTTCCAATGGTTTTTTAATATATTTAGTCCAAAACATGTTATCTTTTGACGAATTAATTTGTACTTTTGAATTCATTTTAACAAATTATTAAAGCGTCTGAAAGAAAATTAATTGAATTGTTAATATTTTTTATTACTATTTTCAAATGATTAATTTCAATTTTTAGTCTTCCAATTTGAACTAATTGATATGCAGTATAATTTTTGTTTTTAGAAATTAGTTCGTGTACTTCAGACCTTTTTTCTTTTAAATGTTTTGTGGAATTTTCTAAATCTTTCCATAACTTTTTAACTAGATCAACTTTATATTTATTATCGTAAATACAATATACTTGGGTTTTATTACTCATAATTTTTATTTTACCATGTGAAAGGTCGTTTAATAGTAAGTGGTTTTTCTTTAAGTAATGGTTTTTCATTAAGTGGTTCTTCTTTAATAGTTTTTATTTTTAAATATTTTTCAAGTAATATTTTCTGTTGAGCTAAACTTTGTAATAGTTCAGGAATTTGTTTTAATACAAGTAAACTTTCTACTTTTATAATATTATTTAATTTTTGACTAATTATATTTAATATATCTCCTATTGATTTATCTTCTTCAGAATTAAGACCAATACTATATATTGTTCCTTGTGGTAAATTTTGCGGTATTTCTATAATCATTTCTTTATCTGGTATACATGGTTTTGTATTTTGATATGATCCTTCAAGTGTTTTAAAATATTTTAAGGAATTACTAGATGATTCTGTCATATTCTTAAGCTTAATGATCTAATCATTTCTTTAATATCTTCTAATTTTTCATCGTTATTTTCATTAGATGTTGTAGGTTGACATTCCGAGATAGAAGATCTACCTATTATAGTTGAAAATGGAGGTTCTATATTTGGACTTCTTTTTATTAACGGAGTAGTTGTTATTTGTTGAAAATTTGCTTCATTGAATATTCTATTATTAGTCATATTTGGTGATTCAAGTGATAATAAAGGAGTAAATAATTTATCTATATAAATTCTATCTTCTGTTTTAAACGTAATACTATGATGAAAATTTGTTAATGCATAATTTATTTGATATATAATAGTAAATGGATGATTACCTTTTAACATAAAATTTTGTCTTAATAATTTATATCGTACAGTAATACTATTACTTAAATTTTTATCTTTAAGACTTAATCCTAGTTGAATATTAATATCAAATTTTATTTCTCCTTCAATTAAATTACCTTTTCCTTTTGCAATAATACTTTCTTGGTTATTAATTATACGATCATCTCTGATTTCTAATTCTATTGGTGTATCTAAGTCAGTAAAAGTACTTTTTAAAATTACTTGAATAGTTGATATATGAATATAAACAATTTTTATTCTATCTACTTCTTTAATATTAGATAATCTATTTCTAATTTGTTGTTTATTTATTATGGGTATAATAATATTTCCTTGAGTTGATTCTATAGGTATTGCTTCTTCTCCTATAATTTTTCCATAATACATAATATTTTTTTTAGAAAAGAAATTTTTTAATGAGCTTTTTTTAAAAATTATGTTTTTCTGATAGTGTAAAATTTGATTTTTTATAGCATCTTTATTAATGTTATTTTTGTTAATTAAAGCATCAAAAATGTATCCAGATTCATTTTCTTCTTTATTAATAATGATTGGTGAATTTTCTATTTCTTGAGACATATTTATAATGATATTAAAACCTTCTTACGACAATTGTTTCAATTGTTGGTGAATTGATTTTTAATAACGATGACTTTTGAATATGAGTATTTATGAACAGATATGTAAAACGATGAATATTCATTATCATGTTTATGATGCTGCATATGCATATATTCTTATGAACGAAAGATTGAATATTCAAAATAATAATAAGAACGTTACTTAGCTCTGATACCAAATTGAAAAAGTAAGTGCGTAGCTCTGATACCAATTTTTTAAAAACATGCTCTGATACCAAATTTTTAAAAACATGTAAAATTAACGACATGACGGAATTAATAAAAAGATTAGGATAGGATTATACCTGAGTGATGCGTCGAGATGGATTGACGATGGATTGTTTAGATTATATGAATAATCTTGGGTATGTTTGGATAGGCTCTGCTATTCAGAAATAGAACAACTATTTCAATAGAGGAAGAACTTTGAGATCAACTCAAGTCTTAAACACTTAAACTTAACTTGTTTATTTCATATGGGCAAAGGCCCTATTTATAGGCTCAAAGGAGCCGTTTACATAATTGAATTGCAATCGTTTGATTGCAATATGACAAACATATTTACATTATAGCCCCCTAGACTATTGAGGGACTTACACACTTTATGTTACATCAAATAATACACCTATCAAAATTTTATAAACATGCTCTGATACCAAATTGATAGACATGACGAAATTAATAAAAACATTATGATAGGATTATACCTGAATGATGCGTCGGGATGGATTAGCGATGGATTGTATGAATGATTATATGAATATGTTTGGATATGGCTCTGCTATTAAGAAATAGAACAACTATTTCTACAGAGGAAGAACTTTGACATCTACTCAAGTCTTAAACACTCAAACATAACTTGTTTATTTCATATAGGCAAAGACCCTATTTATAGGCTCAAGAGAGCCGGTTATATAATTGAGTTGCAATCGTTTGATTGCAATACGACATACATATTTACAATATAGCCCCCTAGACTATTGAGGGTTATACACTTTATTTCACATCCTAGACACTACTTTTTGACAATAATAATTATAAACGACAAACCACAAATAATTACAATTCCTTCCATAATAAAAGGACGCGTGTCTTCAATAATAATGGTTTTTTACGTCATTGCTTTCGTCATTCCTCCCGCCACCGAAAGGACAGATATTTTTGAATGATGTGTGCTTCGGTCATTGCTATCGTTAGTCTTCCATGAACGGTGTTTCTTCCGTATTGTCTTTACAATGGCTGCAATTATGTCGTGGTGCATGCATGATATGTTTACAAAGTTGTTTTTTTATATCAGCGGGTAATTCAGCTAAGTGATGTGAAAATTTTTCGAACGGCTGTTCGAAAGTTTCAATTGCTTTTAATGCTTTCGGGGTTATTTCACTGTCTGTTAGAGAATAGATAACGAAGGTTTTACTGGCATAATTTACTCTGATTCTTGACTTTTGATCTCTACCATTGCCTACGCGAGATGATGCTAAATAGACACCGGCAAGTGCGAAAATCAAATGGTCTTGTCTAGGTATTTCATGGGGTAGGTCATCTTTTGTTGGTTTCGAGCCGTTGCTTATTCTCATGTTTGCAAAAGTAATACTTGGGACAATCAGTTGAGAGTCTTCATCAAAAATTGGGTAACTGGAATGCATTTTAATGAATAATCTTCTCTCTTGTTTTGCAAAGCGTATTTTATAATTTCTGATGACAGTTTGCACAGCAGATGGGAATTCACTGATGCAGTGTAAATTGGTGCCTTCTAGATAGATGGTGTCGATAAATCCGTGAATAAAATAATCTCATAAAGTCATAGGATCTGATAAGTCGGCTAGGAAGACTGCTTTAGGGCCTGGGCGCCTGGCTACTGGGTAAAAGCCCATCAAAGAATAGACTTCGGTGTATGAAAGGAGGCTGTCCCATAATTTAGCAAATTTTTGAGCAGATGGTTTTTTCATAGCTTCTTTTTCTTTGGTTGATAGAATGGCTTCAAGGGCAATTTTTGCGTTTAACTGGTTAAGAGATTTTGGGATGGATACAGGTTTTTGTGGGGTAAAGCTGGATACAGGTTTTTGTGGTGTAAGGAGAACTGTTTTTCAACATTCGACATTATCTTTTATGACTGCTTTGTATGCTTCGTTGTATGCGGCTTCTGCTTCATTTTTTGTTTTGTAACTTTTGTGAATGATATTTTTTCCGAGAATATATGAGTTGGCAATTCCCCAATCGTCATAAATTCCTTTGTTTTCTCCGTTGAAAATCACGTACCATTTCGTTGTTGAACTGCTAGCTGCTTCTTCTTTAGGTACTGAATGAGATGATAGAATTTGTATTGTTTGTTGTAGCTGTTCTTTTTCACGTCTGACTACTTCAAGTTGTCTGACTAATGATGCTTCTTGCTCCTCTTTTTGTTTGAACTGGTGTTTGATTTGCTTCATGATTGCTTCCATTTCAATATATCTGTTGATTGAATACTTGCGTCTCTTGGGTACCTGTATGATTGCTCATATTTGTTTGCTTTTAATATTTTAAATGATGATATGAAAATTTTCATATCAATGTATGCTTTTGGTGATATATTCATATCACTGTATGCTTTTGGTGATATTTTCATATCACCGTATACTTTATCATTGTTTACTTCAGATGGTATTTTCATACCATTGTATGCTTTAGCAATGTATATTTCGGATGGGTTAGATATGAGGTTTCCCTCAAGTTCTAATCCCAATAATACTTTTTCCATAGGATCATGTATCTGCATCTGAATCAGAATCAGTTGTATATGCATAAATATCTATGTCTGAATCTATATCTGAATCTTCTATAGGTTCATATCCAAGGTCATATGTAATTTTTAATAGGTTTGTTTCTTTTTCTTTTTTAGTCTTTTTTGGGCATTCATAAGTTTTGTGTCCGTCCTCTTGACATATCCAACATTTACAATCTTTTTAATTCGATGGACAATAATTTGTTTTAGATTCATATTTTTGTTTATATTGTTTTCTATTTCGAAAATATTTTCTTTCTCCTTGTTTATAATATTCTTTATATTTAGGTTTATAAGTTTGTTTTTTCCAAATTTTCTTTTTATATTGTTGTTCTTTATTATCTTTACAACCATATTGATTAACTTTATTAGAAAGGATGTCACAACATAAATCAATTTTTGCATCTTGTGTTGTTTTTTGTTCTAAACATTTTTTCTGCATCCATGCTTTTAATATACTTATTCGTGCTCCTAAAGTATCTGCAATTTTATTTTGTTGTAATGCTTCTTGGAAATCTTTTATTACACTTTGGCTTACTAATGATGGTAATTTTTGATAAAACATATCTAATGCTACCTTTTTTCTAGTGGGATCTAAATTATAATAATGTTCAGAATATTCACATATAAATGGATCTAGATAACACATATTACAAATTTGTAGGTTAGTTAAATGCCATAATGATTCTAATTGAAAAGCTTGCTGAGATGTTTTATCTTCTATTTGTTTTCCTATGAATTCTTGAATAAGTCGATTTAATACATTTTTAAATGTTTCCATAGCATTAGTAGTAGCTATCATCATTGTTTCGGTTTCATCGAGAGATGAGAGAAAACGATATGCGTTACCTTGTGTTTTATGAATGATATAATTAAGAAAATGTGTTGGGTGTAAATTTCTTAATTCTTCAGTTAATTGAATTTGTACTCCCATTTTATTACTCCATTCTTGAATTTTTGCTTCAGGATTTTGATCACAATCAATAAAAAGAATATCTGAATTCGTTGGAAATGTAAATAATTTAGGTATGTATTGAGGAGGTATTTTTCCCATTTATTTTGTTTATTTTTAACCATTCCTTGTCTATATAAAAAATTTTCTTCTAATGAAGGTGGTCCATAAATATATTGACTTTGATAATCATCTTCCACATACGATTGTTTTCGTTTTAATCCAAAATTGTTTTGTGAATTTCTATATGGATTTGAATAAGGATTTTCGTCATCTTAAGAAAAATCATATATTACTTCTGTGTCATTATTATCTGAATTATTTTATATTTCTGTATTATTTTCTTGAATTTCGGATGGAATTTCTAATGCTGCAAATAATTTAGTTAGTGTTTCTACTTTTTCTTGTAAAGTTTCCATATTAATAAATTGTGTGTATTTTGTAAATGAAATATTTAGTTTCTTTTTACTAGTGAAGTAGTTATTATTAGTGATTTTTCTATTTTTTGAAACATATTTAACAAATTAATTTTGTTATCTTATCTTCAAGATTTTTTATTTGTTCTTGTTTCCAATTTATACTATTATTTATTATATGTATTGCTTCAATATTGGATATACAATTAATTATTGATATGTTAGAATCTATTTTTAAATTTAAAAGAAATTTTTTAGATTGTTTTAATGTTTTGCGAAAAAAATTTAATTCTTGTTTATTTGTATCTAGACTTGAAAAACTCACGATTATAACTTTATAACAACAATAATTTAATTTTGTTTTTTTGGATTAAAGTTACGATTAAAATTTATAGCTTTTTTTTAAAAATGATAGTGATAGTAGAGTTTATTATGACTATTAATTTTATGATGATTATGATGATAAGATATAACGATGAATATTCATATAATAATATGACGAGTAAAGATGAGTTTAATAAATGATATAATAACATCTATAATGATATTAAAACCTTCTTACGACAATTATTTCAATTGTTGATGAGCTGATTTTTGATGACTTTTGAATATGAGTAATGATGAATATTTATTATCATGTTTATGATGCTGCATATGCATATATTCTTATGAACGAAAGATTGAATATGCAAAATAATAATAAGAACGTCACTTAGCTCTGATACCAAATTTAAAAAGTAAATGCGTAGCTCTGATACTAAATTGAAAGACATGACAGAATTAATAAAAAGATTAGGATATGATTATACCTGAATGATGCGTCGTGATGGATTGACGATGGATTGTTTGGATTATATGAATGATTATATGAATATGTTTGGATTATATGAATATCTTTGTATATTAACTATTACTGTATACATGCTTGTAAGGTCTACGATAATACAATGATGGATTATGAAGTCTAGGGCTAGCGCGCGCGCCGGGGGGGGGGGGGGTAGCTTCATTATCATCCAAAGTCGCGTCATCAAAGTGATCGGTAGTCGGTGCCTCATTTTCAAAAGTTCCCCCTTCATCTAACACCTACATTAATACCTTAAATTTATTAATAAAATTTATAATATATTATTAACAATTTACATCTTAATAGAACAATTCTAGCATATCACTAACCTTTTTCTTCATCGTTATCAATGAACACTTGCTTATTTAATCCGTCGTCAAAAAAATGATTTGTTTGAAAGGTTACCGGTTCATCGAAATTTATGTGCTCCCATAAATCATCATCATTCACTTCTTCCACATTCACCTTGGTGTGTTGCTGGTTCACCTCGGTGCGTTGCCAGTTCAAAAACACTATTTCCTCAAGTGCAATTACCCGATTTTCCAGATCTTGTATACTTGGTTTGCCACTTTGTCTTGCTCTTGCTTCGGATCGTCCACTAGAAGATAGACTAGATAATGATTATTCTTGCCTCCTAAAATGCTTCCGCACCGGGGATGGAACTAAAGCCGGTTCACCAAACACATACTCTAGACAAGACACATAATATGATTTTTCTTGTCTCCTCTTCATTCGGTATCATCTTATGTCTAGGTCTACGTCCCTCATAAAAAAAGTTTTATATATGTGTAACGTTAGTATAAACTCCAACAATATATTTTACTAAATAAATAAATATACAAACCTTTGTAACATCGGAAATTTTGTTCCGTAAATCCATATCTATAATATTTCATAACCAACTAAGATAACTTATTAAATCATATAAATATATAAATATACATTGGGAAAATGACATAAAAGCCCTTAAGTTTTCACAAAAATGTCGGTTTTACCCTTGGACGTGTTTTATGTCCAGTAAAGCCCGAAGTTTTGTTTAATTTGTTCATTTTTACCCTTGTAGCCGGTTTCCAGGTAACCTACCGGTTACCTAGGTTACCTAATGCCAGTAAAGCCCTTGAATTTTCAAAAATGTTCGGATTTACCCTTAAGTTTTTCAAAAATGTTCGAATTTACCCTTACATTGATTGTTATTATTATTATTATTATTATTATTATTATTATTATTATTATTATTATTATTATTATTATTATTACATTTTTAATTGTATAAAAATACTTTATACATACATTTTTAAATGTATAAAAATATTTCATACGTTTTTAATACATTTTTATACATATTATTATTATTATTATTATTATTATTATTATTATTTTATTATTATTATTATTATTATTATTATTATTATTTTTAATACATTTTTAAATGTATAAAAATATTTTATACACACATTTTTAAATGTATAAAAATATTTTTACTAATATAAATATATTTTTAAAAATATATATACTTGTATTTAATATTTATATATACATTTGAAAGCCCGTGTATTCCTATAGAAATATATTTATATATTAAAAATGTATGTATTTGTATTTAGTAGGTATATATATATATATATATATATATATATATATATATATATATGTATATATATATATATGTATATATATATATATATATTTCATATAAAAATATATTATATACATATAAATATAAAAATATGTATTTATATGGTTTATATTATATAAAAGATATAATTATATGTATTTGTAAATATTACCAAGTATAAATATATATTTATTATCAAACATCATACTAAATAGATAAGCAAAATAAATATTCATTAATTAAAAACATAACGTAACAATTATAAAACCCTCGTAATTAGAAAACCTCAATAAAAACACTCGATTACAGATAAGATTTAGTATAAAATTTGAAAAAACCTCTATTATTCAACTATATTAGGTTAATAGTTAGTAGATAACAATAAATGATCAACAAATAACACTCGTAAATGGAAAATATACATAATATAATTCAAAAAAACCTCGACAAAAACACTTGATCACTGTAAAAATTAAGTATTATCAACTTAAAATCATTCATTAACTGTTTTTATCTCAAAAATTGATAACGAAATGTCAAATACGAATGTAAACTTCATTTATGATTGTTGTAAGTTCACAAAAAAGATCACGAAATGCATCAATTTTTATATTGATCTGAAGCATTTGTTTTTGCGAAATCAGTCATTGACAACATTTTTTACTTTATCAAGCTTTTTCTGTTCGATTCAACAATTATAGATGAAGATTTAGGGTTTTCAAATGTATATAAATACTAAATACAAGTACATATATTTTTAAAAATATATTTATATTAGTAAAAATATTTTTATACATTTAAAAATGTGTGTATAAAATATTTTTATACATTTAAAAATGTATTAAAATGCATAAAATATTTTTATACATTTAAAAATGTATGTATAAAAGATTTTTATACAATTAAAAATGTATTAATAATAATAATAATAATAATAACAACAACAACAACAATCAATGTAAGGGTAAATCCGAACATTTTTGAAAAACTTAAGGGTAAATCCAAACATTTTTGAAAATTCAAGGGCTTTAATGGCATTAGGTAACCGGTAGGTTACCTGAAAACCGGCTACAAGGGTAAAAATGAATAAATTAAACAAAACTTCGGGCTTTACTGGACATAAAACACGTCCAAGGGTAAAACCGACATTTTTATGAAAACTTAAGGGCTTTTATGTCATTTTCCCATATACATTTCTAAATGGTGTTGTAAATCCTGACACCGAGCATTTGAACGGGCGTCGATGCTCGGGTAGTGATAAATGGTTATTTATTTTATTCCATGTCTCCTGACGATCATCGAATGTGAACTCCCACAAGTAACTACCCCATGGAAACCTACAATATAAAACTTTTAAGACAAAATTTCACAATTGGTCCATGTGGTTACAGAATATCGCACTTTGAGGACTTCCTAGCAAAAAGTCACGCGACTGGTCCCTGTGGTTTGTAAAATTACATGAAAGGTCCTCCTGCCGTTAAATCTAACTTTTCAGCTGTTAGATTTTAATGAAAAAGACTATTTTGCCCTTGTACCAATATTGCAATACACTACAAACCTCAAGGACCATTCGTGTAATTTTATAAATTTGAAATTTTATGTATATATAAATTATAAATATAAATTTCGTATATATATAAATTATAAATATAAATTTTATATATATGAATATATATATTTTTTCAACAACTTGATAATTTTTTTTATCTTTTTGACATTTTATTTTCTATTTTTATTTTATAATTTTAGTTATTTATGGTTTTTTTATGTTTTTATTTATTTTGATTCAAGTAAATAAACTTAAGTTCGATAAACCATATCGAAACCTTTTTTTTCTTAATTATGAAATGAAACGTTAATGTCTTTTTTTTAATTTTTGGTTGTTACGGTTTATTTATTTATTTATTTATTTTTTTTACTTTGATGTTCTATAGTTAATATCGTTAGCAACTTTATGTTTGCATTTATCATTATCATTATTTCACCTTTTGTTGTTTTTTATATATATATTTATTTTGATTCAAGTAATGAAAAATATGTCACACCCCGAAACCGTGATGACGGAATCGTTCCGGGGCGGAGGACGTCATGTATAACATCACAACCAATGTAAAATAGCAACCATAGCAACACAACCATCACAGTGTATACATATATGAAGATGTTTACATCAATTTGAAACTTGTTTGAATTACATCAGAGAGTATATATAAAATATAAACATAAGACTCTTATTGCTCCAGCTTCTCAAAAATCCAGCAGGTACCTCTCTACTGATTTCCTGAGAATACAAGCAGTTTGAAAATATCAGCATAAAGCTGGTGAGTTCATAAGCGGTAGTTTGTAATGAAAACTTGTTGATGAACTCGTAAAAAGTATTTTGTATAGCGTCAAGAAAATCCGATATTTTCTTTAAGTGAAAAATGTAGCGTTATCCGTTCCATATAAACCATGAATGTTCGTTACTGAAAACTGTAGAGATATGTGAAAATACTACTTCATGTGACTAGCTAAGGCTAATCATGAAGTATAAGTATATTGTATATGAAATCCTTGCATAAACGATTTTGGTTGAAAACCCTGGCTTCAGCCTTTATACGTAGTGTGTTAGTTCTATTTAGTATAAATAAAACTGTTGAAGGGTGACAGGTTGTAAACTAAAGGGTGAATTATACATAATGTGAGTCGTATAACCATACTTGATATGACTAGAGACCTTTCCAACGTTCTTCAGACGTCGAGTTAAATGACATTTGTCACCCTGGGCATGCCTGCCCAACTGTAGCTAGCAGTTCGGGTGTGGGATTGTCAGTCCCGAATAGATCTATTCACAAATCTCACGCTCTCCCTCCAGGAGACTCTGGTTATACTATGATAGGATTTATCCCTGTACACCTAAGGGTACAGTAGTGAAGTAGCGCCTCACAGTATCGTACAATCTAGTTTACATGTAGTGTAGTAGCGTTCTACCGTAGTGAAAATCCGAATGTATACCGTTTGTAGTGATAATTACAGTTATGAAAACGCGATAAAGTAGTGATGCAAACTGTAAACTACTTCTGTCTTAGTGCATACGTTTAGTAGTGAAAGTTCCTATACTTGTTATGTTTAGAAAATCCCAAACTATACCGACTATAGTTTGCATGTAAAACGTAGTGAATAGCGAGTCCGGAAAACCATGCAAGTTTAGTGAAAACGTCCCTTATGCTCAACACAGTACAAAAGGGTTAAAGTATGAGAATTTCATGAGTTTTGAAAACATTTATGTTTAGCTTGTATTCCCCCCCTGAAAACATTAAAAATACGGAAAATGTAGGGGTATGAACTCACCTCGAGTAATTTGAATGAAGGATCGATACGGAATGCGGGATGTTCAAGTGAAGCCTTGAACACGATTTGATCCTAATCAACAAGTAATGACACATAAAGGAGTCAAATGATGGTATTTCACCACTAGGCGTGATGAAGAACCACTCTAAGAACTTGGGACTACTTGCACTAAGTGTTAGGACCTCAAATGATTGCATGAGGGAGGTGTATGGCCACCTTAAATGTGTGTACGGCCATGGGTGTGCGGCCGTACACTCATGATGGAAGGTGCCTTTGAGGTGTTTTCAAGGTCCATACTTGCATCCATGAAGTGTCCTAGGCCCATACTTGGTTGTAGTACAAGTTTAGGGTCTTAGAAATGGGTTTGCGGTCCTATGGTGTGTGTGTGTATGGTCGCACAAATGTGTGTGCTGCCGCACACATGAGTGTGTGGCCGTACACAGGAGTGTGCTGCCGCACACATGAGTGTGCTGCCGCACACATGAGTGTGTGGTCGCACTCCTTCAAAGAGATGAAGAACATGACGGGACTTTCATGATTCAAGGCCTAGATTAAGAGGTTCTTCGTGCAAAACAAGTTAAGGGATGGATTACTCACGTTTTTGAAGCCTTGGGAGGGTTTGTGGTTGAAGAAGCTTGAGAGAAATGGTGTTGTGTGCTGCCAAGGTGTTAAAGGAATGAAAGGAAGGGGGCTACCCTTTATATAGGGGTAAGGGTGCTGCCCAAAAGTGTGTGTGATGCCTGGGTGTGCGGCCGCACACCTATGTGTACGGCCGTACACTCCTCCAAGAGGTGTGTATGGCCCGATTTTCTCACTATTCAACACTCTGACTCATTCCTAAACTCAACATTGGTTATATACAAGCTTAGAACACTTAAATGAACCCTTAAATAGCATCAGAAATCAACAAAACAAGTTGAATATTGATTGAATTGACTAATTGTACAAGATTGAAGTTCCGGGTTGTCACAAAATAGAACAACAAAAAAACAAAAACTCAAACCCCAAAGTTGTAAAATACTCTAATATATTAATACATTTTACATTTTTCATATTTTTTGGTTTTTTCGCATTTTTTTATTAATTCTGGTTATTAATGGTTTTCGTAACTTTTTTTTATTTTGATTTGTGTAAATAAAAAACTTATGTTTATTTTCTTTATTTATATTTGTAAATATAACTATTTTATTTACGCGAATAATAATAAAAAAAGTTACAAAAACCATAAATAACCAAAATTATAAAAAAACAAAAAACTCAAACACCAAAATTGTAATATACTCTAATATATTCATATATTTTACATTTTTTGGAAAAGGTCAAAAAATAGTTATCACGTTGATGAAAAATAAAACGAAACAACGAAAAAAATAAAAATAGGAAATATATAAAAATAAAAATAGGAAATAATTAAAAAATAATATGAAAAAAATTAAAAAAAAAATAATAAAAAATTTAAAAAAATACGAAAAAACCAAAAAAATATGAAAATGTAAAATGTATTAATATATTAGAGTATATTAGAATTTGGTGTTTGAGTTTTTGTTTTTTGTTTTTCTATTTTTCATTACTTGAATCAAAATAAATAAAAACAATAGAAGAATAATAAATAATTAAAATTATAACAAAAATAGAAAACAAAATGTCAAATAATGATAATGATAAATGCAAACTTAAAGTTGATAACGATATTAACTATGGAGCATCCAAAAAAACATTAACAGTAACGACATAAAATTAAAAAAAATAAAAAAAACATTAACGCTTCAATTCACAAATAAGAAAAATTTTAAAAAAATTATTTGGACATGGTTTATCGAATTTAAGTTTATTTACTTGATTCAAAATAAATAAAAATATAACAAAAAATCATAAATAACTATTACTATAAAATAAAAATAGAAAACAAAATGTCAAAAAGAAAAAAAAAATTATCAGATTGTTGAAATTATATATATATATATATATATATATATATATATATATATATATATATATATATATAATTTATATAAATCCAAAATGCGAAATTTATAATTTATATATATACATAAAAATTTCAAATTTATAAAATTACACGAATGGTCCTTGAGGTTTGTAGTGTATTGCAATATTGGTACCATGGCAAAATAGTCTTTTTCATTAAAATCTGACTGCTGAAAAGTTAGATTTAACGACATGAGGACCTTTCATGTAATTTTACAAACCACAGGACCAGTCGCGTGAGTTTTTGCTAGGAAGTCCTCAAAGTGCGATATTCTGTAAACCACAGGGACCAATTGTGAAATTTTGTCAACTTTTAATTAGAACAAAATTTACTATCTAAAAGATTAACAATTATAATTCCACAATTTATACATGTTCCAGTAATCCAACTTCTCAGCAAAAAAAAAAAAAAAACAAAAAAAAACAAAAAAAAAAAAAAAAAAAAAACGCTCTTCATGCACACGATCATTAATTTCTTTCCCCAAAAACCATTGACACAAAATGTATATCACGCATGCTCTCACAGCATTATCGCCGTTAGCAACTAACAAGTTATTGTTTAATATGATACTTTTCAAATAAGATATTGTCACCGAACTATTTGTTTTGTTCAAAAAGAAACGTTCCCGCAATAAACACATTTTTTTACCAAAAGTTTGCTCTTTTTTTTAGTCACCTTTTTCCTATTTGTTTTCAATACACGCCAAAAATAAATCTGGTGATCAGACAAAACTCTTCAGGGCCATAAACCATTTTCATATCTCACCTTTTAAAATACAACCGGTTTATGCCATATGGAGATAATGCTGCATCTGGTCATATCTGATAAAGAAACATTTTGTGGAATAACAAGTCGTCCCCTTGTAATGAAGGGATGTCCAACAAAAAACCAAAAACGGTCCTGCTAAATGATTCACGCCAAGTAGCCGTCAAATGTTGAAAGACATCCCATATATTACATCTCGATTCTTTCAGATTAACCATAACTTTAACATCGTCATACTTGTGTTGAAATATAAAAAAATGTTAAAAGGGTATAATTTTTATTTTCAGTAACACATTAATGATATTTCTAACTATACTAAAAATTCACAAAACTATAAAAAAAAACATATAAATATGACAATTCACTTGCAATAACAAACTATGAAATGCATACAACCTGAAGATGCATCAGAAATAATTTTTATAACATAAGTCATATTTATATCACAATTGTCTAACATACTGACATAATACTTACACTTGCATCAAAAATCATTTAGCTACAAATATAAAGTATGAAAACCAAATGTAAAACCTAAAAAATGGCAAAGGTACAACTTGAAGATGTATCAAAAATTTGTTTACCATAAATATAATGTATGAAAACCAAATGTACATCCTCACAATGCACGATTTATACATCATATACTTGTACAATCACATATTTGCAATAAACAAACAATACCAAGACTACTTACGCATCAAAATCACAAGGCTACTTATGAAATGCTCTAAATATCGAATATAACTTACACATCTACGAAAATCGGAAGGGCAACACTTTGTTTATGTTTTTTTTCGTACATTTTCCGGATAAGTCGTACGCAAACATAACCTAAACATGATAAATGATGATTATAACACAAAAAGAGTAAATACCTTATCATGTTTTCGGGAGATTTCAAATACTTGTCCATAGCTTCCTCTGAAAGACTTGTGAGAGTTTCCCAAAGAAAAATAAAAAAAAATGACGGTTCCAAAAAAAATTAGGAATTTATATTATGAATAAAGCGAAAATCGCAAATGGTCGCAGATGGACAAGTCTACAAACGTACAACTGTCAATGCATGCTTTAAGTGCTTGTATATTCGCAGATGAGAAGACAAAATTGCAGATGACTTTAATCTATCTTTGATTTTAGTAGCTATTTTTGTAATTTTGAGTTTTTTTAGCTATTTTCTGCAAAAGGATTAGAAAAAATGGTTATATTTATAATTTTTCCTCATCAAAACGATTTGCTTTGTGCAACTCTGAATTCGGGTAAACAATGTTTAGAAAACCCGATTCGAATGGCAATCCAAAAGTTAAGGCCTTAACTCGACCTTGGTCCAGTTCACATCACTTCGGGCTTCAAGCGTATCCGGGTGAATACATCTAAACCCTACCTGTTCTCTTACCTCCCTTTTTCTTTCCCCCGCCGAATCTTCCTTCAACATCTTCGGCTTCCATACCCTGAGCTTTGAGGTGCGATTTCCGTTATTTTCCTGCAACTTTTTCTGTAAATTCATCCAAGTTGGTAAATATTTAGGATTCTATGTTATCTTTTTATAGTTTTATTTCTGATGATTTTCTGGTACTAGTGATGGTGAAACGACTCGGTTTTTGTGTGTTATCTGCTATATCTATTCGATGCTAGGGTAAATCCCGGTCTGCTTTTTTACCTTTTCCCGGACCTCCCTTTCATGACGATAAGCTATCTGCCTATGATGCATAGCTGTAATCTGTTGGTAGTGATGCAGTGATGTTTCGACAATATCTTGTTATTTTAATGCGCACCAACCGTTTGATAAAATTTCCCAATTGACAACATGCTGGATCTGTTGTTTGGTCATTGAACACGCATGCAATACATTCATATAAAAGTTATTTCATATTTATTTTAATCTGGAATATATAATGGATGTTCGATTGAATATAAACTTGATAGACAAATATTATTTTTACTCAATTGGAAAATTACTACTTGGAAATGTGATCGTATTCTGGGGTAGTTTTGCTTATAATTTGTCAGAGACTTTAATGAGATAGATATACAAAGGTGTGAAAGCACTGATTACAAGTTACTGAATACCTATTTTCTTGTTTGACCATGAAACGAATGTGAAATTTGATTCTAAATTCCCTGTTGTCTCAAATTTCAGAGTTAGTGTTCATCACCCAATACACAGCTTGCAAACATGGCAACTCAATTGAGCAAAAAACGAAAGGTTAGTCTCATCATCATTCATCAATCACTATCACAAGTTAATGTGAATCTGTTTTTTCTTCTTATAGCTTGTAACCTAAATTCTTTTTGGGCATTAGTTTGTAGCAGATGGTGTGTTCTTTGCTGAGCTGAATGAGGTCCTTACAAGGGAACTTGCAGAGGATGGTTACTCAGGTGTTGAAGTTAGGGTTACACCAATGCGCACAGAGATCATCATCAGGGCCACCCGTACCCAAAATGTTCTTGGTAAAACCCTAAAAGCACATTATCATTAATGTAATCATATATGACATTAGAAAAACAAATTGTTACTTCACATAATAATAATAATAATAATAATAATAATAATAATAATAATAATAATAATAATAATGTGATTATATGGTTATTGAATCAGGTGAGAAGGGAAGGAGAATAAGGGAGCTGACATCTCTTGTTCAGAAAAGATTCAAGTTTCCTGAAAACAGTGTTGAGCTTTATGCTGAAAGAGTCAACAACAGAGGTCTCTGTGCCATTGCTCAGGCTGAATCTTTGCGTTACAAGCTTCTTGGAGGCCTTGCTGTTCGCAGGTTTTTTTTTCTTCTTTACATATTTTTGTCATTCTAATTCAGCCAATCTTTGTGTAATTGATGATAAAACTGTTTATTATATAGGGCTTGCTATGGTGTTCTAAGATTTGTAATGGAGAATGGAGCAAAAGGGTGTGAAGTGATTGTCAGTGGAAAGCTAAGGGCTCAACGTGCCAAATCCATGAAGTTCAAGGACGGGTACATGGTGTCATCCGGTCAACCGGTCAAGGAGTACATCGACTCTGCTGTCAGACACGTGCTTCTTAGACAGGTAAGTAAATGTTGTTTATACTTATTTTCAAACATATATTAAAATAAGATGCAAATGAAAAGTTTCTATAAATAATAAATTGTGTTTGCATATGTGTATGTGTACAGGGTGTTCTTGGGATTAAGGTAAAGATCATGCTTGACTGGGATCCTACAGGGAAGCTTGGGCCCAAAACTCCATTGCCTGATAATGTTATAATTCATATGCCAAAAGATGATGTAATTGTTCATCCACCAAAAGAGGTTGAGGAATACAGGCCACCACTTGTTGCTGATGAGCCATTGCCCATGCCCATTCCTGTACCTGTCTAAAACCAAGTCATTAACATGATTAGAAATCTATTTGATTCCAAGACTTTTAAGTTATAGAAGATAATTTTGTTTTTGTCCTTTGAGTTTTGCTTTGATGAAAGACCTTTTTTGCACTTATGTTCCCTTGATGTAAGTTTATTTCTACAGATAGTCTCGTTGAATTTTCTTAATTTGGATTGCTATATTCTAATGTAGGCTGGATTTTGTATGACTTTTGTGCCATGTTTAATGCATATATTTAGTTCATCTTACTACTTACAATATCTGTATAACTATTTTAAATATAGGAGTAAAATGGGTAAAAAGATTTATTGTACTTGATTGGTCAGTATTGTTTTCATTGAACACGTTAGATAATCTAAAACCTTTTCTCACTGAGTACAAAATAAAATGGTAAAAAATGTACGTTTCAATCTGTAATTTTGACATTAAGGATATATTTGTACAGAAAAAGGTAATAATGACATTTTTTAATCATTAGTATGGTCTTTTTAGGGTAATTATTTTTAAGCAAAACGTGTCATGAGAATTGACAAACACATCAACGATGAAGTTAACATATGTGATAGATCAATCATGTGTCAGGGTCTGAATTCAAACCCTGGACGTAATGATATGATATCTAATATTAAAGGCAAAAGGCTTAAATAGCAACGTTGCTAGTAAAAACTGACATCCATGTGTATTAATTATATCCTCTCATTCTCTATTGCAAATACAATGTTGATGACTATTATAAATTGCAAATACAATGTTGATGACTAGTAAAATAGTAATTGTACTAGATATGCAAATACAATATTGTTGACTAGTATAGTAGTAATTGGAAATATCCTATAAATACAATGTTGTTGACTAGTGTAGTAGTAATTGGTACTAGATATTGCAAATACAATGTGTAGTAGTAATTGGTACTAGATATTGCAAATACAATGTTGTTGACTAGTGTAGTAGTAATTGGTACTAGATATTGTAAATACAATGTTGTTGACTAGTGTAGTAGTAATTATGTATGCCTCTGTCTCGCAGACGGTCCACTAAAACCACCACCTCACTCTATGATTAGCCACTCTTTCCCACTACCCCTTGTCATCTTAGTGGACCTTTACACCCAATCTCCAGCTCTTCCCACGTTCTAAGAGCTGGAGAATTGGTCATCTCTCCTCATTCTCATTAACTTCTTTCATTCTACACTTAGCAACCAAAGAACACTCTCCAAAATTCTCTCATCTTTTCTCTCAACTTCAAGAACTTCAAGGCTTTCTCCAGGGATTTCTTTCTTCAATTAGTAAGTATCTTCATCATTCATATAATTATTACACTCCATTCTACTCAAATCATTGATAACTTACACAAATTCCATCTTATTCGGTGTTAGATTCTCGAATCATCAAGACATCTTCTTAGTGTTCTTGGGTTGAACACTTCCTCTCTCTTACTTTCATCTACTGAAACCACATAGGGTGAGTTCATACCCCTACATTTACATGTTTTTCTTAAGTTTTAAGGGGGGAATACAAGTAAAATCATCAAGAACACAATTAAACTTTTTCTATCAGATTACATCAGAAAAGATGAACTTCGATCACAGACTGTTTTGGTCAACTTAAATATTTTAGTTTTCAAAACTGTTCCAGGTGCAAGTAGTTCAAACTCTTAGCTTTAAAATGGCTACTTGCACATCTCCATATGATTTTTCTACAATTTATGGTGATTTTTACAAAACTGCCTATCATTTCATTTGTAAAAGTAGTATTTGTGTTAGAAAATCCAATATTTTCCTTAATACAACTACTTTTGACAGTGCCAGGGAGTTGACACAACAACTTGTTGACCACCGAGCCGGTCATAATACTACAACCACCACCACCGATCAATCAAAAGGGGGAAACAACAAAAGGAAGTTCTGGAACCAAAAGAAGAGCCAACCAGCACAGGACCCCGCTAAGAAGCAACAAACTGTTGCTGTCCATGCTGCCACTAATGCTGCCACTACTGCACCACCGAAGCCATATGCTGGAACCCTACCCAAGTGCAACAAGTGCAACTTTCACCACAATGGTGCTTGTAGGGAGATGCACTGTAACAACTGCGACAGGAAGGGGCACACTGCTCGTTTCTGTAAAGCGCCGGCTCGACCAATCAACCAAGTCGCCAGTACGGGGGCAACCCGAACCTGCTACAACTGTGGAGACGCAGGTCACTTCAAAAGAAACTGCCCCAAAGCACAAGCCCCTAATGCTGGTGGAGTAGGAAGAATCCTGGCAATAGGACATGGGGAAGCAGTTGAGGATCCCGCGGTGGTTACCGGTACGTTTCTCCTCAATAACTCTTATGCATGCGTACTATTCGATAGTGGAGCGGAGAGGAGTTTCGTGAGCCACCAATATAAACAATTACTTGAACAAAATCCCCAATCACTAAAGGATACTTATGTAGTAGAAATGGCAAATGGGAAAGTAGAACGCACTAGCGATATATACTCAGAGTGTACTCTCACTCTAGACAACCATACATTTAAAATTGACCTGATGCCGGTCACCATAAAAAGCTTCGACGTAATCATCGGGATGGATTGGTTAGTTCCTCACCGTGCCGACATTCTATGTTACGAAAGGGCCGTTCGCCTCAATCTACCAAATAACGAAACCCTTCTCATCTATGGTGACAAACCTAGTGCGAATTTACAAATCATCTCATGCATCAAAGCCCAAAAGTATCTCCGGAAGGAGTACCACGCCTTCTTGGCCCACGTAGTAGACAAGAAACAAGACGTGAAATACATCAAAGACATCCCCGAAGTGTGTAACTTCCTGGATGTGTTCCCAGAAGATCTTCCTGGTGTACCACTCGCACGACAAGTCGATTTCAGAATTGACTTAATACCCGGAGCTACCCCCGTAGCCAGAGCTCCATACCGCCTCGCACCAACAGAAATGCAAGAGTTGTCCAGTCAGTTGAACGAGCTTTTGAGCAAAGGGTTCATCAGACCAAGCTTCTCACCTTGGGGAGCACCAATCCTTTTTGTAAAGAAGAAGGACAGATCCTTTCGCATGTGCATCGACTATCGGGAACTAAACAAACTCACCATCAAGAACCGATATCCTATACCCCGAATCGACGACCTTTTCGACCAACTCCAAGGAGAAAATTTCTTCTCAAAGATCGACCTAAGGTCAGGTTACCATCAGCTACGAGTTCAAGAAGAAGATATTCCCAAAACTGCATTCAGAACTCGCTATGGGCACTACGAGTTTGTGGTGATGTCCTTCGGTTTAACAAACGCACCTGCGGTATTCATGGACCTAATGAATAGAGTGTGTCGACCCTACCTAGACAAGTTTGTAATCGTATTCATCGACGATATCTTGATCTACTCGCGAAGCGAAGAAGAGCATCGCCTACATCTACGCCAAGTGCTAGAGACACTAAGAGCGGAGAAGCTTTATGCTAAGTTCTCTAAGTGTGAATTCTAGATTAGAGAAGTGGATTTCCTTGGCCATGTGGTAAGTGAGAAAGGCATACATGTGGATCCCTCTAAGATCAAGGCAATCGATAATTGGTCAGCACCCAAGACGCCAACCGAAATTCGACAATTCCTTGGGCTTGTTGGCTACTACCGAAGATTTATACAAAACTTCTCCAAGATTGCGAAACCACTCACCACCTTGACGCAGAAAGGTGTGATATTCAAGTGGGAAAATAAACAAGAAACTGCTTTCCAAACGTTAAAACAAGCCCTATGCAGCCCACCGATCTTGTCTCTCCCAGAGGGAACCGAGGACTTCGTAGTGTACTGTGATGCTTCGAATCAAGGCCTCGGATGTGTGTTCATGCAGAGAGGGAAGGTTATCGCGTATGCATCAAGACAGCTTAAGACGCACGGGGTTAATTATACTACGCACGACCTGGAATTAGGAGCAGTGGTATTCGCTTTGAAGATCTGGAGACACTACCTCTACGGCACGAAATGCACTATCTTCACTGATCACAAAAGTCTTCAGCATATCCTCAATCAGAAAGAGCTCAACATGCGACAGAGGAGATGGGTAGAGTTGTTGAATGACTACGAGTGCGAAATTCGTTATCATCCGGGCAAGGCCAATGTAGTGGCTGATGCTCTAAGCAGGAAGGAGTACTCGGGCCGCCGAGTAAAATCCTTAACAATGACGATCCATTCCCACACGACCATACAAATCAAGGAAGCTCAACTAGAAGCTTTGAAACCAGAAAAGGTGGCAGGAGAGACATTAAGGGGAATGGATAAAAACTTAGAAGTCAAGGATGATGGAGTATGTTATCTCATGAATCGAATCTGGACACCGAAGTTCGATGGACTCCGAGACGTCATCATGAATGAAGCACACAAGACTCGATATTCCATCCATCCCGGGTCAGATAAGATGTATCTGGACCTCAAGAAATTATACTGGTGGCCGAACATGAAAGCTGAGATTGCTACCTATGTGAGCAAGTGTCTGACTTGCGCCAAGGTCAAAATCGAATACCAGAAACCATCCGGGCTATTACAACAGCCGGATATACCTGAGTGGAAGTGGGAACGAATAACCATGGACTTCATAACCAAGCTGCCTAAGACATCGGGCGGGCTTGACACCATATGGGTAATCGTATCCATTCCCCTTAATGTCTCTCCTGCCACCTTTTCTGGTTTCAAAGCTTCCAGTTGAGCTTCCTTGATTTGTATGGTCAGGTGGGAATGGATTGTCATTGTTAAGGATTTTACTCGGTGGCCCGAGTACTCCTTCCTGCTTAGAGCATCGGCCACTACATTGGCCTTGCCCGGATGATAACGAATTTCGCACTCGTAGTCATTCAGCAACTCTACCCATCTCCTCTGTCGCATGTTGAGCTCTTTCTGATTGAGGATATGCTGAAGACTTTTGTGATCAGTGAAGATAGTGCATTTCGTGCCGTAGAGGTAGTGTCTCCAGATCTTCAAAGCGAATACTACTGCTCCTAATTCCAGGTCGTGCGTAGTATAATTAACCTCGTGCGTCTTAAGCTGTCTTGATGCATACGCGATAACCTTCCCTCTCTGTATGAGCACACATCCGAGGCCTTGATTCGAAGCATCACAGTACACTACGAAGTCTTCGGTTCCCTCTAGGAGAGACAAGCCCGCCCGATGTCTTAGGCAGCTTGGTTATGAAGTCCATGGTTATTCGTTCCCACTTCCACTCAGGTATATCCGGCTGTTGTAATAGCCCGGATGGTTTCTGGTATTCGATTTTGACCTTGGCGCAAGTCAGGCACTTGCTCACATAGGTAGCAATCTCAGCTTTCATGTTCGGCCACCAATATAATTTCTTGAGGTCCAGATACATCTTATCCGACCCGGGATGGAAGGAGTATCGAGTCTTGTGTGCTTCATTCATGACGACGTCTCGGAGTCCACCGAACTTCGGTGTCCAAATCCGGTTCATGATATAACGTGCTCCATCATCCTTGACTTCTAAGTTTTTATCCATTCCCCTTAATGTCTCTCCTGCCACCTTTTCTGGTTTCAAAGCTTCCAGTTGAGCTTCCTTGATTTGTATGGTCAGGTGGGAATGGATTGTCATTGTTAAGGATTTTACTCGGTGGCCCGAGTACTCCTTCCTGCTTAGAGCATCGGCCACTACATTGGCCTTGCCCGGATGATAACGAATTTCGCACTCGTAGTCATTCAGCAACTCTACCCATCTCCTCTGTCGCATGTTGAGCTCTTTCTGATTGAGGATATGTTGAAGACTTTTGTGATCAGTGAAGATAGTGCATTTCGTGCCGTAGAGGTAGTGTCTCCAGATCTTCAAAGCGAATACTACTGCTCCTAATTCCAGGTCGTGCGTAGTATAATTAACCTCGTGCGTCTTAAGCTGTCTTGATGCATACGCGATAACCTTCCCTCTCTGTATGAGCACACATCCGAGGCCTTGATTCGAAGCATCACAGTACACTACGAAGTCTTCGGTTCCCTCTAGGAGAGACAAGCCCGCCCGATGTCTTAGGCAGCTTGGTTATGAAGTCCATGGTTATTCGTTCCCACTTCCACTCAGGTATATCCGGCTGTTGTAATAGCCCGGATGGTTTCTGGTATTCGATTTTGACCTTGGCGCAAGTCAGGCACTTGCTCACATAGGTAGCAATCTCAGCTTTCATGTTCGGCCACCAATATAATTTCTTGAGGTCCAGATACATCTTATCCGACCCGGGATGGAAGGAGTATCGAGTCTTGTGTGCTTCATTCATGACGACGTCTCGGAGTCCACCGAACTTCGGTGTCCAAATCCGGTTCATGATATAACGTGCTCCATCATCCTTGACTTCTAAGTTTTTATCCATTCCCCTTAATGTCTCTCCTGCCACCTTTTCTGGTTTCAAAGCTTCCAGTTGAGCTTCCTTGATTTGTATGGTCAGGTGGGAATGGATTGTCATTGTTAAGGATTTTACTCGGTGGCCCGAGTACTCCTTCCTGCTTAGAGCATCGGCCACTACATTGGCCTTGCCCGGATGATAACGAATTTCGCACTCGTAGTCATTCAGCAACTCTACCCATCTCCTCTGTCGCATGTTGAGCTCTTTCTGATTGAGGATATGTTGAAGACTTTTGTGATCAGTGAAGATAGTGCATTTCGTGCCGTAGAGGTAGTGTCTCCAGATCTTCAAAGCGAATACTACTGCTCCTAATTCCAGGTCGTGCGTAGTATAATTAACCTCGTGCGTCTTAAGCTGTCTTGATGCATACGCGATAACCTTCCCTCTCTGTATGAGCACACATCCGAGGCCTTGATTCGAAGCATCACAGTACACTACGAAGTCTTCGGTTCCCTCTGGGAGAGACAAGATCGGTGCTCTGCATAGGGCTTGTTTTAACATTTGGAAAGCAGCTTCTTGTTTCCAAGTATATGACCGTTTGTAAAAGTTTCACACATACTAATTTAGTCGGGACATAATTAATATATTTATGTTTTAAAAAGATCTTTATCGGTTACTTCATTAGTTGCAAAGTGCATACCAGTCATATGTGATTAAGATATAATAGTCCTTCGAATAGATGACCCTAACTCCAAGACCACAACCAAACAAGGGCAGGAAGTGAAACAAAGATACATAAATTCTAAGTCTATAGCATCTTAGTTACATATGACCTTAGCGCATCCACTTAGCAGCTATTGATCTATAAATAAAGACCTATTTAATTCTCAGATAATTTATTATAGTAACACAAAATACTCCTATAGTATTTGTAAATGTTTAGTTTTGAGTTCTTAAAGTATCCTTTGTAGTGTGTTATTAGGTTTGTTAGATTTGTTGCCCATCCTGACCATCTCCCGGTATATGCAAGTCAATTCCCGGACAGATATAGTTGATCAGGCTATATCCTTCCCAGACTTAATCCACATATACTAAGGCATACTCAAAATGTTCAACTCTTCTTCTTTTGATTTATGTTTTCGCTAGTTATGATACCATGCGAGCATGTTATGTATGTATGTATACTTTAATCAAGAAAATCATTTATTTTCTAAAAGTATATTTATTTGAAAAATGCACAAATCAGAGACTATTAGTCCCAATTGTGTTTATAGTTTGTATATCTTATGTGGTTTGATATACTTAATTCACTATAAACTGTGCTCTGATACCAATCTGTCACACCCCCAAACCAAGGATGGCGGAAACGTCCGGGGGTGGAGGACTTCATGTATAGTATCATAACAACAATTGTAATAGTAATTGAAGCAAACACAACCAACATATATATAATTGAAAAAGTGACATCATTGTATGAATTACATGTTTACGAATCAATTACAATATGTTGACAAAATATGAAATAGTAGACGCCTTAGCGCCCCATCCTCAAAAGAACTTGGTTACCTGTTTAATGATTTCCTGATAATACAAGTTGTTTGAAAAAGTGTCAACACAAAGGTTGGTGAGTTCATAAGCTTTTGTTTGGTATTATTAAAAGCCTTTCGTTTGTAAAAGTAGTATTTGTGTTAGAAAATCCAATATTTTCCTTAATGTGTAAATGTAGTCTTAAAACCCAAAGACCGAAATGTACAAGTAATTTGTCATATTTATAGTAAAACAATGCAAGTTTAAATCGACATAAACTCGTTAAATTTTAATGAAGTTCCCGTAAATTCCAATGTTTATTAATACTTTATGTGAGTTTATTATAACCATACTATGACCAAGGTTGCCTAAAACGACGTTCTTCAGGCGTCGGAAATGTTATGACATTTGTCACCCCAGACCTATCGGTCTAACTGTTGCATGCAGTTTAGGTGTGGGTTTGTCAAACCCAATATAGATCTATACACAACTATCACGCTCTCCCTCAAGGAGACTCTGGTTACAATACAGGACTTAATGGTAATTTGAAGTAAATGTCTCACAAAGTCATTAACGGAATTACGTGTTATGAAAACTTGGTACCGTATGGCCGTACCTTGCTTAATGAAAATATCCTTTGTATAAATGTACCTTTTTTAAATGTATGTGTTATGTAATGTATCATAAACTATACCTATTATAGTTTATCAACCAAGGGTAGTACGTAGTAATGTATGCAAACTATATTCAAAATAGTTTATTAAATGTTTGAATGTATCGGTTGTACTTTGATTATAATCACTTGTTATTCTTTATATTTTATATGTCCAAATCCATTTGTAAACTGATGTGTGTCTAAATATTAAGATAAAATGTCATATATTGCAATAACATATAATCACATAAAGATATACACCTTGCTCAACATGTTACAAGGTGAAATGAAATTGACAGCAACTTTTCGTTGAATACAGTTTCTGTTACTGTTCTTAGAAAATTTATAGAAAAATCATCAAAGCTCTAAATCCAAATCCGCAAATTCTGAGAGTTTGGAATATGAGTCTAGTTTGTTCGTAAATTTTATCATGATTTTTAGTGATCTCTAACAGAGGTGAAAATGTTCATAATCACAGACTGGTCCGGGTTTGCCTCTGAAATGACAGGCAGTTTTGTAAAAATCACCATAAATTGTAGAAAAATCATTTGGAGATGTGCAAGTAGTCATTTTAAAGCTAAGAGTTTGAACTACTTGCACCTGGAACAGTTTTGAAAACTAAAATATTTAAGTTGACCAAAACAGTCCGTGATCGAAGTTCATCTTTTCTGATGTAATCTGATAGAAAAAGTTTAATTGTGTTCTTGATGATTTTACTTGTATTCACCCCTTAAAACTTAAGAAAAACATGTAAATGTAGGGGTATGAACTCACCTTATGTGGTTTCAGTAGATGAAAGTGAGAGAGAGGAAGTATTCAACCCAAGAACACTAAGAAGATGTCTTGATGATTCGAGAATCTAACTCCGAATAAGATGGAATTTGTGTAAGATATCAATGATTTGAGTAGAATGGAGTGTAATAATTATATGAATGATGAAGATACTTACTAATTGAAGAAAGAAATCGCTGAAGAAAGCCTTGAAGTTCTTGAAGTTGAGAGAAAAGATGAGAGAATTTTGGAGAGTGTCCTTTGGTTGCTAAGTGTAGAATGAAAGAACTTTATGGAGAATGAGGAGAGAGGATCAATCCTCCAGCTCTTAGAACGTGGGAAGAGCTGGAGATTGGGTGTAAAGGTCCACTAAGGAGACAAGGGGTAGTGGGAAAGAGTGGTTGATCATAGAGTGAGGTGGTGGTGGTTTGCTTTTGCCATAAATTAAGGAAAAGCAAATATTCCCTCAATAATTAGTTCAACCACTAATTCTTTTAATATATTTTTATAAAAACCCTGGAGATTTATATATTTTGGGGCCTTAGTTTATAAAATAAAGTTTTGGGTGAAAATCCCACGTTAAAATAATGAAAAACGGAGTTAAAACGAAGTCGTAATCGAAAAACCGGTAAAAAGGGGCCGTCTGCGAGACCCCTCGCATGGAGGCCGGATTCGGACCCTCGCATGCGAGGCTGCTGTCTGATGGCTTCGGATTCGGTCTCCTGAGAGGCTTCAGCTTCGGTCCTGATGAGAGGCTTCGGATCCGAGGCCTCGGATGAGAGGCTTCGGTCCTGAAGCTTCAGTTCCAGGTCCTTAAGGCTATTTTACCCGTTTTTACCCCGTTTCAAGCGATTTTTGACTCGGTTAAGGGTCGATATGACCCAAATGATTACAAAAAGTTAAAGTAAATTTTGAGAGAGATTTGAGAGAGATTTCAAATAGAAAGAGATAGAGTGAAAACGATTTAGAGAGGTTTCGTTTGTGATTAATTTGAGTGTCCGGCTTCACAATGCAAGGTTCGTAAACCCCGTTAAACCGTGTTCTAGTGTCGTACACAATCCCGATGATTGTGCAATAGTGTTTTATCGCTTTGGTTCGTTGTTTAGCACTGTTAAGGCTAAGGAAAATCAAACACATGAACTTTCCAAATGATGATTTCTCATTAAAATAGCGAATTGTATAGTGATTACATAACGTAAACCCTAACATACAAGGGTTATTGGAGTTGACCGGTTTGACTTGTTGACTTTGTTTGACTTTGACTTGACCGAAATTTGACGGTTGTCACATCATCCCCCCGTTAGAAGGAATTTCGTCCCGAAATTTTCATTTTGACTGGGATTTCAAGAGTTTGGGAAGAGATGTGGATACTTTTGTTTCATCTGATCCTCGCGTTCCCAGGTGAATTCGGGTCCTCGTTTAGCGTTCCAACGGACCTTCACGATGGGAATACGACTTTGTTTCGTTCGTTTGATTTCCCGATCCATGATTTCGACTGGTTCCTCCACGAAGTGGAGATTTTCGTTAACTTCGATTTCGTCGAGTGGTATTACGAGTGTCTCATCAGACAAACACTTCTTTAGGTTCGACACGTAAAATGTGGGATGTACTTTGTCGAGTTCCTAAGGTAATCGAAGTTTGTATGCTACTGGCCCAATCCTAGCAAGGATTTCGAATGGCCCGATGTACCTTGGATTTAGTTTCCCGCGTTTGCCGAATCGTATCATTCCTTTCCAAGGGGAAACTTTTAGTAGTACACGATCACCCACCTGGAATTCCAAGGGTTTGCGTCGTTTGTCTGTGTAACTCTTTTGCCGATCGCGAGACGCTTTCAGTCTTTCTCGAATTTGAACGATCTTTTCTGTGATTTCCCTTATGATTTCAGGGCCAGTGAGGGTGCTATTAGAGACTTGCCCTCTAGCTAGTTGTGTATCCCCCACCTCAGCCCAACACAGGGGTGATCTGCATTTGCGACCGTAAAGAGCTTCGAATGGAGCGACTTTGATGCTAGTATGATAGCTGTTATTGTAGGAGAATTCGATAAGCGGTAGATGGGTATCCCATGCTTTACCGAAGTCTATCACACAAGCTCTTAACATGTCTTCCAACGTTTGAATGGTTCGTTCGCTCTGTCCGTCGGTTTGTGGGTGGTAGGTCGTACTCATGTCAAGCCTAGTTCCCAAGGATTTTTGTAGAGACTGCCAAAACCGTGAGGTAAATCTACTATCTCTATCGGAGATAATGGATATCGGCACACCATGGAGTCGTACAATCTCTCTGATGTACGTTCTAGTCAGCTTCTCCATCTTGTCGGTTTCTTTTATCGGTAGGAAGTGTGCTGATTTGGTCAATCTGTCTACGATTACCCATATGGTGTCAAGCCCGCCCGATGCATCGAACATGGAATATCAATTTCGTCAACAAAATTGAAGCAATTTGAGGTATTTCGTCCATTTTTCTCCTTCAATTACCAGGTCCTTGTGTTCTCTTGTAAATACCATTTGAGGTATTTCATCCATTTTTCTCCTTCAAGCACCAGGTCTTTGTGTTCTCTTGTAAATACCATTTGAGGTATTCGTATGTTAAATACCATTTGAGGTATTCGTATGTTATCTCCAGAGAACATACAAATCTTTCAACTTCCTACAAGATTAGGATATGTTAGCCATGTATCATAATTAGATGAAAACATTATGTAGTTTGAATAAAATTCAAACTCCATTTCATAAAGATTCATACCTTAAACCATTGTAGTTCACGTTGTATTTGTAAAGCTACCCTGATATAAGATTCAATTTGTTGATAATTGACAATTGTTGAGCCAAATGCAATAGGTTATTTCCAAAAGAGTCTTTGATTGTTCTATAAGTACTCTTTTGACCAACAATTTGATATAGTAGGTTGGAAACATCATATTGAATAATGTTGTGACCATCTTTGTTGGTACTCCAAATTGCATTTGGAAATAAAGCCACATTGTTTGCATTTTGGCTAGTGGCTTCAATAATCGGATCCCTTAATGGCCACACTGCAAGATAAGATAGACCCAAATAAGCATCTCAAACAAAAGAAATAGACCTCCTTTTCTCTGCTATTTTTGGTTCATCGAGTAAAGCATAATAATCACATAAATTCGTACATCGGTACAATTACAAACAATAAATTAAAAGTTACTAAAACATAAATACATAATCTTTATGAGTTGCATTTACAATATACGTTGTTTTGAATGTTGTTTGTGTGAATAAAAGTAGGTAATTTTGGCAGTTTATTAAATAAAAAAGAAGAAAATTTACCAGTATGTTCAGAGAGAGAACCAAGAATCCAAACTTTGACAAGAGCATCTGATCTTTTGACTGTAAAACTGGTTTGAGGGGTTACTGGTTTTCCATTGATATGGTGACTATCTAGGAGACATACTAGCATCTGTGTTTTCCACAGGCCATAGTTGTCCCTACCACTAAGCTTCGAGTTGAATGTAATAAAATTTAGGGCACAAATAGGTGATGGATTTGGGTATTTTTCCCCAACTGAGCTTTCCATCTTTGTATTTTTTTTTTTTTCTGTCCATCGTTCTTCCATATTGTGACGTATTTAAAGCTAGAAAGTTAGGAAATTTAATTGTGGTGCTGACAAAAGCCACGTTCAGCAAGATGCCTTTTTTTTTTCTTTGATGAGTCACGATCCATGATAGGTGGCAGATCCCATTCTGTATACTTTATTTATTAATATTAATATTAAGATTAGATTAGATTAGATTTGGTGGTAGTCGGTGGATGAAAGACCATCGACCTCTAAAAGCATAAAAATAAAGGTTAAAGAACGTATTTTGTATTCAGCTAATGAATGGTAAATCTTTATTAATTAATATTATATTGGATTTGGTGGTAATCGGTGGATGATAAGACCATCGACCTTCAAAGCATAAAAATAAAGGTTAAAGAACGGATTTTATATTCAATTAGTGAAACGTAAATCTTTATTAATTAATATTATATTGGATTCGGTGGTAATCGGTGGATGATAGACCATCGACCTTCAAAAGAGCGTATTTTTATATTGGTAAATCATTATTGTAATAGTGTATTATTTATAATCTTTATTTATATTTTAATAATATAATAATAATTCGCATGATTTTATTATTATATTATTATTATAATATTAAAATATGATATTTTGGAAATGTTTTAGTATGTGATTGAAGTTGAAAAAAAAAATTAATGTATGTTTTACACAATGATATAAGATAGAGGTTAGAGTTGGTTTTAGTATGTATGTGTTGTCAAAAAAACCCTCTATTATTTGAAGTCTTTATTAGTTATGATCGTCTCAGTATTACTATAACCAGTTTAATTGTTTTAACAAAATATAATAAATGACTTATTACTTAAATTACGAATGAAGTTACAAAAAAGATTATAATTCAGCCATGCAAGTTCAAATCATGTTAATTAAGTTATTGAACTTTCAATTTTGTTCTCATTTCCTCTTCAGGACCTTCTACCCGGTTTTTCTTATTACCTCGGGTTATTGACGTGGATTACCATCGTTTCATTATTGATGAACCTGGGTAAGTGGATTTTTATGAAGATTTTCTTAGTTTCAAATAAGTCGAATATTAAAGGATTAGACTATAAGAAAGAAAACGCCTATTAGATTTTAAGGTTTTTAACGTTATATTATCATATTCCAAAATAACAAAAATTGATAGCACTAGCTGTAAAAATAAGTAAACTTACACCAATGAAACAAGAAAAAACTCATCAAAAGACACCAAATCAAAACTTTATCAACCATAACTTTGGAAGTCTTAGAATTCTAATCATGTTTTAGACAGGTACAGGAATGTTAGATAATCTAATCAACATTGTATTTGCAATTTATAATAGTCATCAACATTGTATTTGCAATAGAGAATGAGAGGATATAATTAATACACATGGATGTCAGTTTTTACTAGCAACGTTGCTATTTAAGCCTTTTGCCTTTAATATTAGATATCATATCATTACGTCCAGGGTTTGAATTCAGACCCTGACACATGATTGATCTATCACATATGTTAACTTCATCGTTGATGTGTTTGTCAATTCTCATGACACGTTTTGCTTAAAAATAATTACCCTAAAAAGACCATACTAATGATTAAAAAATGTCATTATTACCTTTTTCTGTACAAATATATCCTTAATGTCAAAATTACAGATTGAAACGTACATTTTTTACCATTTTATTTTGTACTCAGTGAGAAAAGGTTTTAGATTATCTAACGTGTTCAATGAAAACAATACTGACCAATCAAGTACAATAAATCTTTTTACCCATTTTACTCCTATATTTAAAATAGTTATACAGATATTGTAAGTAGTAAGATGAACTAAATATATGCATTAAACATGGCACAAAAGTCATACAAAATCCAGCCTACATTAGAATATAGCAATCCAAATTAAGAAAATTCAACGAGACTATCTGTAGAAATAAACTTACATCAAGGGAACATAAGTGCAAAAAAGGTCTTTCATCAAAGCAAAACTCAAAGGACAAAAACAAAATTATCTTCTATAACTTAAAAGTCTTGGAATCAAATAGATTTCTAATCATGTTAATGACTTGGTTTTAGACAGGTACAGGAATGGGCATGGGCAATGGCTCATCAGCAACAAGTGGTGGCCTGTATTCCTCAACCTCTTTTGGTGGATGAACAATTACATCATCTTTTGGCATATGAATTATAACATTATCAGGCAATGGAGTTTTGGGCCCAAGCTTCCCTGTAGGATCCCAGTCAAGCATGATCTTTACCTTAATCCCAAGAACACCCTGTACACATACACATATGCAAACACAATTTATTATTTATAGAAACTTTTCATTTGCATCTTATTTTAATATATGTTTGAAAATAAGTATAAACAACATTTACTTACCTGTCTAAGAAGCACGTGTCTGACAGCAGAGTCGATGTACTCCTTGACCGGTTGACCGGATGACACCATGTACCCGTCCTTGAACTTCATGGATTTGGCACGTTGAGCCCTTAGCTTTCCACTGACAATCACTTCACACCCTTTTGCTCCATTCTCCATTACAAATCTTAGAACACCATAGCAAGCCCTATATAATAAACAGTTTTATCATCAATTACACAAAGATTGGCTGAATTAGAATGACAAAAATATGTAAAGAAGAAAAAAAAACCTGCGAACAGCAAGGCCTCCAAGAAGCTTGTAACGCAAAGATTCAGCCTGAGCAATGGCACAGAGACCTCTGTTGTTGACTCTTTCAGCATAAAGCTCAACACTGTTTTCAGGAAACTTGAATCTTTTCTGAACAAGAGATGTCAGCTCCCTTATTCTCCTTCCCTTCTCACCTGATTCAATAACCATATAATCACATTATTATTATTATTATTATTATTATTATTATTATTATTATTATTATTATTATTATGTGAAGTAACAATTTGTTTTTCTAATGTCATATATGATTACATTAATGATAATGTGCTTTTAGGGTTTTACCAAGAACATTTTGGGTACGGGTGGCCCTGATGATGATCTCTGTGCGCATTGGTGTAACCCTAACTTCAACACCTGAGTAACCATCCTCTGCAAGTTCCCTTGTAAGGACCTCATTCAGCTCAGCAAAGAACACACCATCTGCTACAAACTAATGCCCAAAAAGAATTTAGGTTACAAGCTATAAGAAGAAAAAACAGATTCACATTAACTTGTGATAGTGATTGATGAATGATGATGAGACTAACCTTTCGTTTTTTGCTCAATTGAGTTGCCATGTTTGCAAGCTGTGTATTGGGTGATGAACACTAACTCTGAAATTTGAGACAACAGGGAATTTAGAATCAAATTTCACATTCGTTTCATGGTCAAACAAGAAAATAGGTATTCAGTAACTTGTAATCAGTGCTTTCACACCTTTGTATATCTATCTCATTAAAGTCTCTGACAAATTATAAGCAAAACTACCCCAGAATACGATCACATTTCCAAGTAGTAATTTTCCAATTGAGTAAAAATAATATTTGTCTATCAAGTTTATATTCAATCGAACATCCATTATATATTCCAGATTAAAATAAATATGAAATAACTTTTATATGAATGTATTGCATGCGTGTTCAATGACCAAACAACAGATCCAGCATGTTGTCAATTGGGAAATTTTATCAAACGGTTGGTGCGCATTAAAATAACAAGATATTGTCGAAACATCACTGCATCACTACCAACAGATTACAGCTATGCATCATAGGCAGATAGCTTATCGTCATGAAAGGGAGATCCAGCATGTTGTCAATCGAGTTTCAAATACACGTTATATTATATAATTAGCATCCAAGTGTGTGCTGTTCAGGGATTGCAAACATGTTCGGATGATTGGAAAATATCATCATCTAGAAGGTATTCATAAAAACACATATCATTAACGCTTTCACCAGCAAGAGAAATTATCAAGAAGTCTGATAAAAAACAGGTTGAACCTCCATAATTTATCAACATACAAAAATCAAAAGAAAACCTAAGAATTAACGAAGCTTGTCTATCATACAGTAAATCAAAAAGGAAGCGGATAAAAAGCAGTTTAACCGTCACAACAGCACAGATTCATCAAAAAAAGTACAGAAAATTTCACGCAATGCTAAATAATCAGCGGTGTATAGAATAAAATTAAGGAAAATTTTGAATGAGGGAAATGGAAATTGAAGCACTAACCTCAAAGAAATAAACCTGAAGATGTTGAAGGAAGACTCGGCGCTGAAGAAGAATTGGTAGGGTTTATTGTTGTATTCATAAATCCACAAATCACGGCGCTGAAGATGTTGAAGAAAGCCCAAACTGAAATGAAGTGGATAACCTTGAGCCCAATTTCGTGTCCCTAACTCCGTCAGTGATCTAGTTATATTTAATATATATATAAAAAAATGCAAATATCTTGCAACAAGTTTTAAATGTATAAAACTTATTTTTTTTATTGCTATATATTTATATTTAATATATATTAATAATTTGTAAATATGATTTTGTGAGTGTTAGTTATTGTTCATTATTTTATCATTTTCATACCAAAAATGACTAATATCATATCATATTATAACTTTTCCAAGCTCTGTAATATAAAGATACAAAATATATATATATATATATATATATATATATATAAAAAATAAGGGCAAAACTTCATAAATGATCCCTGTGGTAGTGAAAAGACAAAAATGTCCTTCACTTAACACCCAAAAGCTAACGGAGTTAGCGAAAAGGACCATTTGTTAAAAGTTTTGAAACCATAGGGACTATCTGTGATGTTTTTAAAAATTAAGTACTAAACTTCAGATTTTTGGAAACCACAAGGACCATTTTTGAAGTTTTGTCTTAGGTTAAATATAAATGCAGTGTAAATGTAGTCTAATATGTTATTTAAATGTTAGAGACCTTGTGAAGCTTTTCAGATGCTATTTTCGGCGGGGAATACAAAAACTAGGAACCAAGGTCCTGTATCACAACAATAATCCATTATATATTTTAGAGTAAATTACAAAAATGTCCATACGCTATAGAAAATATTAAAATAACATGTTTAGTTCAAGTTTTGGATTTCTTACACGGATGTCTTTATAGAAATATTTTTCTTGCAGTTTTGGTTCATGGCACATGTAAAATGAATTTTCTTATAAGTATATAAACTTTTTTGTTATATGATATAACTAAATATATATTATTATTTTAATATATAGTTGGGCCCAACCCCTCTAAAATACTTCACAAATTTAGTTTCATTGTTTTATCATTTCACGGAAAAAAAATTTATTCGATTAATTTTGAGTAGGGGTGCAAATGAGTCGAGTCGAGCCCAAGCTTGACCAAGCTCGGCTCGAGCGTGTTTAAGTTAAATGAGGCTCAAGCTCGAACTTTCTTGTACTGAGCTGTGCTTGAGCTCGTAAATAAGTATACAAGCTCGGCTCGAGCTCGAGCTCGATTTGTTTTTTTATCTAACGTGCCTAAATAAGCTTAAGCTCGGTTCGAACTCGTTAAAAAACTCGTTTACTACTACTCTAAATCCCTAATTACCCAAATATTTTTTATTTTAATATATAATAATAATAATAATAATAATAATAAATTATATTATATATAGGTTCGTTTAGGCTCGCGGGCCTAATCTAGCTTAGTGACATAGGCTCGAGCTCGAGATCGTTTAATAAACGAGCTTATCATTAAGCTCGAGCTCGGCTCGGGCTCGTTTAAAATCAGTTTCGAGTCGAGCTTTCAACGAGCCGATCCCAAGTAACTTGGCTCGTTTGCACTCCTAATTTTGAGCACATTAAATATATTTGGTTAATGAATAAACAAATGTGCAACATTAGTTGTAGTTGCTTGTATAAAAAAGTCTAAGCATTTTGGTTAATTGTTTGATAAGTAATTAACTCAACACATGATACGGCACAACCATATTACGCTCGACAAGGTGGTCAAACATTTTCAAAGTATATTTTTTTGTCGTAAAACACATTCTAATGTTAATTTGTAAAAAACTCAATCTTTATTCTTAAGAATCTTTATTATTAAGAAGCTCAAAATAAAGATACCATCTGTATCTCATATATATATATATATATATATATATATATATATATATATATATACTAAATTAATTTGTAAAAAACTCGTCTTTATTATTAAGAATCTCAAAATAAAGATATCATCTATATCTCTTTTATTTAAAAAAAAAACTAATATTTATTTATTAAAAAATTCAAGATAATGAGCATGTATATATCTTTTGTGATTTTCTCTTTGATAGATATTATAACTATATTCATAAAGATATCATCTATATCCTATACAACTTTAGGATTTTTGTTGAGTTATTGTTATGAGCACATTTCTAAGCTACATAGTGTGTCTAATAAAACTCTATTTGAGAATAACAGCCTTCAGGAAACCTTCGTGATATTACCCCCGTTTTGTTGGGGATGTAATTTGTAAATTTTCTATTAGACATGGACCAGTTTTGTAATTTTTTAAACATACAGATCATTTCTATAAAAAAAATCTGCTTAGGACTTTTTTTTGTAAATTACCAGACAATTTTTATAATTTTCTTTCCACACAATGACCAGACATGCTAATATACGAAAGTCTTAAACACGTGGTTCATTTTATAACCAAATTCTGCATAGAGACATTTTCTATAAATTACAAAAACAGTTTATATTATTTTTCTTAACATATATGAAACTTTTGAGGCCAAAGTCTTAAACTTAAAAAATATACTATTCATTTCTCAATATATATATATATATATATATATATATATATATATATATATATAATTAGTGATGCAAATCTAGCAAAGCAGCCTTATTTCAATTTTCAAGTATCAAAATACCTTTTACATAAGTATTTGCGCCCGCAGTTTACACGATGTACCAAGAACAAGTTCATATCCACCTTTTTTAGTGGAAAACAACTTGTAATTTTTGTCGCATTGACATTGACATTGTTCGATCTCAGTGAGATGCAAATGCAGCAGTAATACAACATGTTCTCTCCAAAAACAACAAAGACCTTACTGGTCTATGCCTACCCACATAGTCAAGAAATTTTCTCTATCAAAAGATATTTCCTTCGACATGACAAAAGTCTTCAAATGTGTCCAATGATATCCTAACTTGGTTGGGGTTTCAAAGAATGACAACTACTTGATTGTTTGACTTTGATTTAAGCAGATGATGATGATGATGATGATGATATACACTATAAACCATGTACATAAACTATTTGTATACCGATCATGCTTCAATCATCCTATTCCTAGGTGGTGCTAACATTCCCAAGTTCATAACGACTCATGTCCTCAGAGTATAGAATCCCATTTGGGGAGACAAGTCGTAGGAGAGCAATAGTGAATCGAGACTGTAAATCACAATGCATAAACAACACATTAGTTTTTTTTTTTTTTTTTTTTTTTTTTTTTTTTTTTTTTTTTTTAAAACAACTATGTAATTATATGTAGTTGCAAGTTAAACTGTTAAGGTTTACCCATTGGAACAATGCTAATGTCCACCAGCATCCAGGCAAACCATATCCTGAATTGCTTAAAAACTGATACCAACAAAAAAAGTATAATTAAATAAACAATCACCATTTTTACTCAACTGTAAAAATCCAAACATTCATTACCATGAGAAGAAGAGCACCCAGACAAAATATAGTGCTCATTGAAAAACTAATAAATCTCAAATCGCGTCCAGCCTGCATAACAAATATAAACAACACTAAATTTAACACACATTGCTTGTTTCTTTAATATTCAGTAAACAAAAATAAAAAATTCAGGAGTTCAATTTTCAACTTAAAAATAAGCATACCAACAATGTTCCTTCAAGGCTATGAGTACTTGTTGTCACAGACAAAGCAATGAAGTATGGAAGTAGAACTTTGTGCATCTGCATTCAAAGTTCAAACAAGTCAAGCATTAAACCATTAAAAAAAAAAAAAAAAAAAACAACTTTTGGCTATTCTAAAATACCCCTTTATAAAACATAAGAAAATGAAAAAACTGACCTCCTTTATGACATGAGGATCAGGTGAAAAAATCTGGGGGAATAACCAGGGAACAATTGTTCCAGCAGCACCTAATATTAATCCACATGATGCACCAATAATCACCAATGACTTCAACAGCATTCGTGCCTGGGGCAAGGGCAAAATCGTAATATTGTATCACCATTATAAAAACACACAAACTAAGTTAAAATGAGTAAATATCACTAACCTTTGAGAGACTTCTTTTAGCGCCATAAATAAGCTCTGGCATAAACGATTGTGCAGTTTGTGAAAGAGGCTCACCCCCTACTGCAAACATGCAGTAAACTTGGACAAGGACCTAAAAGTAATTTGTTAGAATTGGACCTTACCAGAGAGTCAAAGTCAAAGTCAAAGTCAAACCAACCTGATGTGCAGCAACAGTTTGTGTTCCCATTGATGTAGCAAAGTAGACAAGTAAAGAATAAAATGCGACCTTTGACATCATCATTATAAAAACAGGAGCAGCAAGTTTGAATATTTGTAGGAGTTCAGTAGATGAAGGGACAGTAATGGCATACCCATTAAACCCTTTGTCTTTCAGAGCTTCAATCATCATAAATCCTGCAACAACCTGCAATATGTGTAAAGTAAAGTGTGACACAACTAAAATAAACATATAAAAATAAAACAAGTAAATGAATGCATGTTGTGATATTTTTCATAGAGTATATATATACCTGTGAGACCATTGTTGCCCATGCTGCTCCAGCAATACCATAGCCTAAGTATAAGCAGAGGATTACATCACCAACACCATTGATGACACTTGCAACTGCTAGAGCTTTTAAAGGTCCCCATGAATCTTTCATGCCAAGACTGATTAAAAAAAAGGAGAACATGTTAGTTAACATGAAATGGTGTGCACTAGATTCTACCAGAAAAATCAACAATTAGTGGAACAAATAAAGATTATATGATCACCTTGCACTCTGAGCAACCCACCCAACAAGAACTGCAGGCCATGCTAAGCCTCGAATCTACTAACATAAAATAAAATAGAACGAACCGATTAGACAAAAATACAAGTATTGAATGGTTTTGTAGGATTTGATGAATAATAGTTGTGCAAAAGGGTTTGTAGAATCTGAAGAACCTGTACGTATGTGTTTGCTGCTGATAACATATGTGCGTTCTTGGCTCCAGAAAAAGCTGAAAATGTTGCATTATGAATTAATCAATTATTGATATGGTTTCATTGTGCTTCAAAGATCAAGAACCTTGTTGTGGCTTGTACTAGTATATATAAAAAAAGAATCAGGGAACAAGTTTTTATTACCACTAAGTGCCCATTCTCCACGGAATCTTGTAAAGAAAAGCATCAGTATACCACATGTCAATCCAACAAAAAGCAAAGTTGATATCTGATGCTGCACTTCCGATTTATCCTGCATAACTTCACTAGTTAGATAAGTCAAGAGAAAAAGATAAGAGGTAGATGTTGCAGAAACATGAAATTAAGGATGAGGGGGGAATTATAGAGTTTGGATAATATCAATGAATGTTCAATTTAAAGATATGAAAGAAACCTGTTTAGCAAGTGAAGTGGCCACCATATTTGAGGTGGCTACAGAAAGAAACATGAATCCGTAACTCATATAATCACAGAGCACTGTACCTGGCCCTGTGGAAATCAAATTAAGACTAATCAGCCCCAAATTTCTACCCCAATGTCCCTAAAGTCTAGATGTTCGCTTGCAGATCATGAAACAATGTCCCTAAACAATTACTATCTTTAGTTTTCACACCAAAACTAGAAATAATACAATGATTCACCACTGTCATTACACATTATCTACAGCGATCTGCTGGTATATGTATAACATTTCCCATTACACTTGGAAAATGATAACCAACACGCAGTGAGTTCAACCCCATATTTTTAAACTCGAGAACAGAGTGTAAGAAAAACGAAGAAATTAATGTACCTAAAGCAGCGAGTTCAACGGAACTCGACTGACCGATCACAGCAGTATCAATCAGACTCATCAACGGTCCACACAACCAGAGCCCTGCAGCTGGCCCCGAAAACTTGAGAATCTCCACCAATTGATCCCAAATACTCTCATTCACCGCCAAATCCTTCTCTATCACCGACGTCTTACTCGAAATTTCTTCTTCGTCTTCTCCACTATCACCAAAAGACGAAACTGCGGCAAAACTCCGGCCGTTCCTATACCCTGACTCATCTCCTTCATCCGAAACGCGTCTGCTAGCGTTAGCATGAGTAAGAAACCGGTTCGCGTACCGAGTTTTTCCAAATAATGGATAATGAGACGATCTAAGACCCAACTGAATGCGCGAGCTGTAGCGGCATTGCGTAGGTGACAAAAATGTCGGTAATGGGTTGAATTTAGGGTTTATTGGGATTGTTTTGAGGTATTCGTTGTGCCGAATTAGGGTTTTGGGATCCATGAATCGAGTATTGATCTGGTTTGCTCTGGACGAAATGAACTGAGAAGAAGATGAATTGGTGGAGAAGGAGTTGTACGACATGGACGTGGTGGTGAAATATCTGGACGTGATTTCAGCACGTTGATGTTTTTGTTTTCTCCCGGTAAGAATGTTCAGACTCAAAACAACCAATTCAAACTCGTTTTTTCTTCTTTCCCAATCAAACTTTCCCAAAAAAAAAAAAAAAAAAAAACCCCACAACATGTTTTTAATACTTTTATTATCGTTTTAATATATTGTGTTAACCTCATGTGTTATTTGTTATATAATATTTATTTACTGACTAACATAGTGTCGTTTTTGGTCAAAACCAAACCACAAACCCTAACTACGGTTTTCTCCATTATAAAACTGAACGGTACAACTTTTTAATACTCAGTATCTTGATGCGGTTTGGTTTTAAGCCCTTTGTGGTTCGGTTTTTAACAATATACTTTGGTGCACTGCCGAACTAAAAGCTTGGATGCTATCAAAGAAAGAGTTGGGAAATCATTAATATAGAAAATGAAATTAATGGGCGTTTCTTGCAATAGACGATGTGGAACTCCTCGTAGAATAGAGTTAAATGAAAATGACTTTGTCTAATTACATAAAAGATGATTTGTGTTGAAATTATGGAGATTCATATAAGAGATCTCTTCATATGTATATTAAATATATTCATAACAAAATTTGTACATATAGATACGGTTTGATTTTTTTACGATTTTTACAAAACTAGAAACCACTTTGCACCAAAAACTTTCGGTTTTTGCAATATTAGAAAACGCATCGTTGGTTTTAGTTTCGATTTCGGTTTATACGTTTTATTTGGTTTTGTTCACCCCTAATGATATTGATACTTTAGTATTTATTAAATATAAAAAAAATTATAAAAAATTACTTTTTAGAATAATATTATCAACCTAAATAAAATCAGGTAAAAATCAAATATTATACTAAAAATAGAAATAAATACTACCACGATAATTATTAAGGGTGGTAGAATAGAATCCTCCAAAACCATTTAATCCGATGTCACATTATTTTTTTATTTTTTTATTTCTTTCATCTTTTCCAACTCACAACAAATGAAAATAATATATTTTCTAACACACTTAATTCCCTTACCAAATCATTGTTCTTAATTTAATTTATTCATATAACTTAAAATAAAATAAAACTTTTTTTAAATTTTTTTAATTTTAAAATAAGCTTATACTAACTTTAAACCAAAAAAATATATTGAGCAATAGTAACATTTAATTAATAAACTACACTACAATAACATAAATTAAAACCGCATTACAATAACACAAAGAACAAATTACTGAAATAGTCCATGTGGTTTGGCTAAAATTGCGTGTTTGGTCCCTATCTTTTGTTTTGCACTCGGACCATCATCACGTTTTCTTTTTATTACCCGCCTGGTCCCTGGGTCCGTTAGTCGTCAATTCCAAACGTTAAGTCCCCCCACGTGCTTCGCACATGAGGGGTATTTTCATCATTTCATATAAAAAAATCTATTAGAACACCCCTAAACCTTGATTCTCTCTATTTTCAAATACGCCCTTTCTTCATCTCTTTCATTTCCTCTTCTGTGAAGTGTCGATCAACCCTAATGGAAAAAAGCTGCAAGTGTGGTCAAGTTGGTGTGATACGAAGATCGACTACCAAGAAAAACCCTGGAAGACTTTTCTATTGTTGTACTGGGAAGGTAAGGGCAATTTCTTCTTAAGTATATCTATATATCACATACCTTTAACACACAATAAATTACTCAAAATGCAGGGAGCAAAATGTGGTTTCATAGATTGGGTTGATGAGGACAACTTTAATGGTGAAAAAATTGAAAAAAGTATCTCCCCTGATTTGCAGAAGTCATTGGACGAGCTTCAACATGAGAATAGGGCCTTGAGGTTGTTATTAGTGTTCAGTTGGGTTTTTTTGTGTCAATTTAATTTACAAGCTTTAATTTATGTTATCAATGTACTTATATTTTGTTTCATCAAGGCAGTAATGTAATAGAATGACAATGTATGAATGACATTGGCTATTGGAATAGAATTGTCTGTTGGAATGCAATTTTCTTTTGGAATGGAATTGATTGTTTTATAATGGAATGAAATTTAGTGGTTTGTAATGGAATGAAATTGAGTGGTTTGTACTGGAATGCAATTGACTGTTTTATAATGGAATGGAATGGAATTGACTGTTTTATAATGGAATGGAATTGAGTGGTTTGTAATGGAATGCAATTGACTGGTTTTATATTGGAATGGAATTGAATTGAATGGTATTGAATTAAATGGAATTGAATTGAATGATTGATGGAATTGAATTGAATGATTGAATAAAATTGAATTAAATGGAATTGAATTAAAACAAAAACATAGCAACATATTAATAGCACTAATTGTTCATACCATAATTGAAAATAGAGATACATTAAAATTCATACCATACATAGACAACAGGTCCCAAAAGTCATACCATAATTGTTCATAACACAGACACAAAACATAATGACAAATATAACAGACACAAAAGATCATAACACCATAATTGGTTCATAACACAGACACAAAATATGAAAACACAGTCATAACTTAAGCAATACTCTTCCCTTTCTTCCCAGCCTTCCTTGTCCTGCTTGAAATTCTATCACATGCACTTTGAGTTCCACTTTGCCTACCACTACCTGCACTTTGAGCTTTCTTCCCAACATTCCCTTTCTTGCTTGAACTACCATCACCTGCACTTTGATCTTTCTTCCCATCCTTCCCTTTCTTGATTGAACTACCACCACCTACACTTTTAGCTTTCTTCCCAGCCTTCCCTTTCTTGCTTGAACTATCATCACATGCACTTTGACCTTTGCAGCTTCTTTTATTATGACCAAGCTTTTTGCATTTTGAACATGTCACACTCTTGTCCTTCCTTGATGCCCTACCACCCTTCACCATATCTTCTAATTCAACAACTGACTTCCTTCTTTTCTTCCTTGGTCTTCGAATGGGGACATGATGATTGGGAGGAAGCAAAGTGGTTGGACATGGAAACTTTTCCCACATTCTTCTTCCATTAATTGGTTCAATCTTGAAAGAATACATTTCGTTCCAAGTTTTTAACTAGTAAGTAGAATGAACCCATTCTTCAGGTACGCCAACATTCTGCTTATTTTTTTGCATGTCCCATATAGCAACAAGGGCATGTTTACAGGGTATACCAATGAGTTCCCATCTTTTACAAGAACATGTGTGTAGAACCATGTCTACCACACATTGGTCCATCCATGGACCACTCACCTGATATTTTCCATTCCCACAGAGCTTACCCACACATTGAGCTGCATCAGATTTGTTTTTTTCAAGCACACTTGTTGCAGTTGGAGTTAATGGTCTAACAGCCTTATCAATTACCTTTTGGACACTCATAATCCTTAACATAAGGTACTCTCTAATGAACTCAAGGCATATGCTAATTGGTTGGTCGCGTGCTTTCTTAATTTGATTATTTATGGTCTCACACAAGTTAGAAGCCCATCACAATGATCCCTCCCTACAATATAAATAAAAAGTTATGTGAGAAAGTGAATCATTTGGTAACAATTAACCCAACAAAATAAAACAAACCTGTGAAGTGTGCCCTAGACCAATGTTGAGGTGGAATAACTTTGACCAATTCGTAGCAGTCATTGTTTAGCTTTCTTAACTCTTCCATAGCATGGTTGAATTATTGTATTGTTGTTGTACTTGCACAATTCCACACCATGTCCTGAAACACCTTTCCCGTCCATATTTTCTTCATGTTTTCATGAATGTGTCGCAGACAAAACCTGTGTTCTGCATATGGATACAATGTACCAATTGCTTGCAACAAGCCCTGTACAAAAAGTAAACAACATTAGATGTAATGTATATAACCTCAATATAAGAATACTTCATTGCTTACAACCTCAATATCATCGATTTCCCTTGTTTCTGTTTCCTTGACATTTGACCCTCCAAGATCACCCACCCACTTTATATCTTCATTAATATTTAACAAAAACTCATTCATGTCTATCTCAGGTTCATCTAGGAGGTTATCTAAGTCTACTAAGAACTCACTATCATCACTATCACTACTATCACCACTATCATCGGCATCATCTCTATTGTCACTTTCATGAGTAATCCCTCCAGGTTCTTCATTTAGAATTTCATCAAATTCATCAAATATACCTTGTGTTTCACATTGGGCATCAATTTGGTCACTTTCAGTTTCTTTTGTTGGCACAACATCTGGTTTACTTGATCCAATACAATCCCCTGTTTCAGTTTCCTTCCATTCCAAAAATAGCATTCTACTACACGAAGGTTGATCAATGATTTCTTCTATCCTAACTTTACTAGGGGTAGATGACATTGTATATGTATGCAACATTGTTTTACCTTGTTCAACATAAACTTCAATAAGTTTATGTTTACCCACGTATGTACCCAAATGGTTAATGTCACTGTCACTAGCCAATACAAACAACCCAAAGTCCAAATCTGAAAAGGGTATTTTGAAGTGGTAATAAAGCAACTTACCCTCCTCAACACAACCTAGGGTCTCCATCATATCATCAATATCGTGCACACAAAACTCATCAATGTCCAATAGATCAACGTATCTTTCTTTGCCCTTGACGTACCTCCTTCCAGGAAACTTCGTAAACTCTCCACCATAGAATAATCTGATGGAGAAGATAGTTGGATGACCAGCTGTAAAAGAGAAAGCTTCAACTTATTAGCTTGAAATTTGTAAGTGATAAATTTAACTTTTGAAAATAAGGGGTTACCGTAATGTTTTTCAACGTCTATTTCTTCCATGTTTGCTCTAATCCTCCAACCCACAATTGTTGCTTCGATGATTCTTGCAGAATTTTGAGGAGTTAGGGTTTCTACTCGATTTTGATGAGTTACAGATTAAGTGAGAGAGAGAGAGAGTGAGAGGGAGGTGATCGTAAAATGATCGGAATGAAGAAACGATTGGCATTGCATTTAGGCGCCATGTATAAAATGACGAAAATACCCGTCATGTGCGAAGCACGTGGGGGGACTTAACGTTTGGAATTGACGACCAACGGACCCAGGGACCAGGCGTGTAATAAAAACAAAACATGAGGATGGTCCGAGTGCAAAACAAAAGATAGGGACCAAACACGCAACTTTAGCCAAACCACAGGGACTATTTTAGTAATTTGTTCTAACAAGTTAAATCTTAAAACGACAAACGAAATAACTAAAAAACCATACTACAAACGGCATACAAAAACTAAAAAAAGTACTTATATTCTAAAAAAGAAGGGTATTTTTTTAAAATATTTCACGCCACCTCGTAACAAAAATCTTTCATATTATAGTGTAAACGGTACTCGGTTTTTGTTGTGTTTAATTCCCAGTCGCCACGTCGTGGCGACCTATGGCCACCCCGTGGGCACTGGTTTCCAGCAGCTTAATGGATTAAGTTGCTTTCCTCGATTTCAAGAGCTCCAAAGCTCAAATCTGGTCCATTCTATGGTATAAATGGATAAAGTTTCCAACTTTATCCATTAAGACACCCAAGGATATAAAGATCTCCAACCCAAGTCCAAAATAAAGCCAAATACCACAATGTCTTAACCATTAAACCCTTAATCTGAAAAAATCCTTAACCTAACCACTCCAAAAGGATTTCTAATACCAAATCTATCATAAAGGTGGAAGATTTATAGACATGCATATCCAAAACATGTCTAGAATCCATTTTAGGTCATAATAAGCTAAAAATGTCCAAAAACTCATGCAATGACAAGAACTTCAACCAAAAACTAGATCTACAACATATTATGCTCTTAAGACTCGGGAGAGTCATAAAGTTGCCAACTTTATAAGCTCCTTCCTTCCAAACTTGCCCAAACATGAAGAACATGGGACAATATTCAAGATCTAACCACTTTAAACCATAAAGCAAGGAACTTGGACAATTACAAAGGTCAAGAGATGCCCAAAATATATCTTTACTTCAGCCAAAAAGCATCATAATCCTTTCCAATGCCTCTTCTTTCTTCACAAGCCACCAAAGTCACCAAAATGGGCTCACAACTCACAATATGGAACTAGGGTTAAGGTTTCTGAAACTTGAGGGTGATAGAGGCTGATAAGGAACCCTAAAAATGACTTAGATGGGTTTAGATATGAAGGGAACCCTAAAAGAATCATGGGCTCTGGCCAAAATAGCTGTCACGTCGTGGCCTTCCTTGGCTACGCCGTGGCGGTCTAATAAATCACACGATCATTTTAATTATTTCCACGTCGTGGGCATCCTTTCCCCACGTCGTGGCACATAGTTTCCTCCAAAACTCCATCATCAGTCCTTGATAAAAGTAAGCTTAACCAATCTTGAACACGGGTGTTACAATTATGCTTCAAAGCATGTCCAAATCACCTCTAATCACTTCAACTCCACTTTTATTGAACTAGGATAATTATTTAACATCCAATACATTTCTTAGAACTATGAAACACAAACACGCTCCTTAATCTACTCTTAAGTTACACTATTGTCTATGACGAGACTTGAATCTTTAACTACTTGGACCGAGGGGAACCATGTCAACACTAAATACCGCTAGACTATAAGTCTGTTCCATGCAGTACATGGTTTTAACACCAATAAACACCCTAAAAGTATTAGATAATGGATTAACAATCTATAATTGAAGATCTAATGGTTTTAGGTTTTAAAGCTTGATTAACATCTACAAGAGTTCCAATTAGCTTCCAAACATGATGTAAACTTTATTGATGATTCAACACCATAACATATGAACATAATTGACGATATAAACTTTATTAATATTAATAATTGAAGTTAAATAGTTTAGAAACCAATTCAAAGAAAACACAAGCTAAAACTCCATTAAAGCTTCAATATAAGCTCAAAAATCATAATCACCAATTAATGAAATTGGAGGCTTCATAAATTGAAATCTTAACTTGAATGAGAATCCCAAACTATGATTCCATATCCTAAATGTAACACCCAACTCCCGGTATGTATTTAAAGTTAGAAGTTATTCACTTTTGTACAAGAACTCGACGAGTTGGAGGCCCCAAACTCGTCGAGTAGAGATGGATTTGGATGCAGATTATGAAGTCTACTCGACGAGTTGAGAGCCTCAACTCGACGAGTAGGCCTGACAGAATGAAACCGTAGCTTTAAGGTTTTTGCACCCTATTTAATCACCTTAACCTCCAAAGGCTGGCCTCACTTACAACCTCTATCGTCCCAAACCCTAGCCAAGAAACCCTAATCCACTTTTGGAGAGTTTAGAGCCATTTTGTGCATTTTTTGTTATTTTGAAGCTTGTGAAGGAAGGAGAAGCTTGGGAATTCAAGAGGAAGCTAGTAGATCCAGATTTTGAGCTTCATTTCTGACTCATTTGAGGTATAAAGTTGATAGCTTGGCTTTCTATTACTTAGATCTTCATTTAGGGTAGTATGTTGTCACTTTTAGGCCATATTGAAGTCATTTTCGGGATTTGAGTATATTATGAAGTTGTGACTTCAGATCCAGGCACTCACGAGCTTATTATGCTTAAAGTTGCCAACTTTATCAAGCCTTGGCTCTTCTCCATGCCCTAGATCTCTCATATAGCTTAGTTTTGGTGTTTCTAGCTTCATGACACCATGCATGGACGTAAAGTTAGCAACTTTACGTGATATAACAGCCCTAGGGGACTAGATCTATGGTTTGGAAGCATTGAACTCGATTGGAAGTGACTGAATGGATTTAGACAAGGAGAACTCGACGAGTTGTTCATCCAACTCGACGAGTTGGATCGTAGTCCCCAACCCTTTATGTTATTGAGCAAACTCGGCGAGTCTAGGATATGACTCAGCGAGTTGGCCATGGTTTTGGGTTTTGAAGACTGAAGAACTCGACGAGTTCAAGGAGGAACTCGACGAGTGTTGTGAAGTCCTGACTCTATTATAGGGAGGAACTCGACGAGTTCATGAAAGAACTTGACGAGTTGGATCGTGATTTCAGGGTTTATGATTCATGGAACTCGACGAGTTGATGGACCAACTCGGCGAGTTGAGTCAACTCAGGATGTTGACTTTGACCAGAAGACTGACTTTGACCAGGGTGTTGACTGTGACTTTGAATCTGACCAAAGTTGACCCGTAAGGGATTATGGGCATGAAAGGGTAGTTAAAGAAGATCTTTTGTGTGTAGGAGATTAAGTGGAGTTGATTTCAGAGCCGAGGACAGTTCAACTACTTCACGACATTTGAGGTGAGTTACCTTCTAGTAGAAGTGGGTTGAAGGCACCAATGCCGACCCACTAGTAAGTGTTATAGTAGAGATGATTGTCTTTGTGATAATTATCTGGTATGCCACTGTCTGTTATGCTTTATGTGCTAGTATGCTATGATATTATGTGATAGTGGTAAGAGGGGCAGGATAGGCCCCATTACCGGTCGAAAGGACCGAAGGGGTAGGCCAGCACCCTGATATGCTAGGCAGTATGTGACTTATGTGTTTATGTACTAGGATATTATATGGTAGAAGTAGGGGGTGAAATAGTCCCCGATACCGGTCGAAAGGACCGAAGGGGTAGGCCAGCATCCTGATATGCTAGGCAAGTTACCGGTTGAAAGAGACCGAAGGGGTAGGCCAGCACCCTGATATGCTAGGCAAGTTACCGGTTGAAAGAGACCTAAGGGGTAGGCCGGTACCCGGACATGTTAGAAAATATGTTTATTGTATGGTATGTGGTATGATGGGGGAACTCACTAAGCTTTGTGCTTACGGTTTTCAGTTTTTGTTTCAGGTCCTTCTTCTTCGAAGGGAAAGGAGCCGACACGATAGCAGCGCGTCACACCATGATTTTCCGCACTATGATGTTCTTGGGATTTGTACTCTGACATTATTAACTTATGACATGTTTCGAGACATATGAGTTATGGGTTTTTATGATATGAGATAACTTAATGATGTTTTCAATAATCTGTTTTATGAATTATTAAATTAAAAATGAAATTTTTGGTCTTGAATTTTGGGATGTTACACTAAATCATCAATTTTTTTTGCCATGAATATTTGACTCTTCATTAGATTCAAATAAAATGACATCAGAAGAAACAACTTAGTGATCACAATAGAACGAGTGAGAAGACAAATGTGCAACCGCTAAACCTTTTTGTATGGTAAAGCCAATTCTTTTGAATACTACATCCATAGATCTAAGGGATATAACAATGTTATGCATGATCCGTTGTATTTTATTGAGAAGCTCCACCACATCCGGTGTGAGAAAACCAAACTATCAAACGCCAATGTTATGTACACGTGTTGATTTTCAGGCACGATTTCTCATGTTTTGTGACTTTTCATGTAGCAGCTTTTAAAACAGTCTGTTCTGCCGTGAAACCCCCAACCCTCAAGCCCACGAGAGGGGATACCCCTGTAAGGTCCACACATGTGTGTTTCCCTCCGACCCATCCAAAAACCAAAACGTAGCCGGTCTAAGGGTTGACCTTCTTTCTGTCGGATTAGTCAAGAAATTTACAGGTGTCTCTTTTTGGCGGAAACCCGACATGCACAAAAAGTCAAAAACCACAGAGCCCTAAACATGAAGCAAGCAAATGTTTATCTTTTAAAATATAAAGGAAAGAAAAACTTGGAACTTTTGCATAACAAATTACGAAAGGTGGGCCAAAAAGCTTGGAACTTTTGCATAACAACAAAATGAAATTGACATAAGGAAAGAAAACACTATATCAATGGATGATTATAAATCATACATTGAAAGTAACATGAGTGTAGATATTTATTTATTTATTTATTTTTTAATGGTAATCGGTTTAATTCTCATAAAAATCTATAAATAGGTTAGTATAAAGCTATACATAAAACATAAATTATACAACATAATAATTTATAATTTATGTATATATTATTATTCTCCTTCATTCATTAGATTTTGCTCTCGCTACTGATTGCAGTTGCAATCAAAGAAAAGTAGACCAAAAAGCAAATTGAAACTTTTGCATAACAACAAAATGCAGTTAGTGGCATCACGTGCATATACACGACACTCCATCAATGGACGAACTAGAAATCATTTAAATAAAGACGGACCTTTTTGAAAGAGTAGTTTTGAACTTTTGCAGGGTTAAGTATATGTCACTTCTAATGCTGGCAAAAGCTGACATTGTATGTTAATCCTAAACGAGTTTGGCAATGAAGTAAATAAATGGGTTTGAGTAAGAGATTTCAATTTATTTAATTAAACGAGTTAACATGACACGACCTGAAAATTTAACAGGTAAAATTATTGTCAAAAAATTCAACTCGAAAAACACCCGTTGATTTATATGCGCTTTTTTATTCTTCCGGTAAATTAGATCAAACCAAAACCACATGTAAAAGAGGAACTTTGGGTTGGGCCATGTTGAAACGAGGAAGTAATTTAGTTGCATAGGTCAAAACATCATTTTCAATTTTTACCTTTTCATTTCCCTTCAATATTCTATAGTCTCCCTTAGCCACTCCATTTTCCTAACGACCTTGCCCCTCCGTCTCCCCAACTCATGCTCCTTCCACTTTGCCCTCTTTACTGTGAATTTCGCCCCTCCGACTTCCAACTCTTACTTTTTTAAACCGTTTAGTGTTTCAACCGGGCACGCCACCAACACATTTGCAAGGTCTAAACCATAAGTCCCTAAACACGTTAACTCAACACAAGCTCGACACAAAAATAAATGGGTTGACATACCACAACACAAAAATAAAACGAGTAAGGTTATTGTCAGACACAAGTTTTTTTTAGCATGACTAACTCACACACTTTACATGTCTTGTTTGAGACTAAATGATTATTTTGAGAGTAAGGTAAGAAGTATGTGTTGTCGTTCTACAAAAATTGTATCTCACTATTAAATAATTATCGTACTTAGTCATATATTTCGAAGTTACATAGAGTTAATATTGTTTTAACTCAACCTTTATGGCATTGAATTTTCAATCATTATACTAGAAATATGACCGTTAAGACTCCATAATACATTCTAAAACGTGAAAAAGACAATAGAGTTACTTGGTAAGATTGTGCAAAATTAACAAAAGGTTATTGTCATTGTAGCAACAAACTTTAGTATATTGGTTTAAATGATCCATCGTGACTATTATTTGCATTTGAAGGGCACAGACTTGTATTTTTAGGTTTTAAAAGGTCCTTTTGGAACATTTGAATGGGTCACCCGGTGACACTCATCCTAATCAGCAGGTTTAGATGTCAACTCAATTGCCACGTATAACACCTAATGTAATGCTTTCTGTAGAACCCGAATCCGATCAAATCCCTTACCGTCTTTCATCTTCACCCGCTCCGATGCTGTCTTCTCCGACTCCACCGTTGTCTTCTTCGACTCCGGTGGTGGCCCTGATGTTGACTCCGGTAGAATCGAACACCAATCGCCGACTCAACACATCCACAAAACCACCAACTCTTCCCAAAACAAGAAAACTCACTAACCCATCTCCGCCACCGGATGTGGATTTAATGGTGTTATGCAAAAAAGGGCGATTAAAGAAACGATTGAGTTAATGTCTCCAGGTGTTCCTGCAGGCATGATCCGATGTTTTCGAGCTTGTTTTGGATTTGTGTGACGATCTTGAACTAGGGAAGAAGGTTCAGCATGTGCCAGTGAGGGATGCACGCAGGGTGTTCGACAGAATACGTGAACAAGACGACTTAAGCTTATGACATTCGATGATAAAGGACTACACAGATAACGGGGAACCGGATGCAGGTTTGTTGTTATACGACCAGATGAAAGAGTTGGGGTTAACTCCAAACAATGAGACTTTCCGATTACTTTTTTCAGCATGTGCCAGTGTTAATTCAATTAAAGAATGCTTCAAACACTTCAAATCAATGAATAACGACTACAATCTAGATCCATAAATTGATCATTATTTAGGGGTTATTGATGTTTTGTGGAAATATGGGCATCTAAACGAAGCTTTTGAGTTCATAGAAAACAATCCTTTTGAACCTACATTTGAAATATGGGAATCATTGATGAATTCTGCTCAAATCCATGGTGATATCGAGCTCGAAGATCGAGCCATGGCATTTCTTCAACCATCAATCGCATTATACAAACTTCCTTTACTTAATCAATCTGCAAGTAATATGTGTAACGCCCCGATTCTAGAGTATCAATTTATGGTTATAAATTCTCATGATTTCAAGGTCTACTCGACGAGTTGGTTGCCTGACTCGTCGAGTAGCAACAGGTTGGTCCACGTGTTTAAGTGACCTACTCGTCGAGTCCAAGAAGGGACTCGACGAGTAGGAGCTGGAGGATGAAACCCTAATTTCCGGGGTTTTGCACTCTATTTAAAGGATCATTGGCCTCCTCAGCCTCCCCTTACAACCTCTTGATAGTCCATAAACCCTAATTCGTGTGAGTGTGCTCCATTTGTGTATTTTAAGCTTTGGAAGAGGATTCTTTGTAAGATGAGCTTAGAGAGCAAGTGGCTAGAAGCAAGGAACGTGTGGGGGATCTGATATCTACCTCAGTTGGCATCTTTTGGAAGGTATCAAGTCGTTACCTTGACATCATTTCGTTCTAAATCTCATTTGGTTAAATATTAGGGCTTTTCTAGCATATTATGAAGCTACTCTTGGGTATGAGCTCAGATCTGAAGTTGTAACTTCAGATCTGAACTCTCTTTGGTCTCTAAGTTCATAAAGCTCTCAGCTTTGGCAAGTATGAACCCCTCCTTATGTGTAAAACTCCATTGCAAGCTTGGTTTTGTCATTATAAGACTTTAGAGCCTTGCATGCACGTAAAGTTTGCAACTTTACGTGATAAACATGCCTTGGGAAGCTGCATCTGCAATATGGAACCTTAAGATGGCTTAATAAGCATCTGTTTGGATATGGACTGAAGGGACTCGACGAGTTGGATGGTTAACTCGGCGAGTCCGATGAAGATTGTCGTGGACTCGGCGAGTCAGCAGGGTGACTCGGCGAGTCAGTTAGGGTTTTCCCGGCTTTTGGCACGCATGAACTTGGCGAGTTGCAAGGGAAACTCGACGAGCTGGCCAAGGAGTTTACGGCCGCAAACATTAGGAACTCGACGAGTCACTCAAGTGACTCGGCGAGTTATGCAAGGAACTCGACGAGTGTCCGGTTGTACTCGACGAGTCCGGTCAACATGGACTGTTGACATTGACCATTGACTTTGAATTTGACCAGGGGTTGACTAGTTGACTTCTGGGGGCATTTTGAGAAAATTGGAAACTTACGAATATGGTTCTGTGGTGAATATAGGTGGTGGAGTTTGTGGCGGTGATATGAGGGTTTGTGCTTATCTTTCGAGTCGACAGTTACGAGGTGAGTTATCCTCACTATATCAACAGGGTCTAAGGCACCAAGGCCGGCCCTTATCGGATTTGTATCCGGGAATTTGCTGGATATGTTTATTGATCTGCTAGATCTGCATCCTGGTAGTTAGGATGATATTATGTTAGTGGCCTGGTTTAGGTCGGTATCCTGGTATATAGGATGATGTTATGCTAGTGATCGGTTAGGTCGGTATCCTGGTTATAGGATGGTTGTTGTGTTAGTGATCTGTTCGATCGGTATGATATATGTTATATACATGCTATCGTATGATATTTATGTGTACATGATTGTTTGATTAGTATGGGGGTTGGGTTGAGGCGGGTCCTGCTTCGTGCTGTAGGCCAACATACCCCGGCCGGACCGGATAGACTGCAGGCCCAGGAGGGCACATAGTCAGGCCGAAGGCCCAACAAGCGGTCCGGATAGGCTGAAGGCCCCGAGAGGGCGGTCTAGACGTGCCGAGGCTCGGAGAGTGGGCCAGATAGACTGAAGGCCCGGTGCTGGCAGTCCAGTCATACTGTAGACTCAGAGAGTGGACCAGGTGGACTGAAGGCCTGGTGCGGGCGGACCAGTCACACTGTAGACTCGAGATGCATGGCTGTTTTGTATTTGTTGATATGATATGATTATGGTTATATGAGGTTGGTATTTTGGGGGTAACTCACTAAGCTTTCGGAATTACAGTTTCAGTTTATTGTTTCAGGTTCAACGGATGGTCGCGGGAAGGCGAAGACGTGACCGTACACTTCTTCGATTGATGATTATGATTTCTGAGAACTCTGATGTTTAAACTATTTTGAAAACAAATTGTAATAACTGAATGGTTTTAAATGATTTAAAAAGTTTTAAATTGGCTCGGATTTTATGGATGTTACAATATGCTTGAAGGGAAGAAGAACAAAGTCTATGAATACCGAAATCGAGGGTGGTGCCCCTGAAGTTGGCTCCACCGTTGTCTTCTCCGCCACCCCCTTCTCTCTGTTTACACCCACCACCACATCGAAAATCTCACCTACACTTTCCAAGATTCTGGTTTTGGAATTAGAACATAGGAGAAGTACATGGCGTTAATAACGAATAATAAACTCCATTGTTACTATTCGTAAGCCCTCACGTCCCGATGTAAACTGATGGATTAGTTCAATCTTCGTGGCAATTAGGTTTTGGCTTACGTGGCAACGATGAGTCAACTCACCACTGAGTCATTGTTGACTCACCTGCCTAACTGGCAGTTGACAAGGCACTATAACATTCAAAAATGGGTAAAGGTGCCAAGTTAACCGGTAAAACACAAGTTCGTGCCCTTCAAATGCAAAAAATAGTCACGATGGACCATTTAAACCAATATACTGAACATTGTTGGGCTATAGTGACAATAACCCATTAACAAAGACCCATAATACAGATGTATACATTAAAATATATATTTATACGTGGAAAACACATTTATTTGTAAAAATATTTTATGTACATGTAATATGTGTTTTGTATAAATACATATTAGTGCGTAATAATACATATTTATATTATGTAAGACTGGTGGTAAAACGTATGAAAAAAATAGTGACTAAATACATACAAAAAATAAGATTAGTGAGTGAAAGTACACAAAAAAAGATTGTGACTAAATGTGTTCACCTATAATAACCTATTATAATGGTATTTTGTGAACAATGTAAAAGAGTTTAATTATAAGACAAAAAAAATTAGTGACGAAATGTGTACATGGAGCAAAGTTCGTTACCCTTACAAGTCATTAACCATGCCATACTTAATTACTTTTAATATAAGAGGTGCATATCACTTGAATCACATATAATTTCTAGTTAAAATGATACAATGATTTTTTTAATCAAAGACGGACCAATGTAGCAAAAATCGCTTTATTGCTAAAGGGTTGCCCGCAATGCCAATAGAGCGGCCCCGTAAGCTGCTTCTGTATGAAGTGCTTGACTCACGGGCAAACCAAGTACCCTTTCTCGAATCCGTGTCCACTTATCATTTTTGGATCCACCACCCGCCGTAAACACTTGTTCAACTTCGGTGGCTCCTAAATCCTTCAACAATGCATACCCTTTTGCCTAAGCAAAACACAAGACAACTCATGACATGACATGACATGATAGAACATGACTGTTTTGTCTGTGTTTGACGTGTACTAGGATACGACCGATAATGATGTCAATGGGAAAATTGCAAGTTTTGAATTCACCAAAAAGTGGGACAGGAAAAGACGTAAATGCCCTCCTCATCATTGTAGAAACAGTTGATCAACAATTATATTTACATTTGACAAAAGGTTTTTACCTCGATGCGTGCTATTGATTCCAAAATGCCATGCAAGTAAGCTACATCACTTTTTGGGCGAGGACTTAACCTGTAACGCGGGAAAAGATTCTTTTTTTAATTTTCTTTCTCCAATTTCCAAAAAGGGAAAATACAGAAAAAAAAACACAATATAGTTTCATCGATTTAACCACTTAACTATTTGCAATAGTGATTTTTAAGCCACTTTTCCAGGTTATCAACTTTAGGAAAAGGTCAAAATACATAAAAAGAGAACACACTTTCACCATTTTATTGATTTGATCACCGAACTATTACTTTTTAATGATAACAATAATAACAACTCAATAATCGAATATAATTAAAAAATACATTTCAGTGGTTAAATCGATAAAATGTGAAAGTACATTGTGTTTTTTAGTTTACCTGGGTTCCATCTTGGGATCCGCAATAGGAAACCTCTCGCCTTGTGTGGGTAATGGATAATAGTCCAAAGATGAAGCTTCCATCGGGTCTATCTGCTTACTTAACTCCTTCAGCTGCTCATCTGAGAAAAGTTGCCGGAGAACCGCTCCACCAGTGTTTGAGGCACCTCCGACCAGCCACTTGTCATCAAGACGATGACTGTACACCCCGAAGCGCGCATCATCAATCCTTGTTGTGCTCATTAGTTTTATCGCAAGTGTTGAACCCAGTGATGTCACCTATTATATATACAAACCTTCCAAAATCAGTCCAGATAAAATTAAAAATTATATTTATATAATCACTTCTCAATAGTAGGCCGGGCCCCATTCCAATTTATGACACCCTATTATGATTTTGTGACAGGACAGGACATGACATAAATGATGACACCGACACTGATATCAACGAACAAAAAGAAGAAAACAAATGGAGCCTAAAGTTTAAAAGCAGTTCACCGCCTTCCCGGGTTGAGTAGCTCTGGCTGCAAGAAATGCAGCAATACTATCGGTGGTTCCGGTGCACACAACACAATCCTTAGGAAAACCTGTGGAAGAATTCAGGCCAACATAAAATAATTTAATTAATAAAACTAATATTGTTATTGCCAATTTTTTAATATAATATGTTTTATTTTTTACTAACAAAAAAAATACCGAGTTTTGTTGTTATTTCCTCTTTAAGGGTATCGATTACAGTTCCTGGTGCTTGGACGGTTGGTAGTACACATGAGTACGGCTGAGATTTGAGCCATGGTGGATATGACTCGAGTTCAGGATCATAGCCGACCTATACAACAAAATTGACTTTATGCTTTCAAGGTCAAACATTTAACTTTTACACCAAGTATTCAAAATTGTAAATAATAGAAATATATACCTTTAACGCGTTATTGTAGTCGGAAACTCCAATCTTACCATGGAGAAGCCATAAAAGCCAATCGGCTTGATGCATTAGAACTGCAGACTCTTTATTGGAATGGTTTGGGTTTGAGGTCCACCATGAAAGGAGCTTGCATAAGGTTGAAGAACCTGAGCATACTGTATGGTTTGAAGGGGCAATGGATTTTACAATTGGTAAAGCATCTGGACAACTCTCGTTGTAGAGTAAAGGTCTTGCTAAAGCTTCCCCTGTTTCTCTGCAGATATCAACAAAATTGGTATAAAAATGTAGACCCATTAATATTGGCATACATTTAATAAATGAATACCTATTTAAAATGAGTGTAGTTGCAGAAGTCCCATCTATTGAGATGGAAGTGATTAATGAACGCATAGTAATCGGTATAGCTTCCAGCAGAGAAAAAAGCGTTGTTTTCCATGATTGCACCCAATCGACTGATCCATCACTCTTCCTAGACAACATATATAATAATCTTGTAAATCTTACTAAAAATATGAGTTATGGGTCCATTTATTTCATAGAAGAAAGAAAATGATAGAAATCTTACTAAAAATAGAGGATAATCCTTTTTTCCTTCCGAATGTATGATCCCTTCCTTGTCGATAATTGCATACCTCGCTCCAGATGTACCAAAATCCATCCCCAAATACAGTCTTTCCCCAATTTCAACATCAGTGCTGGAATTTTCTTTACCGTTACTCCTCTTAGGTCTCATTTCGGATTTATCTGCAACATTAAAATCGATTTTTTCGGAATATATACACCTAAATTATTGGGAATAAAATACAAGAAAGATTCGAATGTTGAAACCCTGGGCTTCAGTTATGTAGCAAGATGAATTTGATATCAGCTAAGGGTTCACAATTACTTACTCCTCTTAGATTGCATTCCGCCTTTTGAATTTGATTTGAATACGATGTTGTTCCAGCACCCAGTTGTTGAAATTAATTTCTTCGAACTACAACAACCTGAAATGTTGAAAATATCAGTGGAAACTAATAGAGATCTTAAGTTTCAAACAAAATTAACAAGTTTGAAGTTAGAGATATACTGCGTTGAGTTGAAGATGGCCGGAGAGACCAAATTGAGTGATGAATTGAAGCTGCCATCTTTTGCTTCCTATTGTTTTAAACAAACGGATAAAATATGTTCGTTGGACGGTTGGAGGGGAAGGAGAATCAACATAAAATAAAATTAATTAAAAAAAAACAAATCTTTAAAAATAGTCCATATGGTATCTCCAAAATTGTCATTTTGTTTTAAAAAGGTTTGTATTAGCTTCACCGGTCAAAAATTTTAATTTTGTTTCGAGTTTGATCCAATTTGTTTTGATATTTTTTTAAATGACGAATTTATCTTTATTTTTGTTTTTGTTTTCTTTGTTTTTTTAATACAACAATTAGAAAAAATAAAAAGAAAAATAAACCCACCCTAACCCCTTCCCCTTCTATTCACTCATACTAGACCACATTTTCCAATTCTTCACCTTCTTTCCCTCCGGTAAACACCACCTCCACCGGTCAACACCACCACCGGTTAACTCCGCCATCACCACTGGTTAACTCCGCCATCACCAACACCAACGCCACCATCAGATTAACTAAAAAAAATCCGGATATACAACTCAAACTCAAGAAGTGTCATATTTGTAAACACTCACCATCTCTCGCTTCCTTATTCATACACACAAATATTAAGATGAACATTATGAAGATCCGAAACCAGATGAAGATTTGGACCAGATTCAACATACATTCATAAGCATCAAATTAATTTTCCACCATTGATCTATCTCATGAAGATTTAACACAAAATCTAGAAATCCAATAAAAGAAACATCATATTACAACCAATCCATGTTTCTTTAGAACATATGAAGATCAAACCTAACACACAAAGTAACAAACCGAGATTTAACAAGGTCTCCATAAATCGATACACACATACATTCCAGAAATCGATTCTATTCCAACATCAAAGTCTCCACAGTTAGGGCTAGATCTAGTCAGATACGAAGGGTTTTCAGCACCGTCGTGCCTTCCGATAAAGACCATCTCTTTTGTTTTTTTATTTATTTTAATCAGAAAATTAATAAAAAAACGAAAAAGAAAAAAATAAAGAAAAAATCGTCATTATAAAAAAGTTCAAAACAAGTTGGACCAAATTCGCAACAAAAAGAAAAGTTTGGACTATTGATGTTACTTCAAACCTTTTGCAACAATTTTCAACTAACCATATGGACCGTTTTTGTAGTTTTGTCGAAAAGAAAACATTTTTTTAATTTATTTTATTTTATGGCATAACCGATGCAATATCTAGAATGTTAAATTCAATGTATTATATAATCTCATTTTCATTTATTATTTTACGAGACTCGTGTACTATACGTATTTATTAAAAAAAAATATGAAGATCTTAACAATTAGAAAGTTTGAATTTATAACGAAAATGAAAAAAATATTGAATTATTGAAATTGAATTCCTCATTTCTTTTTTAAAATTAAACAAATAATTTAAATAAATAAACAAAGAAAATAATTAGGCTTCAATTTAGGGATTTTAAAATTAAAAGGAAAGTTGCATTAATTAAATTGATATTTATTTAGTATTACATTTATTACAATCATTATATTTAAATACTACGTGAAATTTAATAAAATGAAGAAAAAAACCATAAAATGACATGTGACAAAATGAATGAGAGTATGACAAGTGATAAAAAAATTATTTATTAGAGTTGAAGATAATTTTTTTTTTTACATTCTACATAATTTGAATTCGACATTGAAATGCAAAATAGTTTTCACTCTTATAAATTATAATATAATATGGTTGAGCCTTTATAAATTATAATATAATAGTTTTTTTATTTTTTTTATTTTTTTTATTTTTTTTTTATACATTCTACATAATTTGAATTCGACATTGAAATGCAAAATAGTTTTCACTCTTATAAATTATAATAATATATGGTTGAGCCTTTAGTATAATCTATTAATAAAAAAAATTCTAAAAATGCAGCAACCTTCCATTAAATAGTTTCACACATATGGATATCCAAACACTGTCAATATAAATATCCACATTTTCTATATAACGTAAACAACCTTTTGCGAGGACAGTGCATCTAAGTATATTAATTTGGACATTAAATGTGTATTTGAAATTGAACACGTTTAATTCCATCATTTTATGGTTTTCGAATTCAATCTGATTCGAATTTGATGCACTCTACTATTATTACTTGTCTCTATGCCAACAATTATGGAGTAAAATACTATAATGGTGGTATAAGAATCAACCCCGAACACATTACTTGATTATTGGCGTTCAACAAATACCTCTCATGTGATGACATAAGATGAATACATCATGGGGCTATTAAATACAAGGTTAAAGTCTACCCTTATACTACTATGAACTATAAAGATTTATCCTTCATGGCGTAAATTAGTTGACATGTTAGATATGTCAAATGATTTGTGTTAGAGGCTTAACAATAATAAGGTGAGAATTGAGAGTTTTTTTTTTTTTCGATTGTAGTTTCCCTTATATGAAGAAACTCTTAACTTGCCGGTTCCCATATGCTAAAAGACTACTAAGGCCATGTTTGGCAAACAACCTTAAACAAGGATTCTTTGAAGGATATAATAAATGCAACTTACTTTGAATACCAAGGTGGAGATTGTAATAAAATATGACATTAAAATAAGTTTAGGATTAAAAGTGTCAATAAGACTAAGGTGTAGGGACTATTACTGTAAACATGGGGGAAATGATTTTTAACCCATTTAGAGCTTCACATAATGGATAGTTAAATTGGAGAGTTGAATCATCTGACATGTTTAATTGACATTGAGTGGATTAAACTCTATTATTGTGAGATGTCATGTTGGCATTCAATGAATATGAAGTTCAATGGTCATTGAACTCGTCAACGAGAAAAAGAAAACTTTTTAATTATTAAATAGTATATCTTAAATTAGATTTTATAAATATGTTTCGTTGAACTTTGTAGAGTTTAATGCATTCTAGGAAAACTTTGGTAGAGTTGTATGGAGAGTAGAACGATGATGTATCAATCCATTAAACTCTAATGAATTCAATGCATTGTGGATGCCCTTAGTTTAAACGTACAATACATAAAATTTTATGTAGTTCTTTTTTGCCTTTTCCTCTATTTCTCTTCGCATAAACACATTAAGAATCTATTTTATTCTTTTATTCTTTTTTGTTTCTTTTCACTTTCTTACACAAACATATATACACATCGGTGATTTTGCTTCCTTTGTCACAGCACTTTGCTAATGTTGTTGTTGATGATGAGGACTCTCTAGACTGCTAATGTTGTTGTTGATGATGAGGACTCTCTAGACGAAAATTAGAGAAGAAGGAAATAGTTGATTTAAAAGATGACGATTGACAGTCGATTGATCGGCGATCCAGTCCCTGATGACAAAGCTTGCAAGTGATGACCACATTGATTATTGATACCGGGGAGAAAATGTGAGCTTTTCTTTGATAGGCACAAGATCTTAACTTCTCCTACCATGTTATTGTTTAACATTTTGTGAATGTATATAGTTTAGGAAAATCAGTAATTCTTATTTGTTTCAATTATTTCCATAAATGAACATATCATTTAACCATGAAAATCAATTATGCATTCTGCCACGCATGCAACATACCATTTTTTTAAACTAGATTTAACTAGATTTGCTGCTTTATAAGGAGCTATTTGCAAGTGTTAAAAACTTTTGTACAACAATATCTTTTTAAAACAGGAGAGAGAGAAGCACAGATATATATGTATCTATATGTATATGTGTATCGACTAGTGTATGTATATGTACATTGCTTACTCTATCTTCCATGCATAAAGAAAAACGCAGCATTGTGGTGAATTAGAATAATCCTTGTTTACACTATTGTTATCACCCTCTTCGGTCCCATCTTGGCTATCATCCTCTTTATCACTTTCTGAGTTAGGTTGACCAGGTTTGAAAATAAATGACCCATGGTTCGAACCAGGGTTCAAAAACAGCCATGCATGCACGTCCCACAACACCTCAATCGGTTGCTTGTTCACCAAAACGGTTTCATTCCCACGAAACTTCCACTGCAAGTTTCTTATATGGATCAGTACGACCCCATCGATACTGATCCACATTTCAGGGTCTTTAGACCCTGAAGAAGTAGAACTTTCCACCAAAATTTCGTAATCTTTTCTTTCTTTATAAAATCTTGCTTTTGTTGTAAAGCTTTTCTTTCCAAAAACATGCTCTTTCTTGAAGAACAAGATTGTATCCACCCCTGGCCGTGATTTTGTTCTCTTGTATACCTTCTTCTCCAAGTCACCAATCAACAACACAACTTCTTCATCGCAAATTAATGCGACGTAGAAATCTGAGGATGGCTCCGGTGAGCCAGAAAACCTGGCTGACTGAAAGTCCCAATAAACATCAATTTGAAGACTATCAACCTCGAAGGTCTTGTAACTCTTTTTGCCCCAAAAATGCCATGGCTTGAGGTCTACCTTGCAGTGATGGCGGCGATCGGGAGATTCCACGCTGTCTACCAAGATGTTTAATGAGTGGTGCATGATGTTTTTGGTCCAATGGGCCGTCACCGTCCGCCAAAAGCCGCCAATGTGCGCTTGATACATGCATGACACCGTGCATTGTGCGGTTTTTGATGATGATGTAGCTTCTTCGCCTTGCGAAAAAAACATGGATGATGTTACATGAGGATGCATTTTTTATCATGTGGGTTAATTATCTTCAAATCTCATTTTTCTTGATCTGAATATCACAAATCAAATTATGATGCTTAAACACATGAAGCACCAAAAGCTTTATCAGGAAACCCTTGAGATATTTGGAAAGATTAATGCTCCTCTTGATCAAAAAATATTTTCGGTTGATCTTCTGTCTTTATCATTCGAATTGATAAAAAGACGAGGCGTTCCAATTTTTCAAAGCCTTTAAAAGAGTTATAGAGCTTGAAGACACATATCGTATGTATAATTGAAGTTATATTTTGCAAGAAGATGATTGAAAACGTTTTAGGGGTGATATTTCTTGAGGTACAAGAAACGAGGGAGACATGAAACATGCACATAAATCTCCGCACAAACGAGTGTTCAGAGAGAAGATAAAATAATACATCAAATAATTAATTGATTTAAAATTTAGTTAATTAATGATTCAAAAAAATGGAGATAATTTTGGAGACGTAGTTAAGAGGCAGGATTTCTCAATGGACCAAGAAAATTAGAGCAAAAAACATGGAATCAATTTTCTATGTAAAATAACGTTATTTATTTTAAACGTATGTTCGGTAATGGGCTTTGTAAAGTTATGAGTTTTTGACTTTTAGTTTATAAAAACAAATTTGAAATAAAGAAAAAACTTTATTTTGCCATTACCGACTTAAAACTTTCAATTTAAACAAAAAAATCGTAATAAAATTACATGAAATAGCTTTTGAGAGTTTTTAACTTTGAGGTTTTATATTTTATCATTTTATACATTTCAAAAGTTTACAATTATTTTTGACGAACAATTCTACACAAATTAAAATTGTAACTTCCAGCTTCTTTGGTGAGAAAACTCTTTGATTTGGTACATACTTCACATTTCTAACTCAGTTGCGGGATGGAAATAAATATGAGTGTAAAATTGTTATTTTAGTGAACTTAACGGTTGAGTCATTAAGTTTTATGATATCAAGACAAACAAATGATAAATTCTAATTTTAAGGACAATTAATCAAAACACCATGTATGACATATGCACCTAACCATTAGATACATCGTTCAAAATAATGCACAAAAAAGCTATGTGCGTATGAGTATGATTCATACGCACATACATGTGTAGGGTTGAACGACGTAGATGCACATGTATTGTGTGGACGATGTATCTTCACATAGTTTTTGTTCGTTTCTTTTTGGGCGTTTTTTTTGGAACGATGCAATGCTACATGTATATGTCTGAAATAGTGTTTTTGTTGAAAAATACAAAAAGAAAAAAAAATCTCTACTTCCCTCATGGAATTTAGTTCTTTATTGAATCTCTCTCTCTCTCTCTCTCTCTCTCTCTATATATATATATATATATATATATATATATATATATATATATATATATATATATATATATATATATATATATAGAGAGAGAGAGAGAGAGAGAGTCAAGATCAAATAAGAAGGAAATTTTTGTTAGGAAGGTAAGAAGTTTATATATATATATATATATATATATATATATATATATATATATATATATATATAAACTTCTTACCTTAAAATTATATATCCTTAAAATTAGAATTTGTCATCTTGTTTGTCTCGGTATCATCAAACTTAATGACTCGTCGTTAAGTTCATTAAAACAACAATTTCCCCTTCATATCTGTTTCCTGGTTGTAACCGGAATTACTAAATCAAGATATACAAAAGGGCTTGTAGCCCAACGATGATATCAGGTGTCGGTGGAAGTATGTCCCTCAACCATATGTTGAAGGTTTAAGTCTTGTTGGAGACAAAAAGAGTAGTTAAAGAGTAGGGTATGAAGAGTGTGTCTGTGTTTGTTGTTAACAAAAAAAAAAATCAAATCAAGATTTTCTTGCTAAATATAAGGCTAGTAAATTAACAAGAACTTACAAGTTAAAGATAGAAGCATTCAAGAAATCTCATATAGGATCTCCACTTTTCTCATAACAGGAAATCAAAAGTTGAAAGGAATGAAGCCTGGTCTGAAGACTTAGCAAGTAGTTAATTTGCAAGCTCTAGACCATGCAACATTCCTTCCTTCTTATTGTCTTCCTCTTATCTTCCATCGTCAAAGCCGAGACAATTTTGCATATAGAACGAAAGCAACCATGATCAAAGTTTTCTAACACCAATTTTATTATTTTAGATAGAAAGATACATATAAGGTATATGTACCTCTAGAATAAAAAATTGCTATCACTAGAATGCTCAAGTTAGCAATTGAAGAAAATATAAAAATGGCTATCAATAGGATGTTCATGTTCAAGTTAGCCATTGAAGAACAATATAACTGTTTTGTGTGAAAATGGATTAAATTGTACGATTTGGTAGGGAATTGAGGGCCACAAGATGACAAGATCTTGTTTCACTAGGGAGAAGGTTAGATAACCTATGAAAAGCCAATGGAAGAATGGTAGGTAGCTTGACTTGTTTAGAGTTTTGTCTTTTGTCCCATTGCATGATTGTTGGCTATCTTAACTCTTAATTTTTGGGGCTAACTAATTCTTCCTTGTTATTCTTTTTCATTGACTTTGAGGGAAAAACAATCCAAATGTGTGCATACATGCTTTATCTCAACTCTTAAGTATGATTCTATTCACCCTCAAATCTAATTAAACATCAAACATTGTTGTGGGATAAGAAATCGATATAGTTATTAAAATTTGTTTGTATGACTTTATTTTTGGACAACAATTCATACTTATTTGTCCAAATTAAATTCAACTTGTTCATTTTGTTATTACTCCGGTATCGATGGTAATAAAAATTAAAACATCAACCAAAACAACAAACATAAACAAACAGAGACAAATCTCAAGTAGGATTCAAAAACCAATGAAGAAAGAAAGCGTTCAGTGTTCAAGCTTCATCCGAACCATAAGTCGAATACCAACAAAACACACATTATCAAGAAAAACAAAACACACCATGTTCCTATTTTGTCACACATCAAATTTATTCAAAAGAAATAATAAACAAACCCCATTTCTTTTTTCTTTCGGGATGCATTTTTTTAAAAGCACTTAAATCCTTTGGTATCAATCAATAATACGCCTTCCGGGGATTACCCTACCAAAAAAAAATCACCATCAAGATTAGTAAAATATCACATCACATTCATCTATCTACTCAATAAAACTTTCTTCAAACTGTGTTTGTTACACAAGACATATAACATGACATGGCATAACAGAACTATACACTGTTATTTTCAATGACAGAACTATACACAGTACAATCTGTTTTGTCATAGATTCAATGCAAACAATGAAACAAACCAGAATGTTGTATTTAGGAGTCCACAGATTCTGCTAGAGCTTTTTCCTCTTCAATAAGTAGGTATTCATAATATTTGTAATCAGCACAACTTTCATCAAACAGGAATCTGCAAATGAACCATCATTAATAAATAGCTTAGAAGTTCACAGATTCTGCTAGAGCTTTATCACCCTTTCCCTTTTCTTTCTGAAGTTGTTTGAACCTTTCCATAAATGAACCATCATTAACGAATAGCTTAGAAGTTGTTTCTTTCTCCATTGGCTGATCTTTTTGCTATTTATAGAAACCACTAATTGAAAAGTAAGCTTACAAGCTATTCAGATAATGAAATGCAAGTGAATGATCTCAAGTTCTGATATCCTAAAGCAACCATTAAAGCTGTATACTAATGTGATCATGAAACATAAACCTGTTCCATTCAATAGTTTATAAAAGTAAAATCCTTTTGCAATGCATACATAACCCCTAGTCCTATTCACATAGGTGCCTTAAGTAAGTTGATCTAACAGCTCCGTAACGAAACTCATCAGCCACAGAAACGAAATCAACAAATCACATGCTCAATCATATGCAATAAACGATTAAATTCCATGCCGATTCCAAATTCCATTAGTTTAAAACAGAAATAGAGACGCATAAAAAACCCTAAGTTGAAACTCACGAATTGAACGTAAGTCGTTCAAATGTAGCTTCTTAATTTCATGAATTATAAAAAGATGTATACTACTTATGAATAAACAAACATACCAATTGAAAATCTGGTGGAAACCCCAAGGGGTGGATCAAGAATGTGAGGGCGAGGAGGGATGGTTCTCAGATCATCGGAGGATTTTGGTACTCCATGCTTTTCTGTTGTCCGTTTTCTTCTACACTTGCCACCCTAACATTTTCCCAAAATCTATGAAGGTCCCATACCGCTTCGCTTTAGAAAAACGTATCCGTTGTACTAATTTCTGGTTGGGCGGGGGAAAGTTTTATTGGTAAAGAAAATCGATTATACATTTTCATTGACTGTGTGCTGAATTATATAAAAAAAATGATAATATTATCTTGCTCTATACTATCATAGATGAAGTTGCGGAATAATTATAAAAACATACAAATTATCATATAAAATCAAAATTACACAATAATCATTTAAAAATTCAAATAGAATGTCGATTAAGTTGTTTTTAGTTTATTTTGTTTTGGACAAATTACACGAATGGTCCCTATGGTTTGGGGTGATTTGCGTGCTTGGTCCCTAACTTATTTTTCTAACTCGGACCGTCCCTACTGTTTGTTTTTGTTTCCCGGTTGGTCCCTATCTAACCTAAAAAGACTATTATGCCCTCGTTATTTTTTGCTAATTAAATTTATTGTTTTTTATTTATTTATATTATTAAATAAACAAAACCCAACGTCATCCCACCCCACAACCCTCATCTTTCACCTTTTTCGTCTCCTTCTCATTTTCCACCTCATGTATCTTTGTATCTCTTCCCCTTGCAAATCCAGATCGATGATGTTTTCTTGTTCTTTCCAATGGCCGACGACCATCTGTTATCACCACCCCTCTGTTGTCGTTGCTACAACCTAGAAAAGGGATACCGGCCGCCGCTACTACAGCCCGGAAAAGAGACCCTAGCGATCTTTCATATCCTCTCCACTAGATCATCAACAACATGCAGGTCCATCTTTGCCGGCGCTCCCACTGCCGCCCTATGTTCGACATCTTCACCCCTCAACTGTGACATCCCCAAAATCACGGCCAGAAAAGACCGGTTTCATTTATGCTTTTAAAATAATTTCAGAGTAAATCCATTGATTTAAAAGAGTTGCGAAATTTGTCCCCAAAAATATTACATGATAAAATAAGGTTTATCAAAGCATTTCTTAAAGAAATGTATTTTCATTATATATCAAAACTCGGGATGTCATGTTCCAATACAGACATAAAAGCATAAACAATAAAACATAGACCTTACACAGTTATATATAACTATTGGTCTATAAACAAAAACATCTTCACAAGTTCTCCAACTTATGCTCTCGCGCCACTACCTGTAATACAAAGAAACTGAGTGGGTCAGGCTTGGGAGCCTGGTGAGCATATAGGGTTTTCAACCCACAATAAATAATTATATTTAATTTCACCAACCAACAATAACCCGATTACCCATTCCCGTTATCCTCACTTTACGTCCCTAAAACAACAACTATTAGAAGAGACCTAATCTAGGATTTTCATCGGGACGGACAATACTGCAAAGGGGTTTCCTCAACAATGAATGTCGTAAGGCAACCATGAGGGGGGATAGAATACAACAAATGAACACCCAAGTTCACCAACACCTACAGGTTATGAGCCTGCTAGCGTTCCACATGATAGTCTAGAAAGAATCCGTGGTCGTCATCCATATTCTGCTGAATGACTAGATCACAATCACATCGAGGCCTCTCATCAGTTTATCACACATCAACTATCTACCCAAGTTCTACCCAACATTTTTGTAGATAACAGCATACGTATGCATTCATATGCAACTTAAAAACTGATAAGATACTCATTCAATACTCATCCCAAATAAACAGATAACATATATATATATATATATATATATATATATATATATATATATATATATATATATATATATATATATATATATACACGTATATTTATACACACGTAACACATATTCTAAAGTAGATACTTCATATCTATGTGTTAGAAGAAAGGGAATATACACTCACTCAAAACATATACTTAATACATTCAAACAATACTTGTATTAAAATCGTGTTTATGAAAGAGACTATACACTCACTTGATCAGAAGATGATCGGACAGCACTACGGCTTGTAGAAGTAGTATTCTTCGGTAGATCTGGAAGATCTTCACAAAAATTGGCTTCTCGCTGGCAGAGCTTCGGCTCGGGAATTGCACTTCTCGGGATCTTCGGGGGTTCGGGACTTGCTTCGGGTCTCGGGATGATACTGGGGTTTCCGGATATTTCTTTGCACGTAAATCGAGGTAATATTGGTGAGAGAAGGGTGAATTAGCAACCTTGGCCGGCTGCCCCTTCAAATCTATTTATAGGGCAAAATTTTCATTTTCCACGTCGTGGACAGTGTTTCCACGTCGTGGGCTTGAACGTCATTGCATGCGTCATCGTCCACTTGCTCTGTCAGGCTCCAGAAGGCGTCAGAAGCCATGCCAGGTCGTGGCCACTGTTTCCACGTCGTGGTCTCTGACAGTTTTGGGGTTTCGCGCCCCGAATTTCAGAAATTCATAACTTTCGCATACGAACTCCGTTTTCGACGTTCTTTATATCGACGCGTAGGTGAGATCATGATCTACAACTCTCGTTTAGACTCCGTTGGCTAATTTTCACTTAAATTTTAATATATTATTTTTAGTAGGCCGGGACAGGAAAACTCCGTTCGAAATTCATAACTCCTTCATCTGGACTCCGTTTTCGTCTGTCTTTTTATGGTTGGACTACTATCGATGAGATCTTCAATTATCATTTAGAAAGTTTTGGCTAAATATCACTCGATCTCTATTTCGAGTATTCGGGCTACATACCGCTAAGTCGAAACTTCGAAAAATCATAACTTCCTCATACGAAGTCAGATTTAGACGTTCTTTTTATGCACGCTCACGGTTTAACGTATTTTACGAATTTCGTTTAGATTACTAAGGCTAGATATCGCTCTATCTTAAATTCGTATTTTACGTCATTCAGCGTCATGCCGGTTCTGTCGCGAAACTTTGACAGATCATAACTTCTTCGTTATAACTCGAATTTCGGCATTCTTTATATATTCGGAAACCTCGTCACGACCACTACGTTTTTGTGTATCAATATTGGGTTTATCTAACATTTCATTTTCACGCGTATTTTTATTCTTAATTCATTTAAGACACACAATTAAGCACAAAACACACAATACTCAAATAATACGTTCTTATTATTTCAAAATGGGTTACAAAGGTCAACCTAGACTATTACATAAATATTAATACCTAGCCCAGAAACGCGGGCGTTACAATTCTCTCCACCTTAGGATGATTCCGTCCCCGGAATCACACATCAACAAACAAATGCGGATAGCAACTCATCATGTCACTCTCCGTCTCCCAGGTGAGATTTGGCCCATTCGCATGTTTCCATCGGACAAGCACTAACTCGACCATCTTGCGTCATAACTTCTTAGTCTTTCGGTCAACGATTTCCTCTGGTTCTTCAATTAACCTCTTGTTCTCATCAATTCTCAGTTCCGAAAGTGGAATCATGTCGGGAACTTCTCCCGTGAACTTCCTCAAATAACACACATGAAAAGTGTTATGAATTCCATTCAGTTCTTCAGGTAATTCCAACTTGTAAGCTTGGTTCCCAATCCTCTGAAGAACTTTAAATGGTCCAATAAACCTTGGACTCAGTTTTCCCCTTTTACCAAACCTTATAAGTCCCTTCCACGGCGAGACTTTAAGCAAAACCAAATCTCCAACTTAAAAAGTCATCGGTCTTCGCTTTTTGTCAGCATAGCTCTTTTTTTTTGGAAAGGGAACTTCCCTAACGAGGGTTTCCGGGCCAGCTTTCGCGCACCGACTAATCCCCCGCTGCAAACATGAGGCTTTGCTTCATGCCCTAGAGTCACTACAGACGAACCTCCATGGCCACAAAGGCAGAGTGGTGCCAGGATTTGAACATGGGTCAATAGGTTATCCACCATATCTTCCACATGTCTTACCAAGTCACCACAACCCAAGTGGTTAGCATAACTCTTTTGACGATCCTGAGCGGCTAACATTCTTTCCCTGATTATTTTCAACTTTTCAACAGTCTGATGGACTATCTCCGGTCCCATAAACTGCTTTTCCCCAGCCTCAAGCCAACAAGACGGCGTACGACACTTCTGTCCGTACAAAGCTTGATAAGGTGCCATCTTAATGCTCGAGTGGAAACTATTATTGTAGGAAAATTCTACCAAAGGCAAATGTTCATCCCAGTTGCCTTGGAATTCCAGGGTACATGCTCTGAACATATCTTCAAGTGTTTGTATTGTTCGTTCGCTCTGCCCATCAGTCTGTGGATGGTAAGCTGTACTTAAACACAACTTGGTACCCAATTCCTCTTGTAGACTTTTCCAAAACCTTGAGGTGAAACGGCTGTCACGATCCGATACAATCGTTAACGGAACACCGTGAAGCCTCACAATTTCCTTCACGTAAGAATTCACTAGCTTATCCATAGACCATTTCTCATTGGCAGCTATGAAGTGCGCACTCTTAGTGAAGCGATCAACGACCACCCAAATCATGTCGTGACCATTCTTTGTTCTAGGCAGTTTAGTGACAAAATCCATAGCAATGTCTTCCCATTTACCCATCGGCACAAGTAAAGGTTCTAAACTCCCGTATGGTTTCTGATGTTGTGCCTTCACTCTTGCACATGTCACACACTCGGCCACATACTTTGCAATATCAAGCTTCATCGTCGGCCACCAGTAGTAGGGTTTTAGGTCCCTATACATTTTATTGATACCAGGATGAATCGAGTACATGGTTTTGTGAGCTTCTTCCATCAGAAGATCTCTTATTCCTCCTGACTTAGGTACCCAAATACGATCTTGGAATACCTTCAGTCCATGACCGTTTGTACCGAACACCAACGTTTTGCCCAAACGTTCCTCCTTCCGGTCATTCTTTTCAAAAGCTTCCTCTTGAGCTTTCTTTATACTCTCCACAATTGTCGAGACAATGTCTATTCTCAATGCTCTTGGCCTTTTTCTCTCAAGATTGACTTTCCGACTAAGAGCATCAGCGACAACATTTGCTTTACCGGGGTGGTAAAGTATCTCACAGTCGTAGTCCTTAAGTAATTCTAGCCAACGTCGATGCCTCATACTCAATTCTTTCTGACTAAAGAGATATTGGAGACTCTTATGATCAGTGAAAAGTTTGCACTTCGTGCCATAGAGGTAATGCCTCCATATTTTCAGAGCGAAAACTACCGCTGCCAACTCCAAATCATGAGTGGGGTAGTTCTTTTCATGCTCTTTCAGCTGTCGAGACGCATATGCTATCACCTTTTTTCTTTGGGTCAAAACACAACCCAACCCAACACCAGATGCATCGCTATAGACAGCGAAGTCTTCCACTCCATCGGGTAAAGAAAGAACCGGTGCCTCGCATAGCTTCTTCTTTAGCAACTCGAATGCTTCTTTGTGCTTATCGCTCCAAGCATAAGTAGCTCCCTTGTGGGTCAAAGCTGTTAAAGGAGTAGCCATCGAAGAAAAACCTTGGATAAACCTTCGGTAATATCCAGCTAATCCTAAAAAGCTTCGGATCTCCGTGGGACTTTTCGGTTGTTCCCACTTCATTACAACTTCAATCTTTGCTGGATCAACCATTATCCCTTCTTGGTTGACCACGTGACCCAAGAATTGGACTTCTCGAATCCAAAAATCACATTTGGAGAACTTTGCATACATTTTCTCCTTCTTCAAGACTTCCAACACTTCTCGCAAGTGTCTGCCATGCTCCTCGTGGCTCTTCGAGTAAATCAGAATGTCATCTATGAACACTATCACAGATTTATCAAGGAACGGATTACAAACCCTATTCATTAAATCCATGAATGCTGCAGGAGCATTGGTCAGTCCAAACGACATAACCAAAAACTCGTAATGCCCATATCGTGTTCTGAATGTAGTTTTCTCTATATCCTGCTCTTTCACCTTCAGCTGATGATATCCTGACCTCAGATCGATCTTCGAAAAATAGCTTGAACCTTGAAGCTGATCGAACAGGTCATCAATACTCGGCAATGGATATCTATTCTTTATCGTTGCTTTATTCAGCTCTCTGTAATCAATGCACATTCTCATACTCCCGTCCTTCTTCTTTACAAATAACACCGGAGCTCCCCAGGGTGATGAACTAGGTCTTATGAAACCTTTGTCCAATAACTCTTGAAGTTGCATCATCAGCTCCTTCATCTCCATTGGTGCTAGTCGGTAAGGTGCTTTTGCTATTGGTGTCGTCCCTGGTAACAAGTCTATTCTGAAATCCATTTGTCTATCAGGCGGTAATCCAGGAAGATCTTCGGGAAATACTTCCGGATAATCACACACCACATGAATGCTCTGCATCTTCTTTTTCTCCTTCTTTGCATCAATCACGAATGCCAAATATGATGTACATCCTTTGGCCAAACACTTTCTGGCTTTCATTAGTGAAATGATCCCAGAATTCACTCTGCGTTTGTCCCCATACACCATAAATGACTCTTTTCCAAGCGGGTTTACTTTTACAATCTTCTTCTTGCACAATATTTCAACATCATTGGCGCTAAGCCAATCCATTCCCAACACGATGTCGAAACCGTTAAGTTTGATAGGCAATAATTCCTCGTGGAACTTATTCCCGTTTAGGTCGATTAAGATGTTTTTCATACGATGGCTAACAGGTATAAACTTGCCACTAGCAACTTCGACTAATAAAGCATTATCTAGTCTATCAACAGGCAAAGCTAGTTTTCTACCAAATTCATGCGATATAAAGGAGTAGTTGGCTCCAGAATCAAATAAAATTTGGGCAGGCAAATTGTTTACGAGAAAGGTACCTGAAGCGACATCAGCTTCTTCTTTAGCAGCTTCTAGTGTCATCTGGAAAGCTCTTGCTTTAGGCTTTGGGGGAATATTGGGTTTTGCTGCCTCCTTCTTTCTCGGACAGTCTTTCAAAATGTGCCCCTCTTCATTACACCCAAAGCACACTCTCTTGTTGGACGGACACTCATTGGCATAATGCCCCGTCTTTCCAAACTTGTAGCAGGTCACATCCTTACTACATTTCCCAGAGTGTTTTTTCTTGCACTTCTCACACCATTTCGATTCGCCTCCTTTTCCTCCTCCAAACTTTTTCGAATCAGACTTCGAAAATTTGCTTTTCTTGCTGGAACCTGAAGTTCCTTCAAACTTTCTCTTTTCACCAACTTCAACTTTGTTGGCGGTTCTTCCCTTGATCATGTCCTCAACAGACTTGGCAGCCCAAATAGCTGCCTCCAGAGTAGGTGCCTGGCGTACTGGCACCGCGTACTCCCATGGGAGCCCCTTCGCGTACCGGTCCACTTTTGTCAGCTCATCTGGGACGATGCGCAAAGCAAACTCCATTTTGTCAGTGAAGGCATTGGTGTAATCATCGACTGACATGCTACCTTTTGTCAAGGTCAAAAACTTGTTCTCCAACTCCAGTAGATTTTGGGCCGAGCAGAACTTGCGCTTAAATTGCACTAAGAACTCTGCCCAAGTCAGTTGCAGTGGTTCGTTAGGGCTTAGGGTCTTCCCCAGAGTGTTCCACCAACGAACTGCGCCACTTCTAAACTGACGTACTGCGAAAGTGGTCTGCAACTTGCCTCTGCAGCCACATGTCATGAAGGCTAGCTCCATTTCCGAGATCCAATCCATGACTCCAATCGGATCTTCCTTTCCAGTGAAGGTCGATGGTTTGCAAGTCAAGAAATCTTTGTACTTGCATCCAAGTCCATCAATTCTTCCCTCCTGGTGGTTTTGTCTAACTAACGGTGGGTTGGCTTGACCAACAACCCCACTGAAGTTTCCTTCACCGACGAACCTCCGTTCACTTCGGGCTCTTCAACTTGTATTGAAGGTTGTTCACGATTCTGTTGAAGCAGACGTCTAGTTTCTTCCATCTGACGATCCAACATCGTCTGAATCATCAATTGTACACCAGCCATTGTCATTGGCTCAGGTGCTGCTGCTACAACAGGTATTTGCTCGATTACAGGTGGTTGATTCCTGTTTTCGTTCACGTTTCCAACTCAGCTTCTTGTTCTTGCCATTGTTGATCTATACACCGAATAAGGTGAATTTAGATCCTTATTCATGATAGATAATTACATTATCCATATCACTCCGAAACGTTTACATGCTAGTTCTAATTCCGTCATCATACGCTTAGAATCCTAAACACATAAGGTCTCCAGATCCGGTTGGCAACAAACCATAGATCCGAACAAATAATATCATGTATGGCAAACATATAACATTTAGCACATAAAAGCATTTTAGACAACTTTCCTAAAATAAACTAGTGCTTGTGTCTAAAATATATAGACACTCATCTCACAATCTTCACTTAGCATTCTAAGTTTAAGTCTAGAAATCCTACAAATTCCTAGTTCGCTTAAATTAATGCTCTGATACCAACTGTGACATCCCCAAAATCACGGCCAGAAAAGACCGGTTTCATTTATGCTTTTAAAATAATTTCAGAGTAAATCCATTGATTTAAAAGAGTTGCAGAATTTGTCCCCAAAAACATTACATGATAAAATAAGGTTTATCAAAGCATTTCTTAAAGAAATGTATTTTCATTATATATCAAAACTCGGGATGTCATGTTCCGATACAGACACAAAAGCATAAACAATAAAACATAGACCTTACACAGTTATATATAACTACTGGTCTATAAACAAAAACATCTTTACAAGTTCTCCAACCTATGCTCTCGCGCCACTACTTGTAATACAAAGAAACTGAGTGGGTCAGGCTTGGGAGCCTGGTGAGCATATAGGGTTTTCAACCCACAATAAATAATTATATTTAATTTCACCAACCAACAATAACCCGATTACCCATTCCCGTTATCCTCACTTTACGTCCCTAAAACAACAACTATCAGAAGAGACCTAATCTAGGATTTTCATCGGGACGGACAATACTGCAAAGGGGTTTCCTCAACAATGAATGTCGTAAGACAACCATGAGGGGGGATAGAATACAACAAATGAACACCCAAGTTCACCAACACCTACAGGTTATGAGCCTGCCAGCGTTCCACAAGACAGTCTAGAAAGAGTCCGTGGTCGTCATCCATATTCTGCTGAATGACTAGATCACAATCACATCGAGGCCTCTCATCAGTTTATCACACATCAATTATCTACCCAAGTTCTACCCAACATTTTTGTAGATAACAACATACGTATGCATTCATATGCAACTTAAAAATCGATAAGATACTCATTCAATACTCATCCCAAATAAACAGATAACATATATATATATATATATATATATATATATATATATATATATACACACGTAACACGTATTCTAAAGTAGATACTTCATATTTATGTGTTAGAAGAAAGAGAATATACACTCACTCAAAACATATACTTAATACATTCAAACAATACTTGTATTAAAATCGTGTTTATGAAAGAGACTACGCACTCACTTGATCAGAAGATGATCGGACAGCACTACGGCTAGTAGAAGTAGTATTCTTCGGTAGATCTGGAAGATCTTCACAAAAATTGGCTTCTCGCTGGCAGAGCTTCGGCTCGGGAATTGCACTTCTCGGGATCTGCGGGGCTTCGGGACTTGCTTCGGGTCTCGGGATGATACCGGGGCTTCGGGGGTACTTCTTTGCACGTAAATCGAGGTAATATGGGTGAGAGAAGGGTGAATTAGCAACCTTGGCCGGCTGCCCCTTCAAATCTATTTATAGGGCAAAATTTTCATTTTCCACGTCGTGGACAGTGTTTCCACGTCGTGGGCTTGAACGTCATTGCATGCGTCATCGTCCACTTGCTCTGTCAGGCTCCAGAAGTCGTCAGAAGCCATGCCACGTTGTGGCCACTGTTTCCACGTCGTGGTCTCTGACAGTTTTGGGGTTTCGCGCCCCGAATTTCAGAAATTCATAACTTTCGCATACGAACTCCGTTTTCGACGTTCTTTATATCGACGCGTAGGTGAGATCATGATCTACAACTCTCATTTAGACTCCGTTGGCTAATTTTCACTTAAAGTTTAATATATTATTTTTAGTAGGCCGGGACAGGAAAACTCCGTTCGAAATTCATAACTCATTCATCTGGACTCCGTTTTCGTCTGTCTTTTTATCGTTGGACTACTATCGATGAGATCTTCAATTATCATTTAGAAAGTTTTGGCTAAATATCACTCGATATCTATTTCGAGTATTCGGGCTGCATACCGCTAAGTCGAAACTTCGAAAAATAATAACTTCCTCATACGAAGTCAGATTTAGACGTTCTTTTTATGCACGCTCGCGGTTTAACGTATTCTACGAATGTTGTTTAGATTACTAAGGCTAGATATCGCTCTATCTTAAATTCGTATTTTACGTCATTCAGCGTCGTGCCGGTTCTGTCGCGAAACTTCGACAGATCATAATTTCTTCGTTATAACTCGGATTTCGGCATTCTTTATATATTCGGAAACCTCGTCACGACCACTACGTTTTCGTGTATCAATATTGGGTTTATCTAACATTTCATTTTCACGCGTATTTTTATTCTTAATTCATTTAAGACACACAATTAAACACAAAACACACAATACTCAAATAATACATTCTTATTATTTCAAAATGGGTTACAAAGGTCAACCTTGACTATTACATCAATATTAATGCCTAGCCCAGAAACGCGGGCGTTACATCAACCTCTGTTCCAAATTCAGACCATCCCTTTCTCTCTAAAAAACCATCGATACCAAAACCCAAAAAAAACCCAATCTGAAAAATTAAACTGCACAATCACCGATTCAAAGATTTGTCATCTAAAATCAGAGATTCAAGGTAACAATCGCCTTTTCTTCCAAACTTCAGTCGACTCTCCCTCACTGCTAGCATCAAGTTTTTTTGTTGAAAATTTCTATGGTCACTGGCACCGATTTACCATCTAAAATTGATTATCAGGGGAGATTGGGAGATTGGGATAAGAGTTGTAGATCCAAGAGATCGGGACTGAGTTGCATATCCATGAAATCGGGTTAGATTTCATGGAAATTTCAAATATTAGGAATGGATTTGATTCAAGTTTTTTTATTACATTTATCAAGAAGAAAACCAAAATTTCTAATTTCGTTGATGATGGTTTCAGGAGATTCATCAGATTTGATTATAGAGGTTTAAAATTTGGTTGTATCTTGATTAAATTGTATTTGATTTGATTTGATTGTATTTGGTGGCGGTTTACCCAAAGAAGACGTAGTTGTCGAATGGAAATTATCGGGCAAAAAGGAATCAGCATGGAAGAAGCGCGTGAGGTGTGATTTTGGTAGAGGAATAAAGAGGATGGGATCATTAGATATTAATAATTATATAAGTAATTATATAAAATAAATAAATTATAAAAAAATCAGTAAGGGCAAAATAATATTTTCATGTTAGACAGGGACCAAGCGGGAAACAAAAACAAACAGTAGGGATGGTCCGAGTTAGAAAAATAAGTTAGGGACCAAGCGTGCAAATTACCTCAAACCACAGGGACCATTCGTGTAATTTGTCCTTTTGTCTTCAAGTTGATGTTATGTTGTTATTCTTTTTAACAATTTTTTTTATAACTCAACATGTGATTCTTGACCCGGTTTATGTCTGATAATGGTGAGATGAATGGTTTTTTAAAAGGAATGATCAAACGAGGACACCTAAAAGGTTGAGAACGAAAGAACAATTCTTGATCAATCAATATATAAGGTCATATTAGTAATTGTATATTTTAATTAAATTAAAATAAAATAAAATTCAATAAAATTCCTTTAAATTTAGGATCAGTTACCAAAAAAGAAAGAAATATTTGATTTTATTATTTTTCTTATTAATGGAATATAAAAAAACATCTTTACCAAAATTTATTTTAAAACTGGAAAAAATTAATTTTTTTTCTTAAAAAAATCAATTTTTTTCCTGCTATGTCACGTTTTTTTTTTCAAAAAAATGAACAGAAATTCCGCCCCAAATCAATACATTTGTATTCACAAATGATTTTTCTTTTTCAAAAAATCTGATACTAATCCAATCACAAATGAATACACGACAATTTTACAAGTAATCCAATTCATTTTTTTTAATCAACTAAAAATAAAAAGAGTTTAAAAATTATCATATCTTCATAAAAAGAATATCTCTAATCATAAATAAATACACTCATTAACACATGATTATACTGTTATTCCCAAATGTTTACACAGCTATTAACAAATGAGTACCCTACTATTCACAAATGAATAAATGAATACATCTAATCATAAATAAATACATTCATTTACACATGAATTGACTGCTATTCACAAATGAATACACTGCTTCTCTTGTGTATATCCTTAATTACATCTAGGAAAATTCAGAGTAGTTACACAGATAACTGAAGCCAATAAAGAAGACGACTGATATTTCTTGATAGAAACACCCATTGACCATATGGAAGAAGATGAGCATCTGAACTTGTCCATGTCCGATTCAATGTCTTCCTCTTCTCCAAGTATCTACCTTTTACCTTTCGCATATGTGAAGCAGTCTCTCTAACCTCTCTACTACCACCATTATAACTGAACACCGCCTTACATGCTCTGATGACTATATGCGATCTAGACTTGACTGCTCGAAAACTACTGATTCCGGCATCGGTGAGCGACCAAGTTGCTTGGTGCTGCCATTCAAGCTCGTGGCTCTGGCAAAAATCCGGGAGCCTTCTATCAACAGAGCTTGTATGGTGTTGTCGTTGATAAAGCTAGTGAAGCAAAACTTTGGAAAAATTGAGAAAGGAGATACTGATAAGAGAAACAGGAAATCGGCTTTGATTATACTCGAAATGCGTTAATGGAAGCATCTTCGATGGGTTGAAGATGGATTTGGTTTCATTCGTGATGGAGCTTTTGGAACCGATTAGGCCTGCGATGAGAGAGAGAGAGAGAATAGTAAGAAAACTTGATTTATTCAGAAGGCGAGGAAGATATGAGGGAACGAAAGAATGTAGAAGATATAGGGATAGAAGCAAGCGTAGAAAATGGTGGAGGAGCAGGGAAGACGGTGGATGTAACACCTCAAATTACAAGACAAATTTTTTTCATTTTTAAATTCTCAAAATATTACTCATAACTTCAAGTCATCACGAAAATTGTAAGTTATTATCAACACAATATCAAAGTAACCCAAAATCCACAAATCTTCATAAGCCGACGGAGGTGAACAATCATGTCTTTGCCTTCCCGGAATCTACAGAAGTACCTGAAACACATTTAACTCAACACGGTAAGCACGAAGCTTAGTGAGTTCCCCAAAATACCACATACACAAATAATTAGCCTCTCATGGCTATGTCTCGATAAGGACCCTCCGGTCATGTGTCTCAATGAAGACCCTCCGGTCTCACGGCTCAGCATGGACCCTCCTGTGACATCCCCATTTTCACGGCTAGAAAAGACCGATTTTGTTTATGCTTTATAAAAATCAGAGTACTTCTTTTGATAAAAATGTTGCGGAATTTGTTCCCAGTAAAACATGATAAATACGTTATCAAAGCATTTCAGAAGAAATGTATTTTTATTCATTTTAAAACATTTGGGATGTCATTGTGAATACATAAACATAAGCATAAACAAAACTTACATTCATTTACACTAGTGATCTACACCTCTTTAATCTCTCAGTGTAATGTAACTTCGTATCGGCACCTGTGATTCAAATAAGCTTGAGTGGGTCAGGTTGGGAAACCTGGTGAGTACATAGGTTTTTCAACCCACAATAATATAATTATTATGTTTAAACATCAAACAATCAACCCAATTACTCATCCCCATTATCTTCCTCACTCTTAAGGGTCTACCCTAAGAGTCATTTATCCTGCATTCATTCATTACGAAGTCCCTTGCTTCCAGGGTTTATAAGACAGGCACTTAGTCCATAGATGCCAATGCTCGTTCGTAAAGCACTAATTCCATAGCTGCTAAAGTTCATTCATCGGGTACTAAATCCATAGCTACCAGTGTTTATCTAATAGGTACTAAATCCATAGCTAGCAACGTTTATCTAACAGGTACTAAGTCCATAGCTACCAACATTTATCTATCAGGTACTAATTCCATAGCTACAGACGTTTATCCAACAGGCACTAAGTCCATAGTTGCTGATGTTATTTATTAGGCACTAAGTCTATAGCTGCCAATGTTTACTCATATCATCTTTCATCTCTCATCATTCATTTACCCATGTTTTACCCAACATATTCGTAGATATAAAATACATATACAGTTTAAATTATTTAAAACATGTATAAAATCATTCGTCCAGCATAGATAACAAGTATACAAGTTATATTCACACATAGCACATAATTTATATAAAATACTTCATATCTATGTGTAAGATGAAAGTAACTATGCACTCACTTGATAAGGTGGTGACTCGGTACTCGGACAGCGCTTCGTTTACTTTAAAATAATTTCCTTCGACGAAACCTAGTATTATTACCACCAGATTTTAGTCTAATATTTACCGTGACTAATTATTAGTCTTATTATTATTATTATTATTATTATATAAGCGTTTAAACAATACTTTCCAACCACTATGTACAGACAGGGGCAGACATAAAACACCGGAGGGCAGGACCATTTTGGCATATAGCACTTCTGAAATCCTACAACCCTATGCGGCCCTTTAAACCAGATTCCCCGTACCGCGAGTAGTTAAAAATATATTATAACGACACTTATATAAGTCATAATAATAGCTCAAATATTTATTATAAGTTCATAATAACAATACTAATTTTAAATATAAGCTATATTAAAATAGGGTAAGCATAACTTACTTACAATGGGGTTTAAGCTAGGAGTTGGGCTCTGCACGGGCAGAACTTCGTCGCTGAATCTTTCTAAGAAAGATTCGTGCAGCGCTTCAGCGCTCACCTTACTATACTAAAACTACAGAAAGAGAAGTCGAATCACGAGGGGCCGAAATGTTCGGGGGATAAGAAGAGAAAGACTCTTGAATCAATAGAATGGTGCAAGAAATATGAGAGCACAAGCCTCTTATTTATAGTAATTGAATTTACAAAAACTACCCTCCATAATTACTTAATGACCTTATAGTTATATAAACGACTAAACACCCATTCATAATACTATTTTAAATAGATTTAACGATATTTGTACTAAACTAATGTCGAAAGTACTCAACACTAGTCTTATAATAACCGCATCGTCGATACCTTTCTAATGATATATACATTTGTATATATATGTGTACGTATATATTATTTATACTTTATTTTAATACGTAAATATGCTATTATAATTTGTAACTCGTTCATACGAACTCCATTTTTGACGTTCTTTATATCCACGCATTGGTATTTACGAGTACTACAACTTTCATTTAGACGCCGTCAACTAATTCTCATTCTATCTCAGATTTACAAAATTGTATCGAATTTATCGCGCTCAAAGAGTAGGGACCAAGTTTCGTCCATATGTTTAAAATACGAGGTCTACTATCGAAATTCTTTATATCCACGCGTAGGTAAAAACAAGATCTAAAACTTTCATTTAGACTCCGTCGGCTAATTCTCGACCGATCTTAAATTTAACAGTACGAGGAGATTATACTGTTAAATGTCCGCGTAAAATTCATAACTTCTACATACAGACTCTGTTTTCGTCTGTCTTTTTACTGTTGAGTTCCTATTAATGAGATCTTCAACTCACATTTAGGTCGCGTAGGCCAAAAACCGCTTGAACTAAAATTCGAGTTTCGGGCCGTGCACTGCTATGCCAAATCTTATAAAATTCATAACTTCCTCATACGAAGTCAGATTTGGGCGTTCTCGGTTTAACGTATACTACAAATTTTGTTTAGATCAATAAGGCTAAAAAGTCTTCTACCGTAAATTCACTATTTACGTCTCCCGGTGCCGTGCCGATTTTGCCGTAAAACTTCGACGGGCCATAACTTCTTCGTTATAACTCGGATTTCGGCGTTCTTTATATATACGGAACCCTTGTAACATATACTACCATTTGGTTAAGATTAATCCTTCTAAATAATCTTCCATCAAAACTCATTTTTGATGTTTATTGTCTCTAAATTGACTAGCCCGGATCTACGGGCGTTACACCTCCGGTCATAACTCAATGTATGCACAAGATAATGTAACAGCACAAATCACAATGACAGAATGCATAATAACACATATCTCGGTATAAGCAAATAGGACCCTCTGGTCAATAACACAAATAAGACCCTCCGTTCATAGCTCAACATATAATACAAATAAGACCCTCGGTCAATAACAAAAATAAGACCCTTCGGTCATAACTCAAATAAGACCCTCCGGTCATAACTCAAATAAGACCCTCCGATCACTCATGCATTACCACACATGTAAGTATAGTGAGAAGACTCACCTAAACCGCTACACGAGAAATCCTACACTGCCGCTGCTGCTACGCACTGGCTCCTGAACTGGTCAAAACAACCCAACACCATAATAAAAAACTATGCAAGGCTACACGCCAACACTAAGCCCAAAGATGGCCCAACTAACCAGTCCCACTACTGAACCACCTCATTGGGCCCACCAAGGTCCAAGACCAAAAAGGTTCACATAGATCCACTAACGGCTTAACTTTCCAAATTGGGCCCAACCCCCATAAGGGCCTTGTCCTAAGCCCAAAGCTTCTCTTAGTCCAACAATACTCCATGATGACCTAGAGGCCCAACAGCAAGTCCAACAAAACGGACCAAGGATGCGAAGCCCAAAATGCAACAAGCCCAAAGTGAGACTAAACGGGGCGTACCTTCCCTGTTACGCTCAGCGTACATGCGACTCCTGATCGGGGAAACTAGACCAGTACGTGGGGCGTACTGCTCAGGTCTAGAAACTTTATTTTCGACTTAACCACTTCAGCCCAAAGCATCCAAACCTCAGGGAAGCTTTATTACAAGCTCCTAACTGATAAAGTTGGCGACTTTATCAGTTTTCATGTCTTAATGGGACCCAACTCCAAAAATAACCATTAAGACTCTCTTAAATCATCTTAACATATGCATGAAGAGGTCTAGACGACCACGTTCTCATTTTTATGAATTAAGGCAACCCAATACACTTAAAAGGACATGAGATTTGCTCTGGAGTTCACCAAACTCACAAAGTTCCAATATTGGGACATAAAACCCTAAAAATGGACCCAAAACAAGAACTAGCACAACAATGAGCAAGTTTCGAACTTGATACCTCTGGAGAATGCACCAACAAGAGTAGAACTTAGATCCAAAAGCTAGATGCACAAGCTATCCTCTTTCAAGACTCCTTCTTCACCAAAAGCTTCACCAAAAACACTCAAATGAGCCACCACACTCATACAAGCTAGGGGAAACGAGATTATGGTTTAAGAGGGCTTGGAGACTGGAAATGGTGGCTGAAAATGAGGCCATCATGTTCCTTAAATAGGGTCACCTCAAAATATTAGGGTTTACACTCTGATCCTAGTACGCCCAACGTACTAGGTGGCCTCCGTGTTCATGCTACGCACATGAGTACGCTGCGCGTACACAAGTGTACGCCACAGGTACTCAATTGCCACCCATTTCTCAATAAGGTCTAAACTTGCCAAAACTTCAAACTATTATAACTTCTTCATTATAAGTTCGTTTCCAACGAACCTTATATCCACGGAACGATGGCGAGAAGCCCCACGCTTTGAGTAACTCGTCACAGCCTCAAAACTCCACGAACAAAACCCAAAATTCATAAAAGATCGAGTCAACGCCTTCACCGATATTCTTGGACTCTAAAGCACTACCCGAACCCTTTCATCACACAACCTACCTTATCCATATATAAAAAGGGCCTAAACCTTTCTCCTTCAAAGCCTTAAAACCTTCTCATACTCGGATTACGGCCCACGAGCCTTGAATCACAAAACGATCTGAAACAAGATGTTACAGTGGAAGGGCTGATTTGGAGACCGGTGCAAATTGATGTGTGCGATTATGATGAGCCCTAATTTAATTAGAGATGGGGGAGATATTGACGGGATCCTCTAAATATAGGCTGATTTTATGGAAGTCAAACGAATTGTAATTCCCATAATGCTCTTACGTTCATTTTAGCCTTTTTAATTTCACCACATAACTTTCATAATCTATATAAATAACACATTTTCAATAACCATAGATATTACTATTTGGAAGGTTAAGATCTGTTCTCGTGGTCTCAACCTTTTAGGTGTTCTCATTTGATCCTACTTCTATTTATTAATATATAAATATTATATATTTATAATTAATATTTATTAACATGTAATAATCCAATAAAAAGAATGAATCCATAAAAAGAAAATAAAAAAAAAGAATTATTTAAAAGAAATTAATAATCCAATAAAATAATATTAATTAATACATAAATATTATATATTAGAAATAATATTTATTAATATATAATAATCTAATAAAAAAATTAAAAATATTATTTAAAATAATTTAATAATCAAAGAAAGAAAGAGCTAGAGTTTATGGTACAATTGTCTTTCCAACCTATTCAGCCAGAAATGTATGGTTTTAGAGCTTTCTGTGAAAGACATATCTTACCGGGAAAGACCTAGTTTTTTGTGCATATCAAACAGTCTTTCCGGTCCATTCAGCCATAAAGATCTGTTTGGACATGGAAAGATGTCTATCAAACGGGGCCTAATTTCACATTTTCACTCAACTTCTACTAGAATAGTTTTTTTTTGAAAGGAAACTTCCTTAACGAGGGTTTTCGGCCAGCTTTCGTGTACCGACGAATCCCCCACTATGAACATGAGACTATGACTCATGCCCTGGAGTCACCATAGACAAAGCTCTATGGCCACAATGGGCTAAGTAATGTCAAGATTTGAACATAAGTCAATATGTTATCCACCATATCTTCCATATGTCTTACCAAGTCACCACAACCCAAGTGGTTACCTCTACTAGAATAATTAGCAAACTGATAAATTTTTAATAAAAATGTAAATACATGTTTAATAGCTATGGATACTATTCTTAGAATCAAAAGACAATATTTCTTTAGGCAAAAGGGTTGTAGATTTTCTATAAGCTAAAGTATTTATTAAAATAAATAATATAAAATACTAAATTATGTGTTTTGCTATTTCAGGTGAGGCTTCTTACTATACTTTGTAGGTTGCCAGATTGTCCTTGTGACTCTTGTATGAAAGACTGCAACTAACTTGATGCGTATAATCTATATGCTAGTTTTATCCAACTAATTAACTAACTATTACGTCTAAGGCAGTGGACCTAATTGAAAATAGTATAACACGAATAGTCGGATATCGAACTTAGGGAACGGATTTAGTATATTAACATAACTACTAAAAGATTAATCTAAAAGCAAACAATAGTTAAAAGGGTTTTGCATCTGATTTTTCAAGTTCAGAAAAACTTAAGCACTAAAAAAACGATTTTACTCAATATACTAATTAGTATGTAGTTAGCAATCTCAGTCCAATATACTAATTTTTTCACTAGTTCATGTACTACTATGTATGGTCATACACAAGCAAACACAGAATTAGTTATTAATTATGATTGAGCTATCTAAGATTTATCTAAGACAATTAAGCAAACACAATTATGGTCACAATTATGTTCTCCAACACTGCAAAGTTTGTTACTTTTATTACTTAATCTAAATGTGGTCACTCCTAGCTCTAACAATTTAATAGTCACTAAACTACTAGGTAAACAAGTTCATGTAATTTAATGGTCACTAAGCTACACTAAACTTGAATTTTAGCAAAAAAAGTCACAAACTTTACCATGCTAGGTAATGATAATCAAACACAAGCATAAATCCAACTTTATAAATTCATAAAATAATAACTTAAACCATAGTTCTAAGGTTCCATCTAGCTAAACGAAAGTAAACTAGTTTAGCTACTCATGACTGGAAGCAAACACACAAATTCAATAGGAATTGGCATGATTAAATAATGCAAACTGAGTGTAATGATTTAATCTTCAAATTCTTAATCTTCAAGTGATCTCTCCTTCCAAGGTATGTTTTTTGCTGGTTTCTGACCTCCAAATTCGATTATCTCAGAATATCCTTCCTCCAAAATCTTCTCTAATCGTTAATGTAAGGGGTATTTATAGTTTTTCAAAATACATGGCTCACGTCGTGAGAATTGACACCTCACGTCATCAGCTCGGTAGATATTTGTATCGTGCAAGGAGTCTGACTTCCGCGTACTAATCTTCTAGAAACTCTCTCCTCACGTCGTGAGAATTGATGTCTCACGTCGTGAGCTTGGTTTTTTTTGCTGAAATCTTCTTCTTTTAAGCTTCATTTGTAACGCCCGTGTTTCGAGGCTAAACATTGATACGATGATGTAATAGTTAGGGTCAACAAATGTAACTTATCTTGAAGTAATAAAGAGGAATTACTTGAGTATTACGTGGCTTATGTAAATTTATGTGCTTTATACTTGTTTATAATGATATAATAAATTAAGAATAAAAATAAGAGTCAAAAATAAAATGTTAGATAAACTTGATACCTATGAATAAAGTTTTAGTGGTCGTGACAAGGATTCCGAAGATATAAAGAACGCTAAAATCCAAGTTGTAACGAAGAATTTATGACATGCCGAAGTTTCACGACAAAACCGGCACAACGTTGTGTGACGTAAAAAGTGAGTTTATGATAAAGTGCTTTTTAACCTTAGCGATCTAAACGAAAGCCGTAGCATACATTAAACCGAGAGCGTGCATAAAAAGAACGTCTAAATCTGACTTCGTATGAGGAAGTTATGAATTTTCTAAGATTTGGCATAACATTGTGCAGCCCGGAGTTCGAATTTTACATCGAGTGATTTTTAGCCGACACAACCTAAATGAGAATTGAAGATCTCATTAATATGAGTTCAAAGATAAAAAGACAGTAAAAAACGGAGTCCGTATGTAGAAGTTATGAATTTTACACGGTCGTTAAATAATGTAATCTTCTCATACTGTTAAATTTAAAATAGGTCGAGAATTAGCCGATGGAGTTAAAAAGAGAGTTGTAGATCTTGTCAATACCTACGCGTAGATATAAAGAACGTCAAAAATGGAGCTTGTATGCGAAAGTTACGGGGGTTAGAAGTCGGAAGGGTGCTGCAGCGAAGTGGGTGAAGTGGTGCAATCTGAGCCATTGCTTTCTCCCCACCAGATGACAAAATGTGGCACCAAATCAACGAGTTTGGGGGCCAAAAACTCGACGAGTTCATCATTTTTTCATCCTATAAATACCACCCGAGAGTTCCTTCATTTTTCACACCATTAGCCATCTCTTTCTCTCTCTACTCACTCTCTAAACCTCCCAAAACACCCCGAAAAGCCTAGGAAACTTCCCTAGCACTTGAAGAAAGCCCCGGAGCTCCCGGAGGCTCCGAGAAAAAAGAGTTTTTTGGTTCAAAAACTCTTCCCCCGCAGAGCCCGGTTTTCAAGCAAACCTCCCGGTTTCGTCAAAGCGAAGCGTTGTCCAAGTTGGAATCACCACCTTATCATGTGAGTGCATAGTTACTTTCATCTTACACATAAGCATGAAATATTTTATATAAATTACGTGCTATGTGTGCATATTATGTGTTTACCTTGAGATCTATGTTGGATGAAAGATTTAAACTTTTTCAAATCTAAACTGTATATGTATTTTATATCCTGAGATCTATGTCGGATGAAAGATTTAAACTTTGTTTTTCAGATCTAAACTGTATATGTATTTTATACCTTGAGATCTATGTTGGATGAAAGATTTAATCTTTGTTTTTCAGATCTAGACTGCATATGTATTTTATATCTACAAATATGTTGGGTAAAACATGGGTGGATGAAATAGTTGACGTGTGATGAAATTAAATAATGAGAGGCCTCGATGTTGACGATGATCCAGTCATCTAGCGGAGTATGGATGACGACCACAGACTTTTCTAGACAGTCCAGTGGGACGCTAGCAGGCTCGCAACCTGTAGGTGTTTATTTGAATTACGTGTTCACCAGATGTACCCCATCCCCCAATGGTTGCCTTATTTGACATGTATTTAGACCTGGCAATGGGGCGGGTTTGGAGCGAATCGACCTTGATCCAAACCCTTTTAACAAATTCCAAAACCCGATCCAAACCCGCTCTATAACCCGCAGGGTTTTGAATAATCAAACCCATACCCTTATCCACCGAATCAGCAGATATCCAAACCTGCCCCGTAACCCGTAGGTTTTTTGAATAATCAAACACATTTTACTCAAATCATAAAATCACATTTGTTAAATAAAACAAATGTTGATTTAGAAAACACATTTTGTACTCGAAGACTTTCGATTGGAATTAAAATCATTATTGTAGTTACTTCCAATTGGTTTTTGACCCTCGATTGCATTAATAGAGAATAACAATTACAAACTTTCTTCTAGTTGATAAATGAATTTATTGATTTATAAATGAAATTGGTGATTACATGATGAAATATAAATGAAATGACATCATGATTCTTGGGAGAAGACTGGAAGTCTAGAAGTTGAGTCCCCGAGTCCTATGTATAAATAGTTTAGTCTTTGGCCTTTTCTCTTTGGACTTTCGATTGGAATTTAAAGTAAAATTTAGGCAGTATAAAATATAAATGTATAATTCAAAAATTTATATGGGACGGGTTATAAATGGAGCGGATCGGTGATGATCCATACCCGACCCTTTTAATAAAAGGGTTAGCGGGTACGGGTCGTTAACAGGTAAACGGATCAAAAACTATGCTACAAACCCGTATAATTGTTAAGGGTTTGGATTGGATTAGGGTCAAAACCCGCTCCATTGCCAGGCCTACATGTATTGGTGATGAATCCCCTAAGCAATGTTGTCCATCTCGATGAAAAATCCTTAGGCTAGGTCCCTTATAATAGATGCTTCAAGGACGTAAAGTGAGGATAACAGGAACGGGTAATCGGGTTGAATGATTTGATGAAAATAATTAAATTTATTTATTGTGGGTTGAAAACCCTATGTGCTCACCAGACTCCCCAGCCTGACCCACTAAGTTTCTTGTATTACAGGTAGTGACACAAGAGTATAAATGCGAAGATCCGATGAGAGTTTATGGATTATAGGCCGGTAGAAATAAATAGATGTTGTAAGGCCTATGTTGTTTTGTTTATGCTTTTGATCTGTATTGACAATGACATCCCGATGTTTGTAATGTAATGAAAATACATTTCTTCGGAAATGTTTTGATAAATTCTTTATCATGTTTTTGGGAACAAATTCTGCAACATTTTTATTTAAAAGTATACTCTGATTTTCAAATAAAGCAAAAACAAATCAGTCTTTTATGGCCGTGAAATTGGGGATGTCACATCATTCCTCCAAAGTTCCAATGCTTATCATTTTTGGTCCTTATTTTTCAAGAGTGTCCTATTTGACTGCAAAATATAAATTAACTCAATAAGTATAACATATCTTTGCAATTAACCAAAATATTACTTAAAATGTATTAAAATATTGCCTAAAATGTGTATAAATATGACAATATCAAAATACACCACACTTATCTTTTGCTTGCCCCCAAGTAAAACTAATTTTGTAAGTTAAACTTTCATCATCAATATCACATAAAACAATCCATTTTGAACTCAGCCATTATACCAAGACCTCAATGCGCATATTTGTGTCTAAGGTTCCTAAAAACTTCTCAATCCTAAATACTCACAATCCTAAATACTCACAATCCTTATGAACCTTCACCCCTTGGTTTATACGACACTCATATTTTCAATCCTCCGAATCCATCCTCAGAAATCTTTCTTAACCTCAAGGTATATTTGGTTAAGCTACCCAATCATACATAATATCTAGAAAGAATTACAATTTGATACCACAATGGAGCTCTTCGAATTCTTCTCTTCTTTGATATTTGCTTTTTGATTTCTTTGAATTCAACACCTTCTTGTTTGATTTTTGGTATCTCCAACTTTTTGATTCTTTAGAATTTTTGATCTTTTGACCTTCATACTTTGATGGCTCTAAAATTCTTACAACTTTTGCAATTTCTCTCTCTCTCTCTCTCTCTCTCTCTCTTTATATATACATATATATATATATATATATATATATACATATATCACTTTTTTCGCTCAAATCCTACATGCTTAAGCAATGGAGCTTAACTTCAACATTTATTGGTTAGAGGTATTTGAAACATCCCAAAAATACAAGCCAAAAATTTCGTTTTAGAAACTTAATATAAAACCATAATGCATCCATAACCATAAAGAAAACTATGTATCATGTATTTCCAATCATCATATCAAATACTGTGACAAAACCATATGGTAAAAATATCAGAGTATAACATCCCAGGCTGAAACAGTGGTGTGTGCCATACGATCATTCTAAGCCCTTCCCTTTTTGCTAGTGGAAGTACCTGAAAACAAAACTGAAAACCGTAAGCACGAAGCTTAGTGAGCTCCCCCAAACTACCACATACCATACACATATAACATGCAACTAAGAGATACGGGCCCCGCCCACACTCATGGAGATACGGACCCCGCCCACACTCCGCTAACTAGGAGATACGGGCCCCGCCCACACTCCGCTGACTCTGAAATACGGGCCTTGCCCACACTCATCTACTTCGAGATACGGGCCCTGCGCACACTCAGCTGCTAAGAGATACAGGCCCCGCCCACACTTAACTGCTATGAGATACGAGCCTCGCCCACACTCAGCTACTAGACAAACATACAAGTATCACACAGACAACAAGTATAACTAAATCTATCAATCAGGTGTATATCCATAATCAAACTCAATTATGAGATACGGGCCCCGCCCACACTCAGCTACTAACATGTCATGCTACGGGCCGACCGTGGTGCCTTAGACCCGTTCCTAGATCTGAGATATAAGTCACTTGGGACGTCGCAACCCCAAGGACCAAGGTTCTTGACCCAAAACTTTCATAATATGGAGATAACTAGATCTAAGAGAAGAACGATCAAGTTGGAAACTTGATTACCAGAAAATGCAGTAAATGAAGTGTAGCTCCTGGATCTACGTGTTCCCCTTTGAGCCTTCTATCTTCTTCTTCTTCCACAAGCTTCACAATGCACAAAAACACTCAGAAATGGCAAGAACTAGCTCCAAATCACTTATGGCAGATTAGGGTTTCGATAATAGGGTTTAGAGGTGATGGAGGTTGCGGTGGAGGCAAAATATGATGTTTAAATTAGGGTTTCCTCCTGATGGACCTACTCGCCGAGTCCAGGATTAGACTCGTTGAGTAGACCATTTAAATCGCGCGACCAAGCTGGCACCTACTCGACGAGTTAGGGCTACCAACTCGTCGAGTAGCTCTTACAAAATGAATATTTTAATGAATTAAATGCGTACCAGGAACGGGGCGTTATAATTCTCCCCCACTCGTCTTAGACTTCGTCCTTAAAGTCTGCTGCGTCTGAAAACAACTCCGGGTAGTGCTCCCTCATCTCCTCCTCGGGCTCCCATGTCCACTCTAAACCCTTGCGGTGCTGCCACTGCCACCGGTCTCTCAATGTAATTCAGGCTGTCATCAACCTGAATATCCTCTAAGGGTACCAATGTTGAATCATCCACCAAGCATTTCCATAGCTGGGAAACATGGAACATGTTGTGGATCTGGCTGAACTCTTCTGGAAGTTCTAACCGGTAAGCAACCCAACCCACCCGGGCCAAAACCCTAAACGGACCAATGAACATGGGGCCCAGCTTGCCCCGCTTCCGAAACCTAATAACACCCTTCCAGGGTGACACTTTGAGGAGGACCATGTCACCCACCTGAAACTCCAAATTCGAACGTTGTTGTCGGCGTAACTCTTCTGCCGACTCTGAGCAGTCTGGAGCCTGCTCTAGACCTGCTGGATCCGCTCCGTGGTATTGAGTACTACCTCCGTACTCCCCATGACCCTCTGACCGACCTCACCCCAACAGATTGGGGTCCTACACTTCCTCCCATAGAGCATCTCAAAGGGAGGTCGATCTATACTGGCGTGGTAGCTGTTGTTATACGAAAATTCCGCTAACGGAAGATACGTATCCCAACTGCAACCAAAATATAACACGCATGCACGCAATATGTCATCGAGAGTCTGAATCGTCCTCTCACTCTACCCATCCGTCTGTGGGTGGAAGTCGGTGCTGAAGTGGAGACGAGTACCCATCTCCTCGTAAAATCGCTTCTAAAATCTAGAAGTGAAACGTACATCTTAGTCTATGACTACCGAGACAGACACTCCATGATGTGCCACTATCTCTCGCACATAAATCTCTGCCAGATTCTCTCCTGGATCGGTATAAAGTGAGCGCTCTTGGTCAACCGATCCACGATGACCCATATCGAATCGACCCCACGTGCGGTCCTGGGAAGCTTAGTAATGAAATCCATGGTGATATCCTTTCCACTCAGGAATGTCTAACGGATGTATCTTACCGTGGGGCCTCTGGTGCTCTGCCTTGACCTTCCTACGGGTCAGGCATCTCTCCACGTACCAAGCTACGTCCCGCTTCATGCAGGGCCACCAGTAATCGGGTCGAAGATCCCAGTACATCTTCGTCGCTCCTGGATGGATGGAGAACCTGGACTTGTGGGCCTCATCCATCAATACATGCCGTACTCCGCCACAACACGGTACCCAGACCCTCCCATGGAGGGTCAACAATCCCCGGTTGTCATAGTCAAACGAGGCCACCCGGCCTACAATCCGCTCACACTTCTGGCGCTCTTCCTTCAGGCCCTCAACCCGCGCCTTTCGGATCTGCTCCAGTAATGGAGTAATCACTGTCATCCTCAGACAGATGTCTCGGATCGGGGCCGTTACCACCTTGCGGCTCAGGGCTTCGGCCACTACGTTGTCCATTCCCGGGTGGTAAAGGATCTTACAATCGTAATCCTTAACCACATCTAACCACTGACGCTGCCTCATGTTCAGATTCGACTTATCCATGAAGTGTCTTAAACTCTTATGATCTGTGTAAATGGTACTACAGACCCCATAGAGGTAATGCCGCCATATCTTGAGGGCGAACACCACAACCCCCACTTTAAATCATACATCGGATAGTTAGCCTCATGAGGCTTCAACTGTCTCGAGGCATAAGATATCACATGACCCCGCTGCATCAATACTGCTCCCAAGCCTATGATCGAAACATCAAAGTAAACTACAAAATCATATACACCCTCTGGCAGGGTCAAAATCGGTGCCTCGCACCATCGTTGTCTGAGCGTCTCAAAGGCTGCCTGTTGCTCAAGTCCCAGCGAAAAACTACCGACTTCTTGGTCAGTCGGGTCAATGGAACTGCAATCTTGGAGAAGTCCTGAATAAATATCCTGTAATACCCTACCAAACCCAGAAAACTCCGAATCTCAGATGGAGACCTCGGAACCTACCACTGCATCACAGCTTATATCTTGGCCGGATCGACCAGAATACCCTTCTGGTTGACGAGATGCCCAAGGAACTGCACTTCGACCAACCAGAACTCATACTTGGAGAACTTTGTGAAAAGTCTCTCCCTCGTCAATGTCTCCACCATCTCCCTCAGGTTCTCCTCATGCTGCTCCTGAGTCTAGGAGTAAACCAAAATGTCATCGATGAATACGATTACAGACCGATCCAACATCGGTATGCACACGCGGTTCATGAGGTCCATGAACGCGGCTGGAGCATTGGTGAGCCCAAATGGCATCACCACAAACTCATAATGACCATAACGAGTCCTAAAAGCTGTCTTCTGCACATCATCATCCCTGACTCGCATCTGGTGATATCCTGACCGTAGATTAATCTTGGAGAACCAAGATGCTCCCTGAAGCTGATCAAACAAATCATCTATCCTCAGAAGTGGGTAACAGTTCTTCACCGTTACCTTGTTCAGCTCCCAGTAGTCTACGCACATACGATGTGACCCATCCTTCTTCTTCACAAACAGGATCGGGGCTCCCAATGGTGAACTGATTGGCCTGATGAAACCCTTTTCTAGCAGCTCTTATGTAACATCCCAAAAATACAACCCAAAAAAAATTTGTTTGAAAGCTTTACTAAACCATAATATCAAATATTAAAAGATAAAATCATGAATCATGTATCTCAAAATGTCATAATAATTTATCAAATCGAAACTAGTGTCAAGATCATATCAAAATATCAGAGTCTAACTCACAGGCTAAAACTGTGGTGTGTGCCATGCCATCATCCCGAGCCCTTCCCTTTGCTAGCTGAAGTACCTGAAACAAAAACTGAAACTGTAAGCACGAAGCTTAGTGAGCTCCCCCAAACTACCACATACCATCCAATAACATATAAAGCACATATTGGGCCTCGCCCACTGCATCAGACCGATGTCCAGAACTGACCAGGGCCTTGCCCACTGCATCGGACTGAAGTCCGAAACTGTCTAGGGCCTTGTCCACTGCATCGGACCGAAGTCCGGAACTACTAAGGCCTTGCCCACTGCATCGGACCGAAGTCCGGAACTACTAGGGCCTTGCCTACTGCATCAGACCGAAGTCCGGAACTACTAGGGCCTTGCCCACTGCATCGGACCGAAGTCCGGAACTGCATCGGACCGAAGTCCGGAACTGCATCAGACCGAAGTCCGGAACTGACGGAACATAGCATAACATAATCATAGCATATAATATGAACACATATACTGTATACTGCATCGGACCATAGTCCGGAACACATAACACACACCATGCCTGTATCACAAAGACACCAAGCATACTGAACTACTGCATCAGACTATAGTCTGGAACTACTGCTAACTAGACGGGCCGGCATTGTGACCGTAGACCCGTTCCTACTGGAAGGAAACTCATCTCAAAGAACTGACTGCTGAAAATCCGAGTGAAAGATCCCTGACTGCTGTCCCGGCTGCTCTCCGGCTATCATGACCAATAAAACCCTTAATCAAAACGAGGATCCTTCTATGGGTGAAATGACTATTTTACCCCTGCTATGGTGTGGGTCATAACCAAGGCCCAAACCCTTTACTTCTTTCTAAGTCCACTAATGACCCATTAAAGGCCCACTAATGGCCCAATTTTCTAAATTGGGCCTAACTCCTCATATAGCCCTACTTAAGCCCAAAAATGCCTTTGGTCCATACTCTGACTCCTGCTGGCCCACTAAGGCCCAAAGTCCAAAATACAGCCCACACCGAGGCCCAAATACCCAAGGTCCAAACTGAATGCGTTACGCGGGGCGTACTCCGAAGTACGCTTAGCATAAGTGCTTGATGGCGAGTACGCTGGGCGTACTCACATGTACGCTCAGCGTAATACCCTGTTAAGTCCTTTCTCTATTAAGTGCTTAATATTCCGAGTCAAAAGCTACAAACTTAGATCTAAGTCTTATTCCATGCCTTAAACCATAAAGTTGCTTACTTGATGGCTTACATGACTCACATAAGCTCAAACTCTAAAAACAACAATCTATTTCCATGGAAATGGCTAGATCTCATGCATGGCTTCATGAAAGACTCAAAGACTGAAACTTTATTACTAAGAAGGTGTTTTGAGCCTCAAGGATGGCAACCCCAAGCTCAAAAACAGATTCACAAGATCAAGGTCCAACCTTTGGACCTAAAGAGGTCCGAAACTCCCATAACCCTAGATCTAGAATATGAGGAAGAAATTTAAGTGCTTTATACCTTCTTTTGTGACAAAAGGGTGAGCTTAGTCCAGATCCTTGAGCTCAAGCTTCTTTTCCAACCTTTCCTCTCCTTCTTCACAACTTTCTTTCACTAAAAGCACTCACAAAAGCAACTTCACACAATGAAGAGGGTAAGAACGAGTTAGGGTTTTCTTGTGGGTGAGGAGGCTGATAAGAGACCAGGGGGGAGGCTATAATGGGGTTTATATAGCTCTCAAACCCTGAAATTAGGGTTTAGTGTCTGATCGCGTACGCTGGGCGTACCTTATGGTACGCTGCGTGTATGCCTCTCATGACCCGCGCATCCAAAGACACTACGCCCCGCATACGCCGGGTTATGCCCCGCGTACGGCTTATGGGCAGCCTACATCTCGGCCCAAGAGTCTTAAGGTCCAATCCAAAATGTCAAGTCCAACCTTAGTCCAATATCTTTTAAGATGCATAATAAATTTATTAATACCTCGAGAGACGGATGTTACAATTCACCCCCACTTGAATTAGACTTCGTCCTCGAAGTCTGCTGCTACTGAATCTGTAAACAACTCCGGATAATGCTCCCTCATCTCCTCCTCGGACTCCCATGTCCACTCTGAACCCTTCCGGTGCTGCCACTGCACCTTTACTAGCTGAACTACCTTGTTCCTCAAGGTCTTCGTCTTCCGATCCAAGATCGCAATGGGTCTCTCGATGTAATTCAGGCTGCTATCAACCTGAATATCCTCCAATGGTACAACTGCTAACTCGTCCTCCAAACACTTCCGTAACTGAGATACATGGAACGTGTTGTGGATCTGGCTGAGCTCTGTTGGAAGATCCAAACGGTAAGCAACCCGACCCACCCGGGCTAAAACCCTGAAGGGACCAATGAATCTGGGGACCAGCTTGCCCCTTTTCCGGAACCTGATGACACCCTTCCAGGGTGACACTTTCAGGAGGACCATATCACCTACCTGGAACTCCAAATCAGAACGCCTCTTATCGGCGTAACTCTTCTGCCGACTCTGAGTAGTCTGGAGCCGGCTACGGACCTGCTGTATCAACTCTGTGGTCTTAAGCACCACCTCAGTGCTTCCCATGACTCTCTGACCGACCTCACCCCAACAGATTGGGGTCCTACACTTCCTCCCGTAGAGCATCTCAAAGGGAGGTCGGTCTATACTGGAGTGGTAACTGTTGTTATACGAAAATTCCGCTAATGGAAGGTACGTATCCCAACTGCCACCAAAATCTAGGAAACATGCCCGAAGCATGTCCTCGAGATTCTGAATCGTCCTCTCGCTCTGCCCGTCCGTCTGAGGGTGGAAAGCGGTGCTGAAAAGGAGACGAGTCCCCATCTCGTCATGGAACCGCTTCCAAAACCTGGAAGTAAATCGGACGTCTCGATCCGATACTACTGAAACAGGCACTCCATGACGTGCCACAACCTCTCGCACGTAAATATCGGCTAACTTCTCGGCTGATATGCTCTCCTGGATCGGTACGAAATGCACGCTCTTGGTCAACCGATCCACTATGACCCAAATCGAATCAACTCCACGTGCAGTCCTGGGAAGCTTAGTAACAAAATCCATAGTGATATCCTCCCATTTCCACACGAGAATGTCTAATGGCTGCATCTTGCCGTGGGGTCTCTGGTGCTCTGCCTTGACCTTCCTGCAGGTCAGGCATCTCTCCACGTACCAAGCTACGTCCCGCTTCATGCAGGGCCACCAATAATCGGGTCGAAGATCTCTGTACATCTTCGTCTCCCCTGGGTGGATGGAGAACCGAGACTTGTGGGCCTCATCCATCAACACATGCCGTACTCCTCCCCAGTACGACACCCAAACTCTCCCATGAAGGGTCAACAATCCTCGACTGTCATAATCGAAAGAAACTACTCGGCCCACGATCCTCTCGCACTTCTGTCTTTCCTCTTTTAGGCCCTCAATCTGTGCCTCTCTAATCTGCTCCAATAATGGAGTAATCACTGTCATCCTCAGACATACATCTCTGATCGGGGCCGTCATCGCCTTGCGGCTCAGGGCGTCGGCCACTACGTTGGCCTTTCCCGGATGATAAAGGATCTCATAATCATAGTCCTTAACCACATCTAACCACCGACGCTGCCTCATGTTTAGATTCGGCTTATCCATAAGGTACCTCCAACTCTTGTGATCCGTGTAAATGGTACAACGAACCCCATAGAGGTAATGCCTCCAAATCTTGAGGGCGAAAACCACCGCCCCCAGCTCTAAATCGTGTGTCGGATAGTTATCCTCGTGAGGCTTCTCTTGGGTTATGAGCATTCTAACACTCCTAAGTGTACATGCAACCCTAAATACCTTGGATCTATGTTTTCTCTTTTATACATACAATTATGAACATCCAAGGTATTATCCTAATCTAGCATACAAAATAATAAATATAACAAGATAGAATACATACCTCTTTGATGTAGAATGTCTTCATGAAGCTTGAGTGCCTAGTGCCCCAAGTGTGACACCTCAAATGGTTCACACAACACCAAATACACTTGGAATAACTTGAGAGAAACTTGAACACTCCTTGAAATCGTCTAGCCCTCACACTCACACATTAGTCACGATTTCTTGAGCCATGGGATTCTTTTATATGGTGGCTATTAGGGTTACACCATGTAACTCATAACTTTACCCATTCCTTATGCTCCATGGATTTTAACCTCCATGGAGTATCCATGGGTCACCCCATGGACTTAGTCCAACATAAGGAATCTTGGATCACAAGCCCACATATATAAGAATGAATGATTTACACAATCAACCCATATATTTAATTAGTCTCCTTTTGATCACTTAATTAATTCCAAATTAATTCTTGATCAATACTAATTAAATAACCTTATTAATATATTAGAACTTATAATATATTAACCAACCTTAAGTGTTATTTCTCTCATTATAGTCTATCCAAATGCATGATGCCATGCAACCCAAATGGACCATGCCGGGTCGGGTCAAGTCTTACCAATTATAGTTATGGACTTAGACATTAATCCAACAGTCTCCCACTTGGATAAGTCTAAAACTATTATTGTGTATGACTTCAGCAACCGATCAGCAATCGTAGCTCTCAAAAGCTTCTGTCGAACTCTAACCTTGTCAATGAACTCTGACCTTTGTCAATGACTTGTCCATTAGATAAGGGATCATATATTCCTCCATTCTAGATATCATATGGACTGAGACATGGATTATCAATCATTCTCTCTGTCCATTTGTTGTTTCCCGATTTCCGATTCATGATGACTGACTGATTGAACAAATCAAATCAGTCCTGGCTTGGACAAGCACTCACATGTATCATCTTTAAATCATCGAGGGGCCCACAGATATCGCTTTTATCCCGAAGGTAAAAGGAATGGATAAACTTCGACTCATATGGCTTGTTCTACTACTTGTTGAATCATACACAAAGGCACGTTTTATAACATCGAGTTACCAATGCGTTTTCGTGCAATCAATGTATAACCAACTCATAGTAACAACTCATATCTCTAGGTTTGAAGAATATAAGATATTATCGTCTCATGATCACTCGTGATAAAATCCATGAAGTGATTCAAATGAGCGCGGGTTGAATCCAATACTCAGAACTTATGAGCACTCATGAGTGTTGTAGCACCACTTTGTCCACCAACTTGGACCTCTACAAACCAACCCATGACAATCTTGATTCATATCTACTTCCAACATATGACCGACTGTGGATGGTTTGAATAACTTAATCATTCAGGAAGAGCGACTTAGTTATTCTGGAAGTCAAAACATGCAAAGTGAAACACAAGAATAAATGAATCAAATATGGTATCAAACCCTATGAATATAAATAAACACTTTTATTTATCACCATACTGATTACTCATTATTCATTGTTTCGGTTTTATCAACTTTATACTTGAATTTAAAACAATAGTTGTCCCATGCTCCAAGCATGTACACTATGTTTTCTAAACACTAGTCATGCCATACACCAAGTATGCATACTATGTTTGTCTATGATCTTTACTTTGTAAAATAGATCAATTGAACATCACTCCAATGATCCTCTTTTCACACTCCCAAATCCTTACTGCAAATGCAAGAATTCCAATATTCATGCCATTTACTGAAATCTGTTAGATTCTAAACTTATATGCATTGATCCTCTTAATGATTATGCACGAAGTCAGAAAGACTTGACAACAATCATTACAGAGCATTCCAAAGGAGATCAGCTCCTTGGAAACATCCTTCTTTCATTAAGTTTCCTAATCTTACACAGATTGAATAATTTCTAACTTTGAAACATTTCCATATTCCATTTTGACTATCACTTCTGAACAACAGTTGCCTCCTTACAGATTATGTCAATATGGTCCTTCCAGAATTAACATTATACTTCCAACTGTCCTTGAGCAACCAATCTTTGGTAAACCTTAGATTGTCCTCGACAATTGCTTAATCATTTTAGTCATATCCAATTCTAGACCTTTTACCTTCATAATGCCCCAGGCATTTGGAAAATTTTAGAAAAGATGAATATAGCACATGTAATCGATCCTATATCCGAAGCATATGGGACACGATTCATGATGTCTCACATAAAGACTAAACCAGTCTTTTGCTATAATATTTCCATTTCAATTTGCCAAGTTCTCAAAATTCAGATTATGAAAAGGGATGTCATAATCATAATCGAATTTTAGAACGCAAATAATGGACCCATATATAGAATTTCCTTATGTTGAGCCATTCCAACATAAAATTCATATATATATATCCTTGATTAAATACGATTAAAATCTCAATCTAAGCTTTTAGAATTGAAATGAAGTATAATTTCCTCTCCCTTAATTATAGCAAAACAACTTTTTCAACCCCTGCAACCTCACGAATTGAAACTTTTGTTTTCTATAATTAACATTGCTAACTTGCAACCTTTGTCATAATTATCATGCTCCCACTAACATGATGATTATTAGCATAACACTTATGCTCCCACTAGCTTTGACATGTACTCAGAAATCAGCTGACTTTCTTACCAAAGTTCAGATTTCTAATACTAGATTGTTTTGATAAAACTTTATCAAAATCATACACCTCTCTTAGATAGCTCACATGTGTGTCTAAACAATTTTAGAACTATGAAAAGGGATGCCGTAATCATAGTCTCAATTGTTTAGACCTTTGCCACTTATCACAAGTCCATGTTAGTGTGCCGGTAAACCACACACGCTCCACTAACGACTTTGAGAATGCAAATATCACAATTGCTATCTAGCTAAAATCTACTTAGTGAAAGTGTTTCCTCACCATCATTTTCATGAATCGGAGAGAAACCTTATGACACTTAGATTTAATAGTGTATGTGTTCTTATCCATGTGAATTTGTCAAAACCATAATCACAAGACAAGGTTAGTGACAAATCCAAACTCATATTGATTAAACTTGTGCAATCTTAAATTCTTGCCATTTGGCAGCTCAGGTGCCTGCCATTGCTTCCAAGTAGTTGTGCAACCAATTGAGAACTCTCAGAACTCCTATGCAAAGCCAACTTGAATAGGCACAAAAATTTCAACACGATAGGTTATAAACCTCAAGTCGTGTGCTAGTGAAGGACTTTAGGTTTTATTCTTGATTAAGTCTTGAAACTTTCAAGAGCTTTAAGACTTCCACTGTCCTCTTGACATATAAGACTCCCTTGTCAAATATTCAAGAGATAGTGCGGATTCTTTATCAAGACTAACACTTTACACAATTGGCCTAAGTTGGTCTCTGTTTTATCCAAAACATCACAACTTACCAATTTCAAATGTACAAGAGTAGATAACCTTTTACTCTTACATTTGACTAGTGTTAACAAACCCTCTTTAAGATATGTCACTCAAGTTACAATCTTGGAGTATGACTCTAAGAATTGTTTTGGAACGAAGTATGACTCATCTTTTTGATTTAACCATTTCAACAATTCATGACTCCTCTTCTTAGTCATAAGAATGCACTAAGATGACTTTAGAGGACCAATTGTGATATGGTATCTTAATCATTAAGATGATCATAAACATGATACTAAAGTACTCTCCTATCTTTTCAGATTTGAGAAACTTTTATCTTTCTGCCATACTTTGATTTTTCTTATTCGTTCTGTCTCACATTGAAACTTCTCCACTGCTACAGACTTATACTTAAACTTATAAGTATAACCATATTTACCGAACTTAAGTAAATCATGACGAATAGTCTTCTTGATCTTTTGTGGTGGACTTGACCAGTGCACAAGAATGTGTACTCGATCCCTTAGTCCTTTCCTTATTCACATAAGGAATTAGTCTTAATTTTCCAAGCTGAAAGTTCTCATTCATCATACTATACAACTTGCATGATTCCAAGTTTCGGTCCAATTGAACCTTGGGTGATGAGAATCTTTCCTTATTTGGTAATATTAGACACTACCACAACCGAAAGAATCAAATCCATTTTTCCAATATTGCTATCAATGGAATCTTATAAGCAACAACTTTTCACAAATGCCATTGTAAGGATACTTAAAATAAATAAAATCAAAACCTTTTTCTTTTATTTTAAAACTTTGCGGAAAAACTTATCCTTACAATCCATATGAAAACCTTGTTGTTATCTATTCCTAAGCAATATAAATATCATAACTCTTAAGTAATAGCCCAAAATTCTGATCACCGAACCATGCGATTGAAATCCATCTTCGCGATCAGAATCAGCATGTACTTAATAGAGTTAGACAATGGACTTTACCTGAAATAGAGCCAAACTTATTGACTTTAACATCCTTAGATAAATTTGGCAGCTTCGTAACCAATGCCCCTTCCTTTGGCAATAGTTACCTATGGACCCTTGATAATGGGACTATCTCAGACTTCGCCTCTCTCTTTACCATTGGGTCAACCGAGTTGACTATGGCCGATCCCTTTCCATTGGGAAGAGAGAGCTTTACTGGATATCCAATGTCATCATTGTCAATGTCCATAGCGTTTTAGGAAGTTGATCTTAGCAAATAGATAAGATCATTAAGGGTCTTGTCTTAGTCTGTTTCATAGGATTCCCAAAAGAACTCACTATGTGACTTAGAAAGTAGTTGAGCCACCAACTTTCTCAAGACTTTGACACCCAACTCTCCCGGCTTGTCAATATGTGACTACATCTCCAAGATGTGATCACACCTAGACCTTGCCTTGCCAATAGGGCTTGAGTGACCTTAAACTTTTTAGGAACTTGTGGGTTAGGGAGAATAATTGGAGGAGGTGAAAGAAGTATGATATCCATGGGACATCATCTTCATTTAGGAAAGTTTGTTTCAAGAGATTTGGGAAGATCATAAATGTCTAGACCAGACATCTTTGTGGGAGATATTCAAGATAGTTGATTTAAAGTCCTTAATATGACACCCAATATGAAATATTAAGGCTAGGACCCAACAAACTATTTTATAACTTAGAAGAGAGATGCCGTAATCCAAGCTATAAAATATTTGAAGGTAGGTGAATGACGATTCACCAATTTCCACCATGAAAAACGAAATAATTTATTAGGTTTTAATTGGATTTGAAAGTCCTAGATCTTTGAGATTCATTGAACTGTTCAAAGGCATGTTTCAATCTCGAGTGTGCCCTTTAGGTTTTGTGACTGGGATGCCGAGGATCACAAAACAAGGTGTGAATAACCATGCAAATATACTTGGTACCCTTAATATTTACCCCTTAATCAGTGTGTCGGTTAACCACACACGCTCCACCGATACTATGATAAATATTAAGTTACCCTTTGCCTACCTTGTTAAGTCCAGGTTAGTGTGCCGGTTAACCACACACGCTCCACTAACGACTTAAGCAAAGTGAAAAGTGTAATTTCATGGGTTAGCACCAAATTCACATTTTCCTAAGTAACTAAGATTGGGTATTAATAAGAGTTTAGTTACTTAGTATTTATCATTAATACTTTTAATGAAAGGAGAATTATAGTCCTTGTCCTACCCGTTCGGCTAACGACCCTCCACCAGTCAAGGAAGCGGTGGGTGAGAGTGGACACCCATTAAACTGCCATTTTATAGGCAGTAACCTTATACCCCCCTTATAGACCGGCTTCGTGAATGAGGCCTACTAACGGTAAGACTGACTTTACTCTTATACATATATATAAATATTATTAACTTATAATATTATAAAGTATAAGGGTTGAATTTTAACTTTTAAAATTCTAAGGGCTAACTTGGAATTAAAGTATTCATAAGTGAAAACTTTTCAAATTCCAAAACTTGAGGGCAAGTTTTGAAACTATTCAAAACTAATTAATTCCATAACTTATGAGTTTAAAGTAGTTTTAATTAAAAAAAAAAAAAAAAAAAAAAAAAAAAACTCTTCAAGTTCCATAACTTGAGGACAAGTTATGGAAGACTTTAAACTAATTAATAAAAAAAATAACTTTTTTTATTGTAACTTATGGAACTAATTAAGGTTACACTTTTTTTTTTAATTTAATGAAGAGACTCTTGAACCTCCATAACTTGAGGACAAGTTATGGAGTCATAAAACCATTTAATTAGAACTAGACTCTTCATTTTGTAACCTTTGCCAACTTTTATGAGTTTTATGATTCTTAAATGTGACTTTTCATATAACTTGAGGACAAGTTACAAAAACACACCTTGGAATCAACTCTTAGATTAAAATGGATTGAAAACAACTATTTCACACAACTTTTCTATTAATCTAAGAACCTCATAAGAACAAGATAATTCAAATCATCAATCTTCAAGAAATTAGCATGAACATACAAACTAATACAAATCTTGAAATTATGACAATTATCTTAGAAATTGGATTAGCATGAACATTACCACATCAAAAACAAGTTTATAATGTTGGATTAATGTCTAAGTCCATAACTATAATTGGTAAGACTTGACCCGACCCGGCATGGTCCATTTGGGTTGCATGGCATCATGCATTTGGATAGACTATAATGAGAGAAATAACACTTAAGGTTGGTTAATATATTATAAGTTCTAATATATTAATAAGGTTATTTAATTAGTATTGATCAAGAATTAATTTGGAATTAATTAAGTGATCAAAAGGAGACTAACTAAATATATGGGTTGATTGTGTAAATCATTCATTCTTATATATGTGGGCTTGTGATCCAAGATTCCTTATGTTGGACTAAGTCCACGGGGTGACCCATGGATACTCCATGGAGGTTAAAATCCATGGAGCATAAGGAATGGGTAAAGTTATGAGTTACATGGTGTAACCCTAATAGCCACCATATAAAAGAATCCCATGGCTCAAGAAATTGTGACTAATGTGTGAGTGTGAGGGCTAGACGATTTCAAGGAGTGTTCAAGTTTCTCTCAAGTTATTCCAAGTGTATTTGGTGTTGTGTGAACCATTTGAGGTGTCACACTTGGGGCACTAGGCACTCAAGCTTCATGAAGACATTCTACATCAAAGAGGTATGTATTCTATCTTGTTATATTTATTATTTTGTATGCTAGATTAGGATAATACCTTGGATGTTCATAATTGTATGTATAATAGAGAAAACATAGATCCAAGGTATTTAGGGTTATGAGCATTCTAACACTCCTAAGTGTACATGCAACCTACATCTCGGCCCAAAGAGGGTTATTTTGTATGCCTCTCATGACCCGCGCATCCAAAGACACTACGCCCCACGTACGCCGGGTTACGCCCCGCGTACGGCTTATGGGCAGCCTACATCTCGGCCCAAGAGTCTTAAGGTCCAATCCAAAATGTCAAGTCCAACCTTAGTCCAATATCTTTTAAGATGCATAATAAATTTATTAATACCTCGAGAGACGGATGTTACATCTTACAGCTGCGTAGACAACTCCTGCATCTCGGGAGGAGCCAACCGATATGGTGCCTTGGCTATCGGAGCCGCACCAGGAACCAGGTCAATCCTAAACTCAACCTGTCTCTCCGAAGGTATCCCAGTTAAATCCTCCGGGAATACGTCCAGATACTCTCGCACTACCGGTACATCATCAACTGTCGCCTTACCCTTATCTCGGGTATCCATGACATAAGCGACGTATCCGGTGCAACCCTGCTGAAGGTGGCGCCTCGCCCTCGCTGCTGAAAAGAGAATCGGTCTGCGATGTGGCCTCTCACCCTGAATCACTAGCTCTCCTCCACTAGGAGTGCGAACCCTCACTAGCTGCTGCTCACAGTCGATCACTGCCCCATTGGGGCTCAACCTGTCCATACCAACTATAACCTTTATGAACCAAATCCACTAAGAACTGCTCATCAAATAACCGTAATGTATATCCTCTATGAACCCTCGCGACCCTGACGGTCCTGTCATCTGCTATCTCTACAACAAGTGGGTAATCCAGCTCCCCTGGAGCTCTACTAAATCGCTTGCTAAGTGTGAGCGACACAAAAGATCGGGTAGCTCCTGAATCAAACAGTATCATAGCTGATATATCGTTCACTAAGAACGATCATATAACAAAACTCATAAACATAAGAAATAATCAGAAATAAATAAGAGATAATGGAGAAGATACATACCCGTAACCACATCAGGAGCTACATGTGCCTCCTCTGCTGTCAACTGGAAGAATCTGCTCTTCGCCACTGGCGCCTCAGCCCGACCCTGACGGCCGTCTGTAATCCTCAATGTAGTAGGGGCGGGTGCCGTCACCTTTCCTGCTGCTGCTAAAATCGGACACTGGGACCTCTTGTGGCCCCTCTGATTGCACTGAAAGCAAATCAGATCAGATAATGTGGTGGTAATGGTGGTAGAAGCAGCCGTACAATCCCTGCTCACATGCCCTGTTCGGCCGCATTTGAAACAGCCCGAACTCCCCGCCCTGCACGTCCCCTCGTGCGATCTGCCACACTTGCCGCAGCGGCCTCGGCCCTGCTGGCCCTTCCCTTGGGAATCTGTCTTGGGCTTCTTGCCCAAGCCCTCCACGCCAGACATCGACTCTGGCTTCCTCTTGCTCTCCATCTCTAAATCAATCTCCCTCTCACGAGCCCTCACAATCATGTCCTCCAGCGTCTTGCAGCTGGAGCGGCTCACAAACCGGCGGATATCACTCCGCAACATCTCATGATATCGGGCCTTATTCATCTCCTCGTCTGCCACGTACTGCGGAACAAGAATGGCCCTCTCCCTGAACTTGGCAGTGATCTCCGCCACTGTCTCTGTAGTCTGCTGGAGGTCCTGAAACTCTCTAGCAAGCTGCTACACCTCAATAACAGGTGCGAACTCAGCCCTGAACCTAGTCGTGAAATCACTCCAGTTCATCGCATCCAAAACTGTATCATCACCAACGACTCGTCCGACCTCCTCCCACTAATCACGTGCCCTGTCCTTCAGAAGACAGGACGCTAGTCTGACCTTGTCCCCCTCAGGACATCTGCTGGTGCGGAATGCATTGGCGACATCAGCCAACCATCTAGTACTCGCAATGGGGTCCCGAGCCCCATGATAGTCAGGAGCTCCACATGCCCTGAACTCCCGAAAGGTGAGTGTGCGCGACCCCATCATGGCTGCCACCTCAGTACGGAAAGCACTAAATCTCTCATCCATAAGCTCCAGGATACCCGAGCCGAAGATTACAGGAGTCTACTCAAGAATACTGTGCATGATCTCTGAGGAGATGAACTCCCTAGTCTGCTCATCTAGCTGTTCGGCTCCAAATCCTGAGCCTAATCCCTCACCGGCACCTGAACTGCCGACTGCTGGTCTAGGGCGTAAAACCACCATTCTGAAAAATATACCATAACAATCATCAGTATACACATCATATCTCGAGGGATCTAACATACTACAAGTTTCCCGGGTTCATCTTAGCCTTCCTTGAGTTGAGTACGGATCCTCTGCTTTCAGTAGTACGGGCCCATACTACCTTCCACATCTATCCTTACTTTCCTCAAGAACTGCCTTGACTCCACCAAGTCCCTTCTACTACTACTGATGATCTCATACTAAACTCTTCCTAGGCTTGCCCTAGGGTAATCACCAACCCACTCTCCGCCATCAGCTGCATAAGAAGTCCCTGCTACCTCCCCCTAACTAGCTCGTGAATACTATTATATATCACTAAGACTAGATAATTCTTCGAATGAGAGATCCTACGCTACAACGGTTGGACTTAAACAAGAGCTGCGTAATAGAGCTAGACCTAACCTTCTGAAATTATCTAATCCTCACAATATGTAACGTAACATATTCACTTATTAGTTAGTAAAAGATAACTAAAATTCCTAAAAGCACAAAGCAAGCAACATTCAAGCATCGAGTAAACATAATCAAGCATATCTCTCTCAGGCTATTTCTGACTAATCTGTACTAGCATGCAGTTCATAAAGCTGAAATACATATAATAGGCACATAAGGCATCCTTCCTAGATCCTTAGTCCTAATCTAGCATGTTGTTCTTATAAAGTTGATAATCATAACATAACATAAACTTGTATGAGTAATTTGGGAGTACTTACTTGAGCTCGGCTGGTTGAATGCACCACACCCTTTTCTCTTTTCAAAGTTCTTTTCTTTTTCAATTTTTTTTTGCTTTTTCTAAAACTCTTTTATTTCCTCAAAATCCTTTTTACAAAAGTTGATTTTCCTTTTGAAAATTTCTATACCAATTCCTTATTTTGAGTTCAGACACACCCGAAAGTGTGCCCGAATCTCTCAAACCAAGGCTTTGATACCAACTTGAAACATCCCAAAAATACAAGCCAAAAATTTCGTTTTCGAATCTTAATATAAAACCATAATTCATCCATAATCATAAAGAAAACCATGTATCATGTATTTCCAATCATCATATCAAATACTATAACAAAACCATATGGTAAAAATATCAGAGTATAACATCCCAGGCTGAAACAGTGATGTGTGCCATGCGATCATCCCGAGCCCTTCCCTTTGCTAGCGGACGTACCTGAAACCAAAACTGAAAACCGTAAGCACGAAGCTTAGTGAGCTCCCCCAAACTACCACATATCATACACATATAACATTCAACTAAGAGATACGGGCCCCGCCCACACTCATGGAGATACGGGCCCCGCCTATACTCCGTTGACTCTGAGATACGGGCCCCGCTCACACTCAGCTACTTCGATATACGGGCCCCGCCCACACTCAACTGTTATGAGATACGGGCCCCGCCCACACTCAGTTACTAGACAAACATACAAGTATCATACAGACAACAAGTATAACTAAATCTATCAATCAGGCATATATCCATAATCAAACTCAGCTATGAGATACGGGCCCCGCCCACACTCAGCTACTAACATATCATGCTACGGGCCGACCTTGGTGCCTTAGAACCATTCCTACTGAAAGGGAAACTCACCTCGCAAGACTAACTGCTGAAAACTAGAGTGAGGAATCCCTGTCTGCTGCTCCGGTGACTCTCTGGCGATCAACTTCCATAATAACACTTAATCAAAATCTGATAATCCTTCTTAGGGTAAAATGACCATTTTACCCCCTGGTCAAAGTCAACTCTCTAGTCAAAGTCAATATTATGGGTTGACCAACTCGCCGAGTCAACCTTTTGACTCGCAGAGTTCTGTAACTCAGAAATCTTGAAATCACGACACGACTCGTCGAGTTCCCTTATGGACTCGACGAGTCCTTCTGTCTGATTGGCCATCTTAACAGATTAAGCCCATATCTTCTAGATCCAAGGTTCTTAGCTCGTTTGTCCACTTGAAAGGCCTTCCTAAGGGTAAAGTTTCCAACTTTACCCGTTCATAGCTCTTCTAAAAGGGTTTAGACAAAACCCTAATTCCTATAAGACATGAATCTTGTCCAAAAGGCCATAGAACCTCAAATCCACGCATACAAATCCAGATCTAGGGTTTTAGCATCTATTAGACACATAAAGCTCCGAGCTTTCCTTCCATGCATGGTCTTTTAGGGCTAAAAAGACCATAAACTTGCTTATATGCTTGCATGGGGCTTCCATGGTCATAATGTTTGCACCTTTATGCCATGGAACCCTTTCTAGATCCTAGATCTGAGATATAAGTCACTTGGGACGTCGCAACCCAAGGACCAAGGTTCTTGACCCAAAACTTTCATAATATGGAGATAACTAGATCTAAGAGAAGAATGATCAAGTTGGAAACTTGATTACCAGAAAATGCAGTAAATGAAGTGTAGCTCCTGGATCTACTTCTTCCCCTTTGAGCCTTCTATCTTCTTCTTCTTCCACAAGCTTCACAATCCATAAAAACACTCAGAAGTGGCAAGAACTAGCTCCAAATCATTTATGGCATATTAGGGTTGCGATAATAGGGTTTTGAGGTGATTGAGGCTGGGGTGGAGGCAAAATATGATGTTTAAATAGGGTGCAAACTCTGAAAATTAGGGTTTCCTCCTGATGGACCTACTCGCCGAATCCAAGCTCGGACTCGTCGAGTAGACCATTTAAATCCCGCGACCAAGCTGGCACCTACTCGACGAGTTAGGGCTACCAACTCGTCGAGTAGCTCTTACAAAATGAATATTTTAATGAATTAAATGCGTATCAGGAACGGAGCGTTACAGTATTAGTCTAAGTGAAATGACTACATAAACTCTCCTGAATAGATTTCAGGTACACGCTGCAAAACTTATTATATCATATAAACTAACAGATTACCTTTCATATCTCCTATAAAAATGGTCTTTGTGCTTGTTAAAAATATATGGTTTTGGTCTAAAAATGTTTGTTGGTGCATTAGTGGTCCAATTTTAGATACCTTATGTGCTTTTGGTCCCTATGGTTAGCATCTTTTTGTGGTTTTGGTCCATACCCTACATGAAAAGACAAATATGTCCTTGAATATTTTTTTTTCATTTTCTTTTAATTATTTACTTATTACTCGAATTAAAGAAAACGAAAGGAAAAATTCCACCAACCCACCCCTCTTATCCCCTCCCTCCACTCTTATCTTCTGTAAACAAATTTTTTAAAAAAAAAACACTCTTCCATAGTGCACACTCCAAGAGCCAAAAGGTTTTTCAGTCTGTCTCCCCCTGTTTCGGCACCGATGTTCGTCACCCTCTTCCGTTATTGGGGTCCATCGCCTTTTCTAACACTGGTGCCCATCGCTTTTTTTCACCACCGGTGTCCTTCGTCCCCTTTGTTGTAACCAGAGCCTATCATCGACGTCCACCATTATCACCCCTAACCCTCTGTTCAAAACTTCGACCATTCGTACCATCAACTTCTGTTTAACTTCCTGTTTTCCCAAACACAAATCTCTGGAAGAAGCTTAGTCGTCGTCCGTGTCGTCTTCTGTAACGACGATTATCGACCTCCATCAATGATTGGTAAAAAAGCTTGAAATCAATGCGTACACACTTGCAAATCCAAAAAAGCTTGAAATCCACACACACACACACACAAATCCATGGCAAAAAATAGACGAATATTTGTTTGGAAAATCATAGCTCCAACGGAGGGCGAAATATATATTGGTTTTTGTTTGTTTCATTGTTTAGATCCGGACAAGTGAAGGAGGTGGTGGTGGAACTGAATTATAGGAGGGGGAAGCGATGGTAGAAGGGGGTCATGTGGAGAGAGAGGGAAAGAGCGAGAGAAACTTAATCGTTGAACCCAAACCCTAACATTGTTGTTATTGTTTTTGTTTGCAAAACGTAGATCCGATCTGCAAACCATAACTCTGGTAGCGGTGACTTAGATTTATTTGGGGACGAAGCGAGGTCACTAGGGTTGTAAATAACGACATCGTGTATGAGGTGGTCCATCTTATCAAGCGGTTGCAGTGGCTTAGCGGAGCTTGAACACACAAAGAAAGATAAGGCATCGGCTGAATTCCGACGAGAATGGAGGTCGCCGACAATGGTTGTGGACACCGGTGATGGAAGGTGGAATTGGTGATGATTGAGGTTCAATATTCCTCCGCAGTGTCATAAGTATTATGATAGAGATGAGAGGGGAGTTAGTTTTTTTTTTTTTTAAGTTAATTAAAGGTAAATTAATTTAATTAAAGTTTTTCAGCAATTAAAGAAAATGAAAAATATAAATTATAAGGACATAAAAGTAATTTTAAGTGTATAGGGACCAAAATCACTAAAAAAATGTAAGATTGGATCACTCATGACTATCAAATCTTTTTAGACAAAAACACGTAATTTTAACAACTAAATAAACAATTTTTATAATTTTGTCTAAAATAAAATAACCTTTTTAGTGTTTTCCCATACAAAATTGTATTGCTTTAAAGGCAAGACTCTTGTGCAGAAGTTGTCGGAGGTGGAAATTCACAGAAAAGAGAAAGTAAGAGAAAAAAAAAAAAAAAAAAAAACCCGAAAACTATGTATTTAAAGAAAAAGAGCACCTATATGCTATATGCTATGCCTTTTAGCCATTCTAAAAGACAATATTCCTTTCTTAAGCATATAGTATATAACAAATAAAAAAATTAAGATTAAAAATAACCATAACACATTCAAATTATTATTAAAAGACAGGTATATGTTGTGATCAACTCAATTTTGATTTCCATTATTTAAAAATATCGTCACACATGACATATATAGTCCAACCAAAGTGGACGTTGGTTTAATTAAATCGTAATCCTCATAAAACAAATAAACAAAAGTAACTTGAAAAACCAAAAAGTCAAAAATGGTATCTCATAACATGGGTCATTGGAAGAGATTTTATATTATTTTTCATGAGAATAATGCTTCAGCCCTACATCCTTTTTAATCAAATTAATTAATATGTATCAATAATTTTTATTCAAATTTATTTTTAATCATAATATCATTGAATAATAATCAAAATTTGTAGGTTTTTTTTAATCACTTAAACTCTTTAAAAAAACTTAATACTTTAAGTTTTGATTTTGTTCGGTTGTCATCCATTTTCATTTTGTTAACTTAAAACCGATTATATACGACGACATATTCAACCTTTTGATAACTTAATACGGTAAATTAATACAATGATATATTCAACTTTTTGATAACTTGTAACGAGCAAATAATACAATGACATTCAACTTTTTGATAACTTGCAACCTTAAACATGATATAGTAAAAGTTTGATCAATTCAAATTCAGACATGTTAACTGTTTGCATGTTCTGCAATGCATGCATGTAAATGTACGAAAAGAGAGAGCAGGTTACCAAAACCACCATTATTATATATAATTCCAACTTTATCCACTGTAGTCTCCCTTTCCAGTTGGCAAATGAATGATATTTATATAGAATAAAATAATATAAAAAAATCTTAATCCTACAAGTCATTGAAAATCACAGTTATGGCACAATCCCAACATCTCCAACAACTCATGAGTTTATAAACTAAATATCCATCAACTACTTCTTTTCACGAGCAACGGTATGTCTTCTGTGTTTTAGTGTCTGTATTCTTCTTTTATGTCTTACGTACATGCATAAGTAGCAGGTGAGATTTCTGATCGACATCTGGAATCTTACTTCTACTTTCAACTAATCTCAGTTTTATTAATCATTCAAGATAACATTGATTAGATAGTTTAATATGATATGATATGACTTAAATCCAGGAGTTACTTATTGTTTTCATTCTCTATAAATTCAATCCGAGGTTAACGAATCTGTACAAAAAGAAGTGGGAGAGAAGGTGAAAACTGAAAAGGCGACAAAAATGAAAGGATTTTGCTTGATCATTCTGGGTGTTCTAGCAATTCTTGGATCAGTTGAAGGTGATTTGGAGATGGGATTTTATGGGAGTTCATGCCCTAAAGCTGAAAAGATTGTTCAAGACTACGTGAATCAACATGTCCCCAATGCTCCATCGCTTGCAGCTGCTCTTATCAGAATGCATTTCCATGATTGTTTTGTCAGGGTTAGTATATTCTTTTTAGCAAAAGTTTAATTTAATTAGCTGTGTTCATAATTTAATCGATAAGTTACATATAATGCAGAAAAACAACTTAAGGGCATCACAATATATGATAATGTTCATATCATTATTAATATTTTACCGTATCCATTAAACACCAACTAAACATTCCACATTATTCATTTTTTCTATTGAACTATGTATTGTGGATGATATAATAGATAATGCTATGAAATAGGCATTTCGACTTAAATTTATTTTTTGTACGTTTTTTCCTTCATTTAGTGTCTATAATCACTTTCACAAGTGTGCCATAGTTTTTTCAAATATCATTTAAACATCTAGAAAAAAAAAACATAGCCTAACTATAGCATGGTCATTCAAGTCGTTCATTTTAATTATTGTGGGTCCTGTTTTTTTTATTTCTTCTCTGCTAATTAAGCAGGTAGACCCTTGTACTTTCACGTTTTTTATGCATGCGAAATGACTATTTTTGTCTTGGAGCCCTTACCTTGACATGACAAATTAACAAGATAGGTTCTTAAAGTGACAATCAAAACATGACACGTTGTTTAGTTTCATCAAAACATAATTTGAAATTTGATATTTTAGTTTTCAATTATTATAAAATGACCATTTTGACCTTGCTAACATTATTGTTGTTTGGAAATTGGAATAGGGTTGTGATGGATCAGTGCTTTTGAATTTTACTTCAGCCTCAGGGAATCAAACAGAGAAAGTGGCAGTTCCAAACCAAACAGTTAGAGGGTTCGATTTCATTGATAGATTGAAGAGTTTACTTGAAGCAGAATGCCCTGGCATTGTTTCTTGTGCTGATATTGTTGCTCTTGCTGCTAGAGACTCAATTGTTCTTACTGTATGACCAATTCTAACTTTTTTTTAAGACCCATAAAATTTAAAATAAAATATAACAATAACGCTTTTTTATTATTATTTCCGGTTTAATTAAATAAAGGGTGGTCCTACATGGAGAGTGCCTACGGGTCGAAGAGATGGACTGATGTCAAACGCATCCGAGGCATTAGCCCAAATCCCGGCTCCATTCGATAACATTACAATCCTCACACAAAAGTTTGCAAATAAAAGTCTTGATTTGAAGGATCTTGTCTTGCTTTCTGGTACGTATCTTTTTTATCTATTTATTTAATTATTTTATGCAAAAAAGTTATTATTCCAGTAACCCACGAGCTAGCCCACACTAATGTCATGTTCCCCACCTGGCTGACAAAAGCCGAATCCATATTAAAATTAAAAGTCTCACACTGTAGCTGCTCAGACTGTAACCCTTGGCCGTTTGTTTTGTTTCAGGTGCTCATACTATTGGAATCTCACATTGTCCATCATTTACAAACCGTCTATACAATTTCACGGGTGTGGGCGATCGTGACCCGACACTGGATAGCGAATATGCGGACAATCTCAGATCAAGAAAATGTAGAATACAAAATGACACAACAACAATAGTTGAGATGGATCCCGGAAGTCGTAAGACTTTTGATCTTAGCTACTACACGTTATTACTAAAGCGTAGGGGCTTGTTCGAGTCTGATTCAGCTTTGACTAGGAACTCCAACACCTTGACTTTCATCAACCAACTCCTTCAAGGATCAATTGCTAATTTCTACACTGAATTCGGATTATCCATGGAGAAAATGGGTCAAATCGGGGTCAAAACTGGAACCACGGGTGAAATTCGAAGGAACTGTGCAGTTGTAAACAGTTAAAGAGTGTGAATTTTGGTATAGGATCTCCGTTTATATGTTTTGGTTATTTCGTATTTAAATTTTGTGGGGTTGTTTTATTTGATAGACAACAAATAAAAACGTGATTGTGAGTTGTGAGTTTTATTACTGATACTTGTAAAATAAACGAATAAAATGATATAGAAATGGCTTTGTTTTTATTTTCCAAGTAATATTTTGTCGGTGGCAACATATAAAACGACATATATAGTTTTGACTCGATACTTCATACTAGCCAAAATCACGTGGTCACCTCAATCCAACATTCCAACTACATCCAGTGTCTTTCTTTAACCCTTTATTTTCCATCAATTCCCTTAATTGTTGGATTTCATCCCATAAACCACATTTAGCATACATATTCGACAATAAAACATAAATCCCAGTATTCATAGGATCCAATTCAAGTGCTCTTCGAGCTGCAAACTTCCCCAAATCAACATGTCCATGATCACAACAAGCACTCAGCAACGCCCCCCAAACAGAGACACTTTGGGTCGCTTTACTTGGCATGTTTTTCACCACATTCCAAGCCTTTTCTAACTCACCTGCTCTACAAAACAAGTCAACAAGGCACCCGTAATGCTCGGGATTTGGGTTTATCCCAAAATCCCGACCCATGGACTTGAAATACTCGATGCCAAGATCAATTTGACCCGTGTGACCACAAGCTGAGATAACAGTAACAAACGCCACCCCATCTGGTTTAACTTTCTTTGTTAACATCTTTTTGAAAAGTTGAATTACTTCTTTGTGATTCCCGTTTTTACCATATACGTTAAGCATTGATGTCCATAAAACCACATCGGGAGATTCTGCCATGGAAAAGACTTGTTTCGCTTTGATTAATAGCCCGCATTTTCCATATAAATCAATTAGTGAACTCAAGAGAAAGACGTCAGATTTTGCATTGTGAATTGTTCGAATTACTTTTGCGTGTAGTTGACTACCTAATTCGATTGCATACATCCCAGAACATATACTCAAAGCCATGGAAAAGGTCCAATTATCATAACATAAATGTAAACCAGGCATACTGCGGAGTAATGTGATACCATTCTCCCACATTTTAGCATCGGAATAAGCTGAAAGAAGCGCATTTGCGCAGACTGTGTTCTTCAGAGGAATTTCATCGAACACCTTTGCTGCATCAAGAATAGCCATTGATTTTGAGTAGAAATCAACTAAGGCACTGCCTAAGAACACACTAGAACCACACCCAGATTTCACTACATGGGTATGGATCTGTTTCCCGAACCCGACATCTCGAGTCAAACAAGACGCTGTTAACGAGCTACACAAAGCGTATGTGTCTATTGGAACGCCACTGACATGCATGAAAGTGAATGTTTTGAGAGCAACAGAAGGATGTCCATTTCTAACAAAACAAGAAAGGATCGAATTGAAGGGAACCGGGTGTGTGAGAATGGAGGAATTGAAGAATTTGGTTAGTGTTTGAATGTTGTTTTCTTGAGAACAATTCGTATGTGCGTATGCGAGATTGGTTTGGAGGGTGTAAGAAATGAAGATTATGCCTGTTCTAAGTAAATGAGCATGGACTTTCTTGATGGCTCTAAGATTGTTTGTTTGCGAAAATTTGGCCAAGAGGTTACCGAATGATTCATTGATTGAAGCATCAAGGAATGAGGGAGTTCCAGTAAACATATAAATGGTGGAATCCAAACGCTCGAAAAATAATTGGGTGTTTCAAACGGCGTACTTTGTTTCCAAGTATATTAACGGAGCAAATCAGCCTAAAGTGATTTTGGCTGACTCGGTCAAAGGCGTTTGATAAACCAATTGTGGGCGTCTAACTTGGAAAGCAATATCTAACTGTGTAAAAAGAGGGAAATCAATTGAGTGAGAAAGAGAGAAGCATTTCTAATTGTACCCTTGCCCTAGCGTAGAACATTTCAGAGCCTCAACCAAAATCCGTCGATGATTTCTTCAACCAACAACATCCGTCAACGATCTGCCTCTGCCACCCAACGATCGACGCAAAGTTCTTCTCCTCTGCCACCCAACCCAACGATCGACGATATCAGGTATAATTTTCTGATTCCCATTTTTTTTTTTTTTTTTCATGTTGTTGTACTCAATGTTTTAAAAACCAGTTTTTTAGTTGAACCGTTATGGCGACCGGTTCCCGGTTTAACCGGTTCGACCGTCGGGTCAACCGGTTTCTATAATTTTCATCTTTTTTTTTTATTACACATACATACATACATAAATCATGAATTTGACTTCTACAAATTCAATCATTAAAAATACACATAAAAATAAGTTGTAGATCAATATAAATACATTAAAATAACACATAAATATAAGTTTTACATCAATTTACATACGTCAAAAAGAAAATAAAGTATAATACCGAAAAAAATATAGTTTTAAATGAAAACAAGTGCATCAAAAAATATCATAACATTTACGATATGTTTTTATTTAGAAAAATCTAAATAGATGTGAAAAAGTCTACCAAAGTTTATTATTGAAAATAGTTTTTTTCCATGTATTTTTATTTAGTTTAACCGGTCCAACCGGTTTATTTTGACCGGTTCAACCGCTTTTTTCTAAAAACCGGTCGGTTCAATTTGGTTCAGAAATTGGTGTATAACCGGTGATAGTATTACAGTTCTAACTGACAGGGGTAGTTTAGTAATTTAACTAATTGTTAGTTAGTAAGTGGTTATTAGTTGTTAGCTGATTTTCCCTTTTAGATGTCTGTATATAAACTTCATTTTGAGTTTCAATCAAAGTAATGAATCAGTTTCAATCTTGTTTGATCTCGTAATATGGTATTAGAGCGAAGAATTCATGCTTTCATTCAACTGATTCCGATCAATTTCCCAATCAGATTCAAGTCATTTTTTTTATTTCTTAACCGATTTTTTCTTCCAATCAGTCATCCGTTCATCTTGTGTCATCTTCACTGATTGTGCTTCTTCTTCATTCAATTGTTCATATTAATTGATTGTTTTTCAGATCGATTTCTTATTTTTTTTTTTTAATTTGGTTTGTGATGCCAACTGACACCAATCCGAGTTCCTCTACGCATTCTATTGCCCCGATTGATGACAGAACACATCCATATTACTTACATCATTCCGATAGTCTGGGTTTTGTTCTTGTTTCTCAAGTTTTGATCGGAGACAACTACAATTCATGGAGTCAAGCGATGCAAATTGCTCTGTGAAAAATAAAATTGGATTCATCGATGGTTCTCTTCCGAAACCTATATCTTCAGATCCAAATTACAGCGCCTGGATGAGAAATGACAAACTTGTTATTTCGTGGATATTGAATTCTGTTTCAAAGGAGATTTCTACCAGTGTGATGTTCACAGAGACCGCCATTGACATCTGGAAGGATTTACAAGATCGATTTCAACAAAGCAGCGGTCCACGCATATTTCAAATTCGGAGAGAACTTGTCAATCTATCTCAAAATCAAGACTCTATTAGAGTTTATTTCACTAAATTGAAGTCATTATCTGAAGAACTCATCAATTTTCGTCCTCATTGCACCTGCAACAAATGTACCTGTAATGGAGTTCAAGAAATAGAGAAGTACTTCCAAACTAAGCACATAATGAATTTTTTGATGGGATTAAATGAGTCATTTTCTCAAATTAGAGGTCAAATTCTTCTTATGGATACTTTACCTTCTGTTAATCGTGTTTTCTCATTGCTTGCTCAAGAAGAAAAACAGAAATCTCTTTCTAATGATTCTCTAACAAACTTTTGCTTTTCTTGCCAAGGCTAATCAAAATCAACATCATAAATTTGCTAATAACAACAAAAATGGAAATAGAGAAAGGCCTTTCTGTTCTCATTGCAAATTGCAGGGACACACCATTGATAAGTGTTACAAACTTCATGGTTATCCTCCTGGATATAAACCTAAATCAAAAGCAAACTTTCATGCTGCTGTTGTTATAAATGAAGATGTCAATGGGAAAAGTGTTATCAATGATAGTCTTAGCAATATGTTCAGAGGATTTTCTCAAGAACAGTGTCAACAAGTCTTATCTGCTATTTCTTCTTATATGATTTCTGTTAATCCAAATGAAGAGACTTCATCAGGTAAATGTTATTCTATTTCTATTAAACATGGCTCAAAATCTTCATTATGGATTTTAGATTCGGGGGCATCTCAACATGTTTGTCATGATATATCACTCTTTCACAATATTTGTAAGGTTCACAGATATATTGTTACTCTTCCCAACAAGATTACTTTACCAGTTCAGTTGATTGGAGATATTAGATTGGATCATGTTCTCACACTCAAGAATGTTTTATATGTTCCTGCATTTTATATGAATCTTATATCAATCAGTGCTTTAACAAGAACACAAAGATTTATTGTTTATTTCACATGCAATCATGCTTTGATTCAGGATATCAAGCTCATGAAGATGATTGGCAGGGCTGAGATTGATGCATGATTATATGTGATGGGAAATGATTCTACAAGTAATATATCACATCAAAATAACTTAAGGGTCAATGATGTTTCATTAGATGTTTGGCATAAGAGGCTTGGACATCCCTCAAATAAAAGGATATTTCCTACTAAGGATTTGCTTAATGTTGATGTATCTTTGAATACAAACAATTCACATTGTCATGTTTGTACATTAGCTAAACATGTAACACCTGATTCCTGGTATGTATTTTATTCAAGAATTGTATGTATTTTCTCTGGGACTCGACGAGTTGGTGGCCCAACTCGTCGAGTAGAGTCGGGATCTGCGGGAAGTTTAAGTGACCTACTCGACGAGTCGGAGACTGACTCGGCGAGTAGGTGTTGTTTGAGTGAAACCCTAAATTTGAGGGTTTGCACCCTATTTAAACACCTTATCTTAGCCTCCATCGTCCCTATCACTCCCAGAGAGCTGTATATCGAAACCCTAGCCGTTTTTGTGTGTTCTAAGGCCATTTTGGTGCATTTGGTGGATTGTGAAGCTTGAGAAGAAGAAAGAAGCTTGATAGTTCGAGTTGAGGCTTGGAGATCTAGAGATTTTGGTCCATTTCCAGCTCAATCAAGGTAAAATGCCCCTGTCTTGGTCTTCCATATGGTTATTCATCCTTAGGGCTTAGATTTTGGGTGCATTTAGGGCTTTCCAAGCCATTTTCGGATTTGTGGAGTGTTATATGGAGTCTTACCTTCAGATCTGAGTTATTGGAGGGGTCTCATGGTGATGATATATGGTCCATTGGCATGACCTAGACTGCTCTAGCGTGCCAGCCTGGCCTGGCACGCTCCTGCCAGCCCTGCCTGGCGTTCCCTTGCGAGCCTTGCTGGGGACTCCCTTGCCAGCCCTGCTGGGGACTCTCCTGCCGGCTCGGCCAGGCGCTCCCTCGCCTGGCACTCCCTTGCCATCCTTGCCTGGTGCGCGCCCGCCAGCCTCGCCCGACGCCTCCGGGCGGGGCCGCCCAGCTCCTTGCTAGCTGGGCCTGAATTGGGCTGGCCCAAGGCCTGACCTAATTGTCCCCTATATAATGAACAGTACCTCCTCCATGAAGGAGGACTCTTTCCCTGGATCCTTCCCTTTGGCTCAGCCGCCACTATACTCCGGCCGGGTGGCTCAGCCGCCACCCTCCGCCGTCAGCCACCATATACCACCACTAACACCAAGATGGTTCTCTCCAGCTATGGAGGACCATCTCAGATCTTCTAGCTGATCTAACTTGACCGTCGGAGTCCGCTCCCGGGGCACAGTCCATGGGACGGCTCTAACGGGTTTGCACTGTGATGTCAGATCTCCGCCGCAGCAGAAGAGCAGAAGCCTTGTCGGAGGTTGATGTCGCATCATTTGGCGCCATCCCGGATTCGAGCAAGTAGCAAAAGCCTCAGTTGGCCTCAAGCTCGATTTTGCCCAGATTTGTTCAGGTCTGATGTGCTTTCATCTAAGATTTGTTCAGATCTGTTCATTTCTACCCATCATTTTGTTCAGATCTGTTTGGATCTTGCCAAGATCTTTTCAGATCTGTTTAACTATTGTTTAGATCTCTTGATCTGTTCACTTTTTTCAGTTCAGATCTATGGATCTATATGATTTCCTTCACTCAAACACTCCCCAAGTTTACAAAAACCTTCTTAGAATCGTTTTTGGTTCATATTTTGGGGGTTTCTTGAGTAGGATGAAGAGAAAAGAAAATTTTTATGAGTTTTTCTTCAGATCTGTTGATCTACTTCATTTTTAGCTCAGATCTCTAGATTTGAAAGTTTTTGTTTAGTTAATCATCTCTTAAGTTTCAAAACACCAACTCAGACCCGTTTTAATCATATTTTTGGGGAAAGAAGAAGTTCTCAGGAGCTCTTCTTCGTCTTTGTTCATATCTTGGTGTTTTATCCAAGCAATTTGAGAGTTGAAGAACTTTTTTCGTAATTATCTACTTTACTTTCTGTTTATGCTATCAAGAAACCACCATCAGTTTGCAAAATCTTATGTACAACTTCATATAAGTTGTTTTGGTGCTTTCTTTAGAAGTTTAGAGAAGAGACACATAATTTTTTCCAGATCTGTTCTTGCTCACATCTTGAGAAGGAAAGAAAGTTTAGGGGAAGAAAACCCTTTCAGATTCGTTTTTGTTTATGTTTTGGTGTCTTTCCAGAAAGTTGAACAGAAAATAAATTTTTATGAATTTTTATCCCATTTCAATCCATATATTATCAGAAAATCGTTTTTAGTAAAGATTTTCTATGAGCATCTTCACTCCCACTGCAACAAGTATTTGTACATACAACCATATGGCTTGTACATTTCATAAAAACCTTTAAAAAGAAAAAGAAGGGAGGAGATGTCTTGATGGGTCTTAACCCACTTTCAGTCCATGTATTTTTCTGAAAATCTCATTTAGTTTACGATTTTCAAGATTCACTCAAGTTGTCTAAAAACTTGAAGTAAAAATAAATGAACTCTTTTATGTTCTTAAACTTCCAGAACTCCCATTTGAGAATTTCGTATATTTTTCACCCTCCATTTATTTATTTTTAACCCATCTTAAAGTTACCTTTATATTTTAGTTACCATTTCAGTAAATGGTTTTCAAAAAAAAAAAGAAGGAAAGAAAAAAAAGAGTCAGAAAGTGAGTTCTATACAAAGAAGTGATAACATGTATACAAAAGCAACTGCACACTCAAACAGAGAAAATTTTACAGCTTATATTTACAGTAAATTGTACAAAATATTACAACAATGAGCTGTCATCTCTAACCCTACAAACGACAACAAAGGGGGGGGGGGGGGTAAAGGTGCACAGTGCACCAGACAAATGACAGAGCTGTCTATACAAAAACAAAGTTGGACCCCAACTGGTCCAATACCTTATGTACAGAAAAAACAAAAGAGTCGGGACCCACCGGGTCAACACATCTTCCGGTCAGTCAAAGCCTTCCTCGATCTCCACCAAACCTCGTCGGATCACCTGCAGCCGACATGCAACTCCAAGCTCCAGAGTCGCGGATCACAGCCGCCATCATCGACGTCTCTCGGCCAGCCAGCAAAGGCAACTCTAACTTTAGTGACCATCGTCACCACCAGACAACCTGCAACCTAATCACCACCAATCGCCAATCACCATCGCGAGGCATTCCTAGTAACAGGCGTCATCCACAGTACCAACATCTAGCAACGCATCATTGATCGAATCAGCTGCCTGTCACAACCCATCCATCGTTTGCTACCCCAAGGGACAACTTGATATCGCTGAACAACTTCAAGCGACGACCCAGCAAGTCGTCGCCGTTCCCCCAGCACACGGAACCCAAAAACAATCAATCGTCGGCCTGCTGTGTTCGAGTAGTCGCCACCTATCGGATCTAAGACATCACCAAAATATCACCGGAACCACCCATCAACCAAACTAGCCCCAGTGCCCGTCGCTGCCGGACTCACAACTCCATTCACCTCGACGACCCCCAGCAACCATCGCTTCACAGCAGTGCCGACACCAGCAGCGGTCACCGGTCATCTTTAACGCCTCCAGCAGCAACCGCTTTCCTCAACCCCGTTACCGGTGGTACTGACTGATCTGTTGGACTTGCTTCAAACATAACCACCGACTGGAGCCATATCATTTCCGATCGCCACCCGCTAAAAGCTTCTCTCCCATCACCGCCAAATCACATCCAACCGGCGACTCAACTGATTAGCGCCGATGGCTAGATCGTCGCCGTTTCCTTTCTTCTTTGTGGCATTCTTGAAACAGATCGTGAGAGTAAGGGGGAAAAGCGGCTGTAAGATAAAAGTCAAACACACTTTTGATACCTATGGACGTTCAAACGCACATACACAGCGAAAAAGGGATTTGGGCCTCCAACTCCATAAACCCTAACAGGTTGCATATGGGCTTTCATTTCTTTTTGGGCTCATCCTATATCAAATGGATCCACATATATATATATAAAAAATTGTGAATTTGGGCTGATTATTAGCTGGCTCCAACAATAATAGTAATTTTGGGCTTTAACAAATCCGGACCCCATAAATTTAATGGGTCAATTTTACAAAGCCAAAATCAGTCATTTAACATTCGCGCACCGCAAGCCACACTCAACAGAATGCACTCTCAGAATACGTGTTGTGGTCCAAATCACTCGATATTTTCAAAAAAAAAAAAAAAAAGAGGGAGGGGGGAAGAGTAGTACATTACTACTACTACTCGTGAAGCATTCCGAAATAGCCATCAGTAACTGCGCTACGCGGCTATCAGCAGTTGTGTTGACCAATCCCGGGAAGTCTTGCTAATCTGATCTCAGCATTCATGTTAACCGGTCCCCGCTAGTCTTACTGCCCAGCTCTCAGTAGCCGCACAGCACGACCTAGCTCAGCAGCTGCAAAGTCTAGCCATCAGCAGCTACTTTGTCTGACTCCCAGCAGTTGCGCTGCTTAGCCCTCGGCAGCCGTGCTATCCGCTTTTTGTGAGCACTTGTGTCGCCTAGCTCTTTCCAGCAGCTATGTATCTCATCTTCCAGCTGTTGTACATCCATATTTCCCTTTTCTTCGCCCCCTCTAAGTTAAAAAAAAGGGGGGGGGAGTAGGGTCGGTACGACACCATGCATAAGTGACTCCGAAGGGGCAGAGTTAAAGTACATGAAGGGCTGATGTTATGCATGACAGTGCACTCCCGAGGTGATATTAATATTTCGAGTCGAAAGCTCAGCCCCGCTGTTCAATCCTCGGTAGTCTCGTTGCCCAGCTTTTAGCGGTCGTGCTGCTCATCTATCGCTAGCAGCTCGGTGCTTAGTTCTCAACGACCCTGATGACCAGCTCTCGACGGTGGTCTCGCTACGCACCACTTGACGATAGCTACACTATCCAGCTCTAAGTAGCACCCCCGCATAGCCCTCGACAAACAGTCAAGACAGCGAGGCATCAGTTATTAGTACGACTAGCGATGCAGCAAAGCATCAGGTACCATTCCGTTTTAACCCAGACTTGTCACACGGGCTAGACACATAAATTGTAGAGCGCCAAGCTCCGCATGCGAGGTTCAGTACCCTCGCCTCGAGTCGCCTGGCTTCTCAGCCCGACTCCATTATAGCGGCAAGCTCCGCATGCGAGGTTCATTACCCTCGCCTCGAGTCGCCTGGCTTCTCACCCCGACTCCATTATAGCGGCAAGCTCCGCATGCGAGGTTCAGTACCCTCGCCTCGAGTCGCCTGACTTCTCAGCCCGACTCCATTATAGTGGCACGCTCCGCATGCGAGGTTCAGTACCCTCGCCTCCAGTCGCCTGGCTTCTCAGCCCGACTCCATTGTAGCGGCACGCTCCGCATGCGAGGTTTAGTACCCTCGCCTCGAGTCGCTTGGCTTCTCAGCCCGACTCCATTACAACAACTTGCTCCGACCATTCCACGCGACGCTCTTCCACGTGATTTACCTACGATCGCTGGCAGCCAAGCCCAATCCATTCCGCGTGTTGCTCTCCCACGTAACATCTCCATGATCATTGGCTGCTAAGCCCAAGCTACTCTCCTAAGTCGCGCAACATAAGTCGCGCATCACAAGCTTATTCCACACCATGATCTTGGTGCTTCCTCTCTCACGGTCATCATGGTTCTCTTGTGCTCGGGTGATCGATGAAGTGTTATCTACATTACACCATGCTATAGTGAGGATACTCTTCAGCAAGAAGGTCATCCCGACAGCGGCCCTGCTACCTACAACCCCACAGCATCTCTGTTTCCTGGCTCTCGGAAACGGTCTTGCTGCGTAACCCGACCTGTAGCCTAGCCGCGTACCCCACAGCATCTCTGTTTCCTGGCTCTCGGAAACGGTCTTGCTGCGTAACCCGACCTGTAGCCTAGCCGCGTACCCCACAACATCTCTGTTTCCTGGCTCTTGGAAATGGTCTCGCTGCGCAACCTTACCTGTAGCCTCACCGCATACCCCACAACACCTCTGTTTCCTGGCTCTCGGGAACGGTCTTGCTATGCAACCCCAACCTATAGCCTCACTGCCTATCCCTCAACAATTCTATTGTCTGGCTATCGGCAATAGTCTCACTGCGTGACCCTCGCTAGCAACCTAGTCGCCCAGCTCTCGGAATCTATTCCTCGCCTCCTCTAAGAAAAAGGGGGAGGGGAGTAGGGTTGGTACGCCGCAATCCAGCTAGGTGTAGCCCGAGCAAGAAAGATCCTCAAGATGGTTATTAATGCAGACTATGTAGATGATTACTGGTGACATCCCATCTCGCATGGATACCACAACAATCACGTCGGATAACAGTCTCAGGGACTGAATGGCAAGCTTACGCTTCTTAGCTACCCCGGTCCGACATTCCACCGGCATCAGTGTCGTGTAACACTCTTTATCAGCCTCGGTCCGCATGATCGCAGCAATAGTTACGTTGCATCTCACCGACCGGCTCGCACTCCTCTCAATGAAGGAGTATCAAGTCAGCTCAAGCAGTATTTGGCTCATCGCATAACCCCACGGCTCTCGTGGGCGAGGTTCGGTCATTTCTCTTTATTATTTAATGCTTTGGTGCTTTATCTAGTCTGATCCGATTGTCAGCAACCCAATCGCATCAGACTAGGGGGACTTGATGATATATGGTCTGTTAGCATGGCCCAGACTGCTCTAGCGCGCCAGCCTGGCCTGACACGCTCCTGCCAACCTTGTCGGGGACTCCCTAGCCAGCCTCGCTGGGGACTCTCCTGTTGGTTTATATGACTAGTTCCAGTCCGATGTCATTGGCCGCGTACCAATAACACCAGACTGGGGGGACTTGATGATATATGGTCCATTGGCATGGCCTAGACTGCTCTAGCGTGCCAGCCTGGCCTGGCACGCTCCTGCCAGCCCTGCCTGGCGTTCCCTTGCTAGCCTTGCTGGGGACTCCCTTGCCAGCCCTGCTGGGGACTCTCCTGCCGGTTTATATGACTAGTTCCAGTCCGATGTCATTGGCCGCGTACCAATAACACCAGACTGGGGGGACTTGATGATATATGGTCCATTGGCATGGCCTGGCCTGGCACGCTCCTGCCAGCCCTGTCTGGCGTTCCCTTGCGAGCCTTGCTGGGGACTCCCTTGCCAGCCCTGCTGGGGACTCTCCTGCCGGCTCGGCCATGCGCTCCCTCGCCTGACACTCCCTTGCCATCCTTGCCTGGTGCGCGCCCGCCAGCCTCGCCCGGCGCCTCCGGGCGGGGCTCGCCCAGCTCTTTGCTAGCTGGGCCTGAATTGGGCTGGCCCAAGGCCTGACCTAATTGTCCCCTATATAATGAACAGTACCTCCTCCATGAAGGAGGACTCTTTCCCTGGATCCTTCCCTTTGGCTTGACGAGTCTTACCTTCAGATCTGAGTTATTGGAGGGGTCTCATGGCATAAAGGTGCCAACTCTATGGCCATGAGAGCCCCATGCACCTTGTAGATCACTTTTAATGGCCATTTGAGCCAAAGACCCATTGCATGTGCACCAAGTTGGAAACTTTACGTGTAAAATGGACATTAGGGGACCAGATCTATGGTTTTGATGAGTTAAGACCCATCTAAATCGACTGTATAGTAATGGTCATGGATGGGCTTGACGAGTCGTTCTTGGGACTCGGCGAGTCAGTGTGTACTGACCACTAAATCCTTTCTGTGGATGCACCAGTTGTTAGGGAAGGAAGTCCCTTAGTTGTTTAGACGCAAAAAGGGGGCCTGGGAATCATGGGACTCGACGAGTGGATGAACAGACTCGGCGAGTCCAAGGCAATCTCCCAATCTTTGAAGATGGACTCGACGAGTTGTTCATACAACTCGGCGAGTCATAGACTAGACACATTCTTATGAGGGAGATGAACTCGACGAGTTCAAGGATGAACTCGGCGAGTCGGATGAAGATGGTCCCGATGGTTTGAATGAAGGAGAACCTGTCGAGTTCTTGCTAGACTCGACGAGTAGAGTCGGTGTTGGATCGGGTTAGTGAAGTATGGACTCGACGAGTTGGTAGACCAACTCAGCGAGTCAGGTCAACTGGGTGTTGACTTTGACCAATATTGACTTTGACTGGACTTGAGTTGACCCTGGTTAGGGTTGTATATTCCATTTGATGACTTAGAAGGGTCATCGTGTAGGGATTGAGGAATCGAGGAGAGTCGATCTTCATGTAGGGGACAGTTCAGACACTACACGACATCGAGGTGAATTACCTTCCAGTAGAAGTGGGTCTAAGGCACCAAGGCCGGCCCACTAGTAGTTGTTTAGCTGAGATGATTGTCTTTGTGATAATTGTCTGGTCTGCTATTGCTTGATATGCGAGTATGCTAGTTTGCTTGATATGTGACTATGCTAGTTTGCTATGTTATGTGAGATAGTATCAGTAGGATGGGACTAGTCCCCGAATCGGTCGTTAGGACCAACGGGTAGGTCGGACACCCCAAATATGTCTGACAGCATGATTGAGATATGATATTATGTGTTAGCAGTAGGGGGTGAAATAGTCCCCATGTTCGGTTGAAAGACCGGAGGGTAGGTCGGCACCCCAGAATAGCCTGACATGGATAGGTCAGCACCCCAGAATGGCTCGACATGGGTAGGTCAGAACCCCAGAATGGCTTGACATGGGTATATCAACACCCCAGAATGGCTTGACATGGGTAGGACGGGCGCCCCAGAATTGCCCGGCAGTATGTATGCTATGTGATTGTATGGTATGTGGTATGATGGGGGAACTCACTAAGCTTTGTGCTTACAGTTTTAGTTTTGGTTTCAGGTACCTCTTCGTTTAAGGGGAAGGAGCCGACGGTGTAGCAGCGCATCATACACACACACATGGTTTCCGCATGGAGTTTTCTGGGAATGTACTCTGATTTATTTTACTTTTGACGATATGATTTTCAGACACATTGTTAAGTTTCTTTTTACAAATAACATGGCATGGGAAATGTTTTGGTAAAATATGTTGTGAATTACTTAATTAAAAATGAAATTTTTGGGCTTGAAATTTGGGATGTTACAAGTTGGTATCAGAGCCTTGGTTTGAAGGATTCGGACACACCCTCGGGGGTGTCTGGACTCAAACCGAGGGATTAAAAGATTTTTACAAGGAAAATGGTTTTCAAAAATCTGAGTCAAAGAGTTTTGAGAAAGAACAAGGTGTGTGATGCGTGTGACCGACCGAGCTCAAGTAAGTTTTCCCCAAGATACCCATACTTGTTATGATAAGTTATATGATATATGATTCTGAGAAACTGCATGCTAGATTAGGGCTAAGGATCTAGGAGGATGCCTTGTATGCCTAATATATATGATTCTGAGAACTGCATGCTAGAGTCGGGCTAAGGATCTAGGAAGGATGCCTTATATGCTTGTTGTATGAGCTGTATGCTAGGACTGTTTAGTCAGCAGTAGGATGGCCTGTATAGGTTATGCCTGAATTGGTTACTCAATGCACGAATGTTGCTTGCTTTGTGCTATAAGGGTTCTGGCTAACTTTAACTATCTAGTGAGCGAATATGTAGCAGTATTCGCAAGCTAGATAGGGAAGGATAGCAGGGACCCCTTGTGCAGCTGATGGCGGAGAGTAGGTCGGAGGGTGCCCTAGGAAAGCCTAGGACGAGATTAGTGGAAAAGGGTATCGGTAAAGGGACTTGGTGAAGTTGACGCAATCCTTGAGGAAAGTACGGATAGATGTGGAAGCTAGTATGGGCCCGTACTACTGGAAGCATAGGATCCGTACTCGAGTCAAAGAGGGCCGTGATGGAACCAGGAAACTTGGAGAGTGTGTGAGACCTCTCGAGAGCATGTATGATCCTGACGTTTATGTGTTTATTTTCAGTATGGTGACCACACGACATGGAGCAGGAGGTTCCGGATCTGGGTCAGGATCAGGATCAGGCTCGGGTGCAGGATCCGAGCGGGTTGATGATGGGCTACGTGAGTTCATCGCGTCTGAGATCACGAGAGGTATCCTTGAGTAGACCCCGGTCATTTTCGGGTCGATCAAGGTGGGGATTATCGAGCTGATGGATGATCGCCTCCGACTCCGATCCTTCAGGAGTGATTTGGCGTCTAGCCAGGTGGGTATGCGCACATTGTCCTTCAAGGACTTCAGAGGGAGTGGTCCGCTGTACTTTCATGGGGTGAAGGACCCTATTGCTTCCAGGAGATGGATCGCAGACATTGAGTCTGCGCAGTTGACGAGCTTCTTCCCGGAAGGGTCGAAGGTCCTCTTTGCTGCTGGATGTTTGAGGGATAGAGCTAGAGATTGGTGGGAGTCGATTGGTGGCTCGTTGGGAGCCCCAGCCGTCGAGGCTATGACTTGGTCAGATTTCGTGACCAGATTCAAGGCTGAGTTTGCGCCGGCTGTGGAGCTTCAGCAGCTGGCCAGGGAGTTTTTGGATATGAGGCAGACGACTGAGATAGTGTCGGAGATCACCGCCAAGTTCAGGGAGAGGGCCTTGTTGGTACCTCAGTATGCGGGGGATGAGGAGATGCGAAAGACCCGCTACCATGATATGTTGAGGGCTGATATTCGGGAGCATGTCAGCTATTCAGCCTGCCCGACCCTGGAGTCCATGATTGCCAGGGCGCGAGAGAGGGAGCTCGATTTGGAGCATGTCAGGAAGAGGAAAGCAGAGTCTGAGCAGGTTACAGGGGTTTTGGGGAAGAAACCCAAGGGATTCGACGTTAGGTCGAAGGGCCAGCCGGGCCAGAGCCGCTGCAGGAAATGCGGCAGGCCGCATGAGGGAGCTTGTAGAGCGGGATCGTCAGGATGCTACAAGTGCGGCAAGACGGGGCACTTTGGCTGAGATTGTACTGCCCCCGCCCCTACAGTGCAAATGTCAGACCTGATTTGCTTCCATTGCAATCAGAGGGGCCACAAGAAGGCCAACTGCCCTAGATTGACAGCAGTGACAGCAGCAGCGCTAGCGGCGGCGCCGACTCCAGCGACAGCGCAGGTTACGGATGGCCGGAAGGCCAAGGCAGAGGCTCCGGTGGTGCGGAGCCGAGCATTTCAGTTGACAGCCGAGGAGGCACGCGCTTCACCCGATGTGGTGACGGGTACGATTTCTTTCTTATGCTTTTATGTTATGACGCTGTGATTTTGATATGTTATGTATGTGCTCTGTTTAGGATCGTTCCATGTGAACGGTATCCCAGTTCAGGTATTGTTTGATTTGGGTGCTACCCGATCGTTTGTTTCTCTTGCGCTTAGCAATAAGTTTCATGAGTCTCCGGGCATGTTGGATTGCCCTCTAGAGGTCGAGATTGCGGACAACCGGTCAGTGCGAGCATCAGAGGTCTACCGAGATTGTGTTTTGCGGCTGTTTGAGGAGCGTTATCTGGTAGATCTGGTTCCCATACCTTTGCGGGGGAACAAGGTTATTATTGGTATGGATTGGCTAAGCCACAATGGGGCAGTGATTGACTGTGCGCAGCAGTTGGTGCGGATCAGGACCCCAAGTGGGGGAGAGCTGGTGATTCAGGGCGGGAGGCCACATCGAGGACCAACTTTATGTTCAGCAGCGAGAGCTAGGCGCTACCTTCAGCAGGGTTGCGCAGGATTTGTCGCCTATGTTATGGATACCCGGGAGGTGGGTAAGGCGACGGTGGGCGATGTGCCCGTGGTACGAGAGTTTGTGGATGTATTCCCCGAGGAGTTGCCTGGGATACCTCCGGAGAGGCAGGTAAAGTTTAGGATCGACCTAGTCCCTGGTGCGGCTCCGATAGCCAAGGCACCGTATCGGTTGGCTCCTCCTGAGATGCAGGAATTGTCTACACAGCTGCAGGAGCTGTTAGACAAGGGATTCATTAAACCAAGTAGTTTACCGTGGGGAGCCCCGATTCTGTTTGTTAAGAAGAAGGACGGGTCGTATCGGATGTGTATAGATTATCGGGAGCTGAACAAGGTAACAGTGAAGAATCGTTACCCACTTCCGAGGATTGATGACCTCTTTGACCAGCTACAGGGAGCATCTTGGTTCTCCAATATTGATTTGCATTCAGGGTATCATCAGATGAGGGTCAGAGAGGAAGATGTGTAGAAGACTGTGTTTCGGATGCGTTATGTCCATTATGAGTTCGTGGTGATGCCTTTCGGGCTCACTAATGCTCCTGCCACGTTCATGGATCTCATGAACCGCGTGTGCAGACCGATGTTGGATCGGTCTGTGATAGTTTTCATTGAGGGCATCTTGGTTTATTCCAAGACGCGAGAGCAGCACTTGCGGGAGGTCCTGGATACTTTGAGGAGGGAGAGCTTGTATGCTAAGTTCTCCAAGTGTGAGTTATGGTTGCGCGAGGTGCAGTTTCTTGGGCATCTTGTCAACCAGGACGAGATTTCGGTTGATCCGGCCAAGGTGGAGGCCGTGATGAGGTGGGAGGTTCCGAGGTCTCCATATGAGATTCGGAGCTTCCTGGGACTGGCAGGCTACTATCGGAGATTCATTCAGGACTTCTCCAAGATAGTCGTGCCCTGACCAGGCTGACGAGGAAAGCCGTGGTTTTTCGCTGGGGGCCTGAGCAGCAGGCTGTGTTTGAGACTTTGAGACAGAGATTGTGCGAGGCGCCAATCTTAGCCCTGCCGGAGGGCATGGAGGATTTTGTTGTATATTGTGATGCGTCCATCTCAGGTTTGGGCGCGGTATTGATGCAGAGAGGGCATGTTATCGCTTACGCTTCGAGGCAGTTGAAGCCTCACGAGGCGAATTATCCGACGCATGATTTGGAGTTGGGGGCTGTTATTTTTGCCCTCAAGATTTGGCGTCATTACCTCTATGGGGTTCGTTGTACCATTTACACGGACCGAAAGAGCCTGAGGTATCTCATGGACCAGCCAAATCTGAATATGAGGCAACGTCGGTGGCTTGATGTGGTGAAGGATTATGATTGTGAGATCCGCTACCACCCGGGGAAGGCCAATGTCGTGGACGATGCGCTTAGCCGCAAGGCATCGTCTATCAGGGACATCTGTCTGAGGATGACAGTTGTGACTCCACTGTTGGAACAAATTCGGGAGGCCCAGCAGGAGGTCATGAAGGAGGAACATCGGAAGAGCGAGCGAATTGTGGGTCAGGTTTCCTCCTTCGACTATGATAGCCGAGGATTTTTGACTCTTCACCGTAGGGTGTGGGTCCCTTATCATGGGGGTGTGCGCCAGTTATTGATGGAGGAGGCGCACAAATCCAGGTTCTCTATTCACCCCGGGGCGATGAAGATGTACAAGGAACTTCGTCTTGATTATTGGTGGCCCTGTATGAAGAGGGACATAGCTTGGGTTGTGGAGAGGTGTCTGACCTGCAGAAAGGTCAAGGCTGAGCACCAGAGACCTCACGGCAAGGTCCAGCCGTTGGATATCCCGCTGTGGAAGTGGGAGGATATTATTATGGACTTCATTACGAAGCTTCCCAGAACCGCGCGAGGAGTGGATTCGATTTGGGTCATCGTTGATCGATTGACCAAGAGCGCCCATTTTATTCCGATTCAGGAGAGTATTTCGGCTGAGAAGTTGACCGACATCTACATCAGAGAGGTAGTGGCGTGGCACGGGGTGCCAGTTTCAGTGATTTTCGACAGGGACGTGCGGTTCACTTCCAGGTTTTGGAAGAAGTTCCATGACGAGCTGGGTACTCGTCTGCATTTTAGTACCGCCTTCTACCCATAGACGGATGGCCAGAGCGAGCGGACCATCCAGACTTTGGAGGATATGTTGTGGGCGTGTGTTTTAGACTTCGGAGGTAGTTGGGATACTTACCTTCCGTTGGCAGAGTTTTCTTATAATAACAGTTATCACACGAGCATCGACCGTCCTCCTTTCGAGATGTTGTATGGGAGGAAGTGCAGGACCCCGATATGCTGGGGAGAGGTCGGACAGAGAGTCATGGGGAGTACCGAAGTGGTACTCAAGACTACGGAGATGATCCAGCAGGTTCGGAGCAGTCTTCAGAATGCTCAGAGTAGGCAGAAAAGTTATGCCGACAAGCGTCGATCGGATCTGGAGTTCCAGGTAGGGGATATGGTGCTCCTGAAGGTGTCGCCTTGGAAGGGCGTCATTCGATTCAGGAAGCGGGGCAAGCTTGGCCCCAGGTATATTGGACCCTTCAGGGTTACGGCCCGAGTGGGCAAGGTGGCATATACGTTGGATCTGGCAGCCGAACTCAGTCAGATTCATAGCACATTTCATGTCTCCCAGTTGCGGAAATGCCTGGTAGACGATTCGGCGGTGGTGCCTCTAGAGGATATTCAGATTGATGACAGCCTGAACTACATCGAGTGGCCAGTGGCAATCCTTGACAGGAAGTCAAGGTTGAGGAACAAGAGGGTGGAGCTGGTAAAGGTGCAATAGCAGCACCGCAAGGGCTCGGAATGGACCTGGGAGCCAGAGGACGAGATGAGAGAGCATTACCCCGAGCTTTTTCAGGACCCAGTGGCAGACTTCGAGGACGGAGTCTAAAATAAGTGGGGGAGATTTGTAACACCTGATTCCTGGTATGTATTTTATTCAAGAATTGTATGTATTTTCTCTGGGACTCGACGAGTTGGTGGCCGAACTCGTCGAGTAGAGTCGGGATCCGCGGGAAGTTTAAGTGACCAACTCGACGAGTCGGACACTGACTCGGCGAGTAGGTGCTGTTTGAGTGAAACCCTAAATTTGAGGGTTTGCACCCTATTTAAACACCTTATCTTAGCCTCCATCGTCCCTATCACTCCCAGAGAGCTGTATATCGAAACCCTAGCCGTTTTTGTGTGTTCTAAGGCCATTTTGGTGCATTTGGTGGATTGTGAAGCTTGAGAAGAAGAAAGAAGCTTGAGAGTTCGAGTTGAGGCTTGGAGATCCAGAGATTTTGGTCCATTTCCAGCTCAATCAAGGTAAAATGACCCTGTCTTGGTCTTCCATATGGTTATTCATCCTTAGGGCTTAGATTTTGGGTGCATTTAGGGCTTTCCAAGCCATTTTCGGATTTGTGGAGTGTTACATGGAGTCTTACCTTCAGATCTGAGTTATTGGAGGGGTCTCATGGCATAAAGGTGCCAACTCTATGGCCATGAGAGCCCCATGCACCTTGTAGATCACTTTTAATGGCCATTTGAGCCAAAGACGCCTTGCATGTGCACCAAGTTGGAAACTTTACGTGTAAAATGGACATTAGGGGACCAGATCTATGGTTTTGATGAGTTAAGACCCATCTAAATCGACTGTATAGTAATGGTCATGGATGGGCTTGATGAGTCGTTCTTGGGACTCGGCGAGTCAGTGTGTACTGACCACCAAATCCTTTCTGTGGATGGACCAGTTGTTAGGGAAGGAAGTCCCTTAGTTGTTTAGACGCAAAAAGGGGGCCTGGGAATCATGGGACTCGACGAATGGATGAACAGACTCGGCGAGTCCAAGGCAATCTCCCAATCTTTGAAGATGGACTCGACGAGTTGTTCATACAACTCGGCGAGTCATAGACTGGACACATTCTTATGAGGGAGATGAACTCGACGAGTTCAAGGATGAACTCGGCGAGTCGGATGAAGATGGTCCCGATGGTTTGAATGAAGGAGAATCCGTTGAGTTTTTTCTAGACTCGATGAGTAGAGTCGGGGTTGGATCGGGTTAGTGAAGTATGGACTCGACGAGTTGGTAGACCAACTCGGCGAGTCAGGTCAACTGGGTGTTGACTTTGACCAATATTGACTTTGACTGGACTTGAGTTGACCCTGGTTAGGGTTGTATATTCCATTTGATGACTTAGAAGGGTCGTCATGTAGGGATTGAGGAATCGAGGAGAGTCGATCTTCATGTAGGGGACAGTTCATACACTACACGACATCGAGGTGAGTTACCTTCTAGTATAAGTGGGTCTAAGGCACCAAGGCCAGCCCACTAGTAGTTGTTTAGCTGAGATGATTGTCTTTGTGATAATTGTCTGGTCTGCTATTGCTTGATATGCGAGTATGCTAGTTTGCTTGATATGTGACTATGCTAGTTTGCTATGTTATGTGAGATAGTATCAGTAGGAGGGGACTAGTCCCCGAATCGGTCGTTAGGACCAACGGGTAGGTCGGACACCCCAGATATGTCTGACAGCATGATTGAGATATGATATTATGTGTTAGCAGTAGGGGGTGAAATAGTCCCCGTGTTCGGTTGAAAGACCGGAGGGTAGGTCGGCACCCCAGAATAGCCTGACATGGGTAGGCCAGCACCCCAGAATGGCTCGACATGGGTAGGTCAGCACCCCAGAATGGCTCGACATGGGTAGGTCAGCACCCTAGAATGGCTTGATATGGGTAGGACGGGCGCCCCAGAATTGCCCGGCAATATGTATGTTATGTGATTGTATGGTATGTGGTATGATGGGGGAACTCATTAAGCTTTGTGCTTAAAGTTTTAGTTTTGGTTTCAGGTACCTCTTCGTCTAAGGGGAAGGAGTCGGCGGTATAGCAGCCTATCACACACACACATGGTTTCCGCATGGAGTTTTCTGGGAATGTACTCTGATTTATTTTACTTTTGACGTTATGATTTTCAGACACATTGTTAAGTTTCTTTTTACAAATGACATGGCATGGGAAATGTTTTGTTATAATATGTTGTGAATTACTTAATTAAAAATGAAATTTGTGGGCTTGAAATTTGGGATGTTACAAAACAGAAACAACTTCCTTTTCAATCTTTCAATCATATTCGAGATGAATTGTTTGATATGATTCACTGTGATATTTGGGGTCCATACACTGTTTCAACTCATAATGGATACAAGTACTTTGCTACTTTGGTTGATGATCATAGTAGGTATAGATGGATATATTTGTTGAAACAGAAATCTGACATCAAGGAGATATTTCCCAGGTTCTATACTTTTATTCTTACTCAATTTGGTAAGAAAATTAAAGTTTTTAGATCCGATAATGCTAGAGAACTAGATTTCAAAGATTTTTTTTCTGAAAAGGGAATAGAACATCAGAAATCTTGTGTTGGGAAACCTCAACAAAATTCAGTTGTTGAAAGAAAACATCAACATTTACTAAATGTTGCTCATTCTTTATTGTTTCAATCTCAAATTCCTATTCAATTTTAGGGAGAATGTGTTTTGACTGCAGCATATTTGATAAATAGAACACCTTCTGAAGTTCTCAAAAATGTCAGTCCATATAAACGTTTATTTGGTAATTTTCCTGATTATTTACATCTTCGTTCCTTTGGATGTTTAGCTTATGCCTCTACTCTTACCAATAATCGTTTGAAATTTGATCCAAGAGCTAGAATGTGTGTTTTTATTGGATACCCCCCGACTATGAAAGCCTACAAGCTCCTTGATTTTCATACCAATCATATTTTCTATTCTAGAGATGTTGTTTTTCATGAACAAATTTTTCCTTTTTTGTCCTCAAACAACATTTCTACTCAATCTGATCCGTTTCAAAATACTGTTTTGCCTCGTATTTTCAATGATAATGATTCAAATTTTGAGTCACATTCCATTCAACCTTCTATTCTGTCACACCCCAAAACCGGAACGGCGGAAACGTTCTGAGGTGGAGGACGTCATGCGTAGTATCACAACAATTGTATCATAGCAAACATAGTAAACACAACCACACATTGAATACATGAAAATTTAATAAGTTTACATCGCTTTTAAATCTGATTCGAATACATCAAGAGAATAAGTAAATATAAAGACATAATCTTATTTTCTCCGACTTCTTCATGATGTCCGGATGGTACCTATCTACTGATTCCCTGAGAATACAAGCAGTTTTGAAAGTGTATCAGCATAAAGCTGGTGAGTTCATAAGCATTTAGTTTTGGAGAAAAATGTTCTTTGATTATTTTAAAAAGTGTTCCTCAAGAAAATCCCATATTATCTTATGAAAAGCATAGTTGAAACCCATTCCTTCCATGACTTCCTGATTCATACTAGATACGTACAATCCAAGGAGTCATGGAATGAACATGAATATCCGTTAGTTGAATAATAAACCATCAGTTTATAAAATAGCGTGTTATCCTGGGAAAATCCTATATTTTCCCTAAAAGTAGGTTGTTGGTTATCCGTTCTAGACTGAAGAGTTCGAGTATTCACCGTACATATGTCGTTAAAGTATAGTTTCTTTTGAAAACCCTAATTACTATCAGTATATATAAGAAAGCAGTCTTATTACTTAAATAAAACCAATGAAGAATGAAATCCTGTAAACAAAGAATAGTTTATACTTATTTGTGAGTCGTATAACCATACTTGATATGACCTAGAGACCTTTTCAACGTTCTTCAGGCGTTAGTTAATGACATTTGTCAACCCAGGCATGTCTGCCTAACTGTAGCTAGCAGTTCAGGTGTGGGATTTTCAGTCCCGAATAGATCTATTCACAAATCTCACGCTCTCCCTCCAGGAGACTCTGGTTATACTAAGCTAGGATTTAGCCCTGTACACCTAAGGGTACAGTTTCGAAATAGAGCCTCACAGTTCTGTATAATCTAGTTTACATGTTGAAAACAGTATAAAGTAATAATTATCCTTAAATAACTAAATATTATACCCCTGAGAAAATATATACCATAAACTAAATCTGCCATAGTTTATATATATTCACTCATGCATGAAATCTGAATTGGTATAAGCAGTATATTAAATTCTCCCAAACTATACCCATTATAGTTTACTTGAAATGATACGGAAAATGCTTTGTAAAACTTTTCTGAAAACTATGAGGTTAGATTTCCAAAATAAAAGCTTCCCTTATGCTCGACATAGTACAAAAGAGATAAAATATCTGAATATTTTATTAAACGTGGAAATCATTGATCTGTATTAATAAGTTTAAAACTTAATAAATTACTTTGAATTTGGCTTGTATTCCCCCCCTGAAAACATTAAAAATCATAAAAAAAACGTAGGGGTATGAACTCACCTTGAGCGAGTGGTTAGTATGAAAGATCGGTATGAGATGTTGAGTGTCAAGTGGAGCCTCGAACACAATTTGATCCTAATTAACATGTAATGACACATATAGGAGTCAAATGAAGGTATTTCACTACTAGATACGATACAGAACCACCCTAGGGACTTGGAACCATTTGCACTAAGTGTTAGAACCTTGTAGGGTTGAGTAAGGGAGGTGTACGACCACCTTAAAGGTGTGTGCGGCCCATGAGGTGTGCGGCCGTACACTCATGATGGAAGGTGTCTTTGAGGTGTTTTCAAGGTTCATACTTACATCCATGAAGTGTTCTAGGTCCATGCTTAGTTGTAATGCAAGTTTGAGGTCAATAAAGGTCATAGAAATGGGTTTGCGGCCTTAAGGTGCGTGTGTGTGGTCGCACAAAGGAGTGTGTTGCCAAACATAGGTGTGTGAGGCCGTACATAGGGGTGTGCGGCCGTACACCCTTCATGTTTATTCCCAAAATGCCTACTTTAAGGTGCAACAAGGCTAGGGTCATGTCCAACTCGAAGATAGGGGTCAAACTCTCACTTTGGAGGGTCTTTTAGGAGTGTGCGGCCATCTTATGGGGGTGTGTGGCCGCACTCTCTTCTAGACATGAAGAACATGACCAATATTGCAATCCCAAGGCTTAGATAGAGTGGTCTTTCATGGATTGCAAGTTAGAGGATGAATTACTCACGTTTCTTGAAGCTTTGGAGGGTTCACGGTTGAAGAAGCTTGAGAGAATGGTGTAGTGTGCGGCCAAGGAGTGAAAGGAATGAAAGGAAAGGGGTCTACCCTTTATATAAGAGTGGGTGTGCTGCAATGAGGTGGGTGTACGGCCGCACACCCATGTGTACGGCCGTACACTCCTCCTAAAGGAGTGTATGGCCCGGTTTTGTCACTATACGACTTGTTGTCTCATTCCTAACCTCAACCTTGACTGTACCCAAGCTTAGAACACTTAAATGAACCCTTAAACCATGCTAGAAGTTAACAGAACAAGTTTAACATTGATTGAATCGATTATATGTACAAGGAAGAAGTTCCGGGTTGTCACATCATCCCCCCGTTAGAGGGAATTTCGTCTCGAAATTCAAGAGTAGAGTACAAATCATGAACTTGGAAATAGATGAGGGTACTTCTGCTTCATTGAATCCTCGCGCTCCCAAGTGAATTCGGGTCCCCTCTTGGCATTCCAGCGGACCTTCACTATAGGGATGCGACTCTGCTTCGTACGTTTGACTTCCCGATGCATGATTTCGACAGGTTCTTCCACAAAGTGCAGACCCTCGTCTAGTGCGATCTCATCGAGAGGAATCACAAGTGTCTCGTCGGACAGACACTTCTTTAGGTTCGACACGTGGAAGACAGGATGGACGTTGCTGAGTTCTCGCGGTAACTGGAGTTTGTATGCTACGGGACCGATCCTAGCAAGGATCTCGAATGGTCCAATATACCTTGGGTTTAGCTTTCCACGCTTTCCGAAACGTATCATGCCTTTCCAGGGTGAGACCTTTAGAAGGACACGGTTAGCAACCTGAAATTCCAAGGGTTTTCGTCTCTTATCGGCGTAGCTCTTTTGTCTATCTCGCGAGGCTTTCAGTCGTTCCCGGATTTGTACGATCTTTTCAGTTGTCTCTCGGATGATTTCAGGACCAATGAGAGTGTTGTCGGGGACTTGACCCTTGGCTAGCTGCGTGTCACCCACATCAGCCCAGCACAGAGGGGATCTGCACTTACGGCCATAGAGGGCTTCAAATGGTGCAGCCTTGATGCTGGTATGGTAGCTGTTGTTGTACGAAAATTCGACCAAGGGAAGATGAGTGTCCCACGACGTGCCGAAGTCAATGACACAGGCCCTCAACATATCCTCCAATGTCTGGATCGTTCTCTCACCCTGTCTATCTGTCTGCGAATGATAAGTCGTGCTCATATCCAACTTAGTTCCAAGAGCCTTCTGCAGTGATTGCCAAAATCTCGAGGTAAACCTGCTATCTCGATCGGAGATAATGGACATAGGTACCCCATGAAGGCGAACTATTTCTCGAAGGTATATTCGGGTGAGTCTCTCCATCTTGAAGTTTTCTTTGATTGGCAGGAAGTGGGCGGATTTAGTCAACCGATCGACAATTACCCAGATGGCGTCGTGCCCACTCGGAGATCTGGGTAACTTGGTGATAAAATCCATGGTGATCATTCCCCACTTCCACTCAGGTATTTCCGGCTGCTGAAGCAAACCTGAGGGCTTTTGATATTCTACTTTTACCTTGGCACAAGTCAAACACTTGCCCACGAAGGTAGCAATTTCTGCTTTCATGTTCGGCCACCAATAGAGTTGTTTGAGATCCATATACATTTTATCTGAACCTGGGTGAACGGAGTATCTTGTCTTGTGAGCTTCGTTCATGACAACTTCTCTGTAACCACCATACTTCGGGGTCCAGATACGGTCCATGAAATAGTAAACTCCGTCTCCCTTGACCTCTAAGTTCTTTTCCATTCCCCGCAAGGCTTCATCTAACATGTTCTCTAGTTTCTAGGTTTCCAGTTGAGCCTCTCTGATTTGCACAAATAAGTGGGAATGAATGGTCATTGTTAGTGCTTTCACCTTACGCCCTGAATACTCCTTGCGGCTGAGGGCATCTGCTACCATATTGGCTTTGCTGGGATGGTAGCGTATTTCACACTCGTAATCACTGAGTAGCTCTACCCATCGCCGATGTCTCATGTTTAACTCCTTCTGATCAAAGATATGATGCAAGCTCTTATGGTCGGTGAATACAGTGCACTTGGTTCCGTAGAGATAATGTCTCCAGATCTTTAACGGAAAGACCACTGTTCCCAACTCTAGATCATGAGTTGTGTAATTGACTTCGTGTGTTTTCAGCTGCCTTGAGGCAGAGGCGATAACATTTCCTCGCTGCATGAGCAAACAGCCTAGGCCCTGATTGGATGCATCACAGTAGACGATGAAGTCTTCCGTCCCTTCGGGCAGGGACAAGATAGGTGCGCTGCATAGGGCCTGCTTCAAAGTTTGAAACGCAGTGTCTTACCTGACTCCCCAACTAAAGGCTACACCTTTATGTGTCAGTATAGTTAAAGGCTTAGCGATCCTGGAGAAGTTCTGGATAAACCTGCGATAATAGCCCGCGAGGCCCAAGAATTGTTGGATTTCTGTGGGTGTCTTCGGTGCCGACCAATTCTCGATCGCTTTGATTTTGGAAGGATCCACGTGTATGCCTTCCTTGCTAACAACGTGTCCGAGGAAAGTTACCTTCCTGATCTAGAACTCACACTTTGAGAATTTTGCATATAGCTTCTCCGCCCTTAATGTTTCTAGCACCTGTCTCAAGTGTTGTTTATGATCATTCTCGCTCCGAGAATAGACAAGTATATCATCAATGAACACGATCACGAACTTATCTAGGAAAGGTCGGCACACCCGATTCTGTTGGATTAATGTCTAAGTCCATAACTATAATTGGTAAGACTTGACCCGACCCGGCATGGTCCATTTGGGTTGCATGGCATCATGCATTTGGATAGACTATAATGAGAGAAATAACACTTAAGGTTGGTTAATATATTAAAAGTTCTAATATATTAATAAGGTTATTTAATTAGTATTGATCAAGAATTAATTTGGAATTAATTAAGTGATCAAAAGGAGACTAATTAAATATATGGGTTGATTGTGTAAATCATTCATTCTTATATATGTGGGCTTGTGATCCAAGATTCCTTATGTTGGACTAAGTCCATGGGGTGACCCATGGATACTCCATGGAGGTTAAAATCCATGGAGCATAAGGAATGGGTAAAGTTATGAGTTACATGGTGTAACCCTAATAGCCACCATATAAAAGAATCACATGGCTCAAGAAATCGTGCACTAATGTGTGAATATGAGGGATAGACGATTTCAAGGAGTGTTCCATTTCTCTCAAGTCATTCCATGTGCATTTGGTGTTGTGTGAACCATTTGAGGTGTCACACTTGGGGCACTAGGCACTCAAGCTTCATGGAGACAAGCTACATCAAACAAAGGTATGTATTCTATCCATTTGATTACCCAAGTATCAAGTATTGTATGCTAGATAGGGTAATACCTTGGAAAGTTCATAATTGCATGTATAATAGAGAAAACATAGATCCAAGGTATTTAGGGTTGCATGTACACTTAGGAGTGTTAGAATGCTCAAAACTCATCAGTGGTATCAGAGCCAAGGCTTGTTTTCTTGTTATACTTGCAAAATTAGCTGAAAAATCGAATTGTATTAGTTTAAAAGTTATGCTAATTACTTGAAAAAAAAATTGATGTAAATTATCTTTGTTCATATGAGTTTATTAGATTAATAGAAAAGTTAATTGATTATGTGTTTTCAATCCATTTTAATCTAAGAGTTGATTCTAAAATGTGTTTTTGTAACTTGTCCTCAAGTTATATGAAAAGTCACATTTAAGTTTCATAAAACTCATAAAAAGTTGGCAATGGTTACAAAAATGAAGAGTCTTGTCCTCATTAAATGGTTTTATGACTCCATAACTTGTCCTCAAGTTATGGAGGTTCAAGAGTCACTTCATTAAATGATAAAATGTGTAACCTTAATTAGTTCCATAAGTTACAAAAATAAAGAAAAGTTACATTCTTTTATTAGTTTAAAGTCTTCCATAACTTGTCCTCAAGTTATGGAACTTGAAGAGTTTTTTTTTTAATTAAAACTACTTTAAACACATAAGTTATGGAATTAATTAGTTTTGAATATTTTCAAAACTCGCCCTCAAGTTTTGGAATTTGTAAAGTTTCTACATGAATACTTTAATTCCAAGTTAGCCCTTAGAATTTTAAAAGTTAAAATTCAACCCTTATACTTTATAGTATTATAAGTTAATAATAAATATATATATATATATATATATATATATATATATATATATATATATATATATATATAAGAGCAAGTCAGTCTTACCGTTAGTAGGCCTCATTCACGAAGCCGGTCTATAAGGGGGGTATAAGGTTACTGCCTATAAAATGGCAGTTTAATGGGTGTCCACTCTCACCCACCGCTTCCTTGACTGGTGGAGGGTCATTAGCCGAACGGGTAGGACAAGGACTATAATTCTCCCTTCATTAAAAGTATTAATGATAAATACTAAGTAACTAAACACTTATAAATTCTCAATCTTAGTTATTTAGGAAAATGTGAATTTGGTGCTAATCCATGAAATTACACTTTGCACTTTGTTTAAACCGTTAGTGGAGCGTGTGTGGTTAACCGGCACACTAACCTGGATTTAACAAAGTAGGCAAAGGGTAACTTAATATTTATCATAGTATCGGTGGAGCTCGTGTGGTTAACCGGCACATCGATTGAGGGGTAAATATTAAGGGTACCAAGTATATTTGCATGGTTACTTCACACCTTGTTTTGTGATCCTCGGCATCCCAGTCACAAAACCTGAAGGGCACACTCGAGATTGAAACATGCCATTGAAAAGTTCAATGAATCTCAAAAGATCTAGGAGTTTCAAATCCAATTAAAAATCTAATTACATTATTTCGTTTTTCATGGTGGAAATTGGTAAATCGTCATTTACCTACCTTCAACTATTTTATAACTCGGATTACGGCATCCCTCTTCCAGTTATAAATAGGTTGTCGGATCCTAGCCTTAATATTTCATATTGGGTGTTATATTAAGGACTTTAGATCAACTATCTTGAATATCTCCCAAAAGATGTCTAGTTCAGACATCTATGATCTTCCCAAATCTCTTGGAACTTCACTTTCTCCACCTCCTCCAATTATTCTCCCTAACCCACAAGTTCAAGGTCACTCAAGCCCTATTGTCAAGGCAAGGTCTAGGTGTGATCACATCTTGGAGATGAAGTCACATATTGACAAGCCGGGAGAGTTGGGTGTCAAAGTCTTGAGAAAGTTGGTGGTTCAATCACTTTCTAAGTCACATAGTGAGTTCCTTTGGGACTCTTATGAAACAGACTATGACAAGACCCTTAATGATCTTATCTATTTGCTTGGTACTGCTGAATCAGCAATGATTTGGAAGGCTAGTAAAGCAAATTTGATTAGAAGATCGACTTCCCAAAACTTTATGGACATTGACAATGATGACACTAGAAATCCAGAAAAAGCATTCTCTTCCCAATGGAAAGGGATCGGCCATAGTCAACTCGGTTGACCAAATGGTAAAGAGAAAAGCTAAGTCTGTGATAGTCCCATGTACCATTACCAAAGGGTCCATTTGTTAAAATTGCCAAAGGAAGGGGCACTGGTTGCGAAGCTGCCAAATTTACCTAAGGATGTTAAAGTCAATAAGTTTGACTCTACTTCAGGTAAAGTCCATTGTCTAACTCTCTTAAGCTCCTATTTGGAGATTCTTATTACATACTGTGACTGAGTCACATGGTGATGTTATAATAATCAAAGAAAAGAGAGAAAGCTTAAAGGAAGTATATGTGGCTTCTGATCGCGAAGATGATTTCGATCGCAACAGAATTTTGAAGCTATTACGTAGGAGTTATGACACATTGCTTAGGAATATATAACAACAAGGTTTTCATATGGATTGTAAGGATAAGTTTTTCTTTAAAGTTTTTAAAATAAAAGGAAATTTTTGATTTTATTTATTTTAAGTATCCTTACAATGGCATTTGTGAAAAAATTGTTGTTTATATGATTCTATTCCTAGTAATATAGGAAAATGGTTTTGATTCTTTCATTTGTGGTAGTGTCTAAATTTACCAAATAAGGAAAGTTTCTCATCACCCAAGTTTCAATTGGACCGAAACTTGGAATCATGCAAGTTGTATAGTATGATAAATGAGAACTTTCAAGCATTGGAAAATTAAGACTAATTACTTGTTCACATGGATGTGTGAGTCAAGTAAAGGACTAAGGGATCGAGTACACATTCTTGTGCACTGATCAAGCCCACCACAAATAATCGTTAAGACTATTCGTCATGATTTACTAAAGTTTAGTAAATATGGTTATACTTACAGGCTTAAGTGTAATTCTAATACATTGGAAAATTTTCGATGTATAGCAGAACGAATGAGAAGAATCAAATTAGGCAGAAGGATAAAAGTTTCTCAAATCTGAAAAGATGGGAGAGTACTTTAGTATCATGTTATATGATCATCTTAATGATTAAGAGACCTTATCACAGTTCATCCTCTAAGTGCATTCTGATAGCTAAGAAGAGGAGCTATGAATTGTTCAAGTGGTCAAATCAAGAAGATGAGTCATACTTCGTTCCAAAACAAGTCTTAGAGTCATACTCCAAGACTGTAAGTTGAGTGACATATCCTAAATAAAGGTTTAAAACATTTGTCAAATGTAAGAGTAAAAGTGTCCTACTCTTGTACATTTGAAATTGGCAAGTTGTGATGTTTTGGATAAAACAAAGACCAACTTAGGCCAATTGTGTGAAGCGTTTGTCTTGATAAAGAATCCGCACTATCTCTTGAATATTTGACAAGATAGTCTTATATGTCAAGAGGACAGTGGGAGTCTTAAAGATCCTGAAAATTATTTCAAGATCTAATCAAGAATAAAAAACCTGCAGTTTAACACTAGCACACAGCTTGAGGTTTGTAACCTATTGTGTTGACATATTCTTGTGATTAAGGTTATGACAAATTCACATGGATAGGAACACATACACCATAAAATCTAAGTGTCATAAGGTTTCTCTCCGATTCATGAAAATGATGGTGAGGAAACGCTTTCACTAAGTAGATTTTAGGAAGATAGCAAGTGTAATATTTGCATTCTCAAAGTCGTTAGTGGAGCGCGTGTGGTTAATCGGCACACTAACATAGACTTGTGAGAAATAGCAAAGGTCTAAACAATTGAGACTATGATTACGACATCCTTTTTCATAGTTCTGAAATTGTTTAGACACACCTGTAAGCTATCTAAGATAAAGTGTATGAATTTGATAAAGTCTTATCAAAGCAATCTCGTATCAGAAATCTGAACTTTGGTACGAAAGTTAATAAAGTATAGACTTCTAGAAGTCCAGTTGTTTTCTGGATACATGTCAAAGCTAGTGGGAGCATAAGTGTTATGCTAATAATCATCATGTTAGTAGGAGCGTGATAATTATGATAAGTATTGCAAGTTAGCAATGTTAATTATAGAAAACAAAAGTTTCAATTCGTGAGGCTGCAGGGATTGAAAAAGTTGTTTTGCTATAATTAAGGGAGAGGATATACTTCATTTCAGTTCTAAAGGCTTAGATTGAGACCTTAATCATCTTTAGTCAAGAATATATATATGAATTTCATGTTGGATTGGTTCAACTTAAGGAAATTCTATATATTGCGTTCTCAAAATTCGATTATGATTACGGCATCCCTCTTCATAGTCAAATTTTGAAAACATGGCAAATAAAAATATTGTAGCAAAAGACTGGTCTAGAATCATGTCTTTATGTGAGACATCATGAATCGTATACCATTTGCTTTAGGTACAGGATCGATTGCATGTCCTATAATATTTGTCATTTCTAAATTTTTCCAAATGCCCAGAGGCATTAAGAAGGGAAAAGGTCTAGAATTGGATATGACTAAAATGATTAAGCAATTGTCGAAGACAATCTGAGGTTTACCAAAGATTGGTTGCTCAGGGACAGTTGGACGTATAGTGCTAATTTTGGAAGGACCATATTGACATATTCTGAAAAGAGGCATCTCTTATTCAGAAGTGATAGTCAAAATGAGAATATGGAGTTGTCTCCATAGGTGGAAGTTATCTGTGTAAGATTAGAAAACTTAATGCAAGAAGCATGTCCAAAGCAATGTACTTTGAATATGAGACTTAGTTTCCATGGAGTTGATCTCCATTGGAATACCTTATAATGACTGTTGACAAGTCTTTGTGACTTTGTACATATTCATTACAGGAGGGTCAGTGCATATAAGTTTAAAATCTAAACAGATTTCGATAAATGATAGGAATTTGAAATTCTCACATTTTTCGATAAGGATTTGGGAGTGTGAAATTAGAATCATTGAAATTATGTTCAATTGGTTTATTTCACAAAGCAAGGATCATAGACAAACATAGAGTGCATACTTGGTGTATGGCAAAGCTATTGTTTAAGAAAAACATAGTGTACATGCTTGGAGCATGGGACAACTAGTGTTTTTAATTCAAGTATAAAGTTGATAAAACCGAAACAATGAATAATGAGTAATCAGTATGGTGATAAATAAAAGTGTTTATTTATATTCATAGGGTTTGATACCATATTTGATTCATTTATTCTTGTGTTTCACTTTGCATGTTTTGACTTCCAGAATAACTAAGTCGCTCTTCCTGAATGATTAAGTTATTCAAACCATCCACAGTCGGTCATATGTTGGAAGTAGATATGAATCAAGACTGTCATGGGTTGGTTTGTAGAGGTCCAAGTTGGTGGACAAAGTGGTGCTACAACACTCATGAGTGCTCATAAGTTCTAAGTATTGGATTCAACCCGCGCTCATTTGAATCACTTCATGGATTTTATCACGAGTGATCATGAGACGATAATATCTTATATTCTTCAAACCTAGAGATATGAGTTGTTACTATGAGTTGGTTGTACATTGATTGCACGAAAACGCATTCGGTAACTCGATGTTATAAAACGTGCCTTTGTGTATGATTCAACAAGTAGTAGAACAAGCCATATGAGTCGAAGTTTATCCATTCCTTTTACCTTCAGGATAAAAGCGATATCTGTGGGCCCCTCGATGATTTAAAGATGATACATGTGAGTGCTTGGCCAAGCCAGGACTGATTTGATTTGTTCAATCAATCAGTCATCATGAATCGGAAATCGGGAAACAACAGATGGACAGAGAGAATGATTTATAATCCATGTCTCACTCCATATGATATCTATAATGGAGGAATATATGATCCCTTATCTAATGGACAAGTCATTGACAAGGTCAAAGTTTAGTTACAAGGTCAGAGTTCGACAGCGGCTTTTGAGAGCTACGATTGCCAGTTGGTTCTTGAAGTCATACGAAATAATAGTTTTAGACTTATCCAAGTGGGAGACTGTTGGATTAGTATCTAAGTCCATAACTATATTTGGTATGTACTTGACCCGACCAGGCATGGTCCATTTGGGTTGCATGGCATCATGCATTTGGATAGACTATAATGAGAGAAATAACACTTAAGGTTGGTTAATATATTATAAGTTCTAATATATTAATAAGGTTATTTAATTAGTATTGATCAAGAATTAATTTGGAATTAATTAAGTGATCAAAAGGAGACTAATTAAATATATGGGTTGATTGTGTAAATCATTCATTCTTATATATGTGGGCTTGTGATCCAAGATTCCTTATGTTGGACTAAGTCCATGGGGTGACCCATGGATACTCCATGGAGGTTAAAATCCATGGAGCATAAGGAATGGGTAAAGTTATGAGTTACATGGTGTAACCCTAATAGCCACCATATAAAAGAATCCCATGGCTCAAGAAATCGTGCACTAATGTGTGAATATGAGGGCTAGACGATTTCAAGGAGTGTTCCATTTCTCTCAAGTCATTTCATGTGCATTTGGTGTTGTGTGAACCATTTGAGGTGTCACACTTGGGGCACTAGGCACTCAAGCTTCATGGAGACAAGCTACATCAAACAAAGGTATGTATTCTATCCATTTGATTACCCAAGTATCAAGTATTGTATGCTAGATAGGGTAATACCTTGGAAAGTTCATAATTGCATGTATAATAGAGAAAACATAGATCCAATGTATTTAGGGTTGCATGTACACTTAGGAGTGTTAGAATGCTCAAAACCCATCAGATTCATCATATCCATGAATACTGTCGGTGCGTTGGTCAGACCAAAGGGAATCACTACGAACTCGTAGTGTCCATAGCGAGTTCAGAATGTTGTCTTGGGCACATCATTCTCGTGAACCCGCAATTGATGGTACCCTGATCTTAGATCTATCTTTGAAAAGTAACTGACTCCCTGAAGTTGGTCGAAGAGATCGTCGATTCTGGGTAAGGGGTAACGGTTCTTGATGGCCAGCTTGTTCAGTTCTCAGTAGCCAATGCACATCCGAAAGGTTCCATCTTTCTTCTTCACGAATAAGATCGGAGCTCCCCAGGGTGAGGAACTCGGCCTTATGAATCCTTTGCTGATCAGCTCATTGAGCTGGCTGGATAATTCTTGCATTTCTGCTGGCGCTAAACGATATGGAGATTTAGCTACAGGAGTAGCTCCGGGGATTAAGTCGATACGAAACTCGACTTGACGCTCGGGAGGAATTCCTGGAAGGTCTTCTGGGAAGACATCAGGAAAGTTGCAGACTTCGGGGATGCTCTCGAGGTCTTTAACTTTTTGCGTTTCATCAACAACATGAGCTAGGAATGCATGGAATTCCTTCCGCAGATACTTCTGGGCTTTGATGCATGAAATGATACGAAGGTTCGAACTGAGCTTATCACCGTAAACCATGAGGGCTTCGCCAGAGGGAAGATTGAGACGGATGGCTTTTTCGAAGCAAATGATATCAGCATGATTGGAGCTCAACCAATCCATGCCGATAATGACATCGAAGCTTTTTATGGAGACTGGCATAAGGTTGATGGGAAAGGAATAATCGTTCAGGGTAAGAGTACAGCCTATGAATATGTCGTTAGTGCTCTCCTTCTTTCCGTTAGCCATATCGATGGTGAATATTTCGGTTAGAGGTTGAGATTTACATTTGATTAGGTGTTTGAATGCATGAATAACAAAACTCCTCTCCGCACCAGAATTGAAAAGAATCATGCATAAGAGTTGTCAAGGAGGAACGTACCCGTAATAACGGTAGGATTAGCGACCGCTTCCTCCTGGCCCATAGCCAGTACCCTTCCTGTATTGCCACCTGTTGTCGCCTTGGGGCAGTTTCTTTTGAAATGCCCAACCTCTCCGCCTCCATAGCAAGCTTGACCAGCGCTCGCTTCCGGAGCCTGGTTGGTTGGTTGGGCTGGTGTCCTGCAGAATCGAGTTGTATGTCCCTTCTTTCCACAGCTGTTGCAGTTTAAATCATGGTAGGGTCCGTGATGATGAAAGTTACACTTGTTGCACAGAGGTAGTTTCCCAGCATAAACACTGGTAGGAGCTTGCGTGGTTGGAGCAGCAACAGCAGGAGTAGTAGCAGCGTGGATGAAAGGACCCACACTTTCATATATAACAATTGCTACCCCGAAACATGCTACATGCATATTCATAAAACAATATTTTATATTGATAAAGCGGTTACAAACTACTGGATACAAACCAACTATTTCAAGTGTTATATATTACATAACTCCCCAGGATTCTATAGTTTTATACATATGGGAGTGCAAAATACAATAGTTTCAAACTATTCGAATATCTTCTATCAATACAGTAGTTTCAAACTATTCAAAAATCTTCCATCAGTATATAACTATACTGGAAGCTTATCTCCTACAAATTAGTTAAACATTGAGAGGGGTAAGCGGTGACGCTTAGTGAGTTCAATAATAGATACAATATAACGTTATGCCATAAATATACTTCAATATGCTAGAATCAAAGAAGAACAAGGAACAACAAGGGCATAATGCGAAAAGCTTTCCATATCAATCAATGAGACATAACAATTTCATACTTGATATAAAATCAATAAAGTTTCAGCACAAATGGCACAGAAAATGCTCAGGAGTATCATTTTGCTAGAATATTTAGGCTTTCAGCCTTATCTTAGCATACTACCGAAGCCAAAGTGATGCCTATGTCATACACTTCATGGTCAACGGTTCATACCAATACCCAAGTGATGCTTATGTCATACACTTCAAGTCAGAGGTACAGTCTTGCTATAAAAATAGCGGAAACAACAACTCGAGATGATAACATGGAAAAGCACATAGCACATATAACACATAACATACAATTGTTCCTATATATTAAACTCACCGTGAAATAACCGGGGGTCAAAATAGTAATTTGGGCAGTACTTCGGCTTTAAATATAACTTTCTTCGTTGAAAACTGGGAGTTTTCTTGAAAACCGGGCCCTGCGAGGGTTGGGCTTCGAAATCGAAAAGATAAATTTTTCGGGCTACTCGGGAATCTCGGGGCGTGTTTCGGGCTTTGGAATAAGTACCGGGGCTTCGGGGAAGTCGGAATGTAAGAAATATAGGCTAAGGGGTGAAAAAGGGCAAAATTCTAACATTTACCCGAGAGGTCTCGCACCCCTTATATAGGTGCGAGCCTCGGATCCGAAGCGAGGGGAAGAGAACAGCTGTCTGCGAGGCTCGGAATAGGTGGCAGCAGGGCGAGGCTCGGACGGACAGGTGCGAGCCTCAGATTGGTCAGGTGACTCGTCTACAGCTTCGGATCGGGTCAGAAGCCTTGGTCGAATCAGGAGCCAACACGAGGGTCGGATCACGTGTGGCATGCGAGGATCACATGGCCCTTCGGACACCTGTGCGACACGCGTCGCTTCTCGGACATGCCACGCAGCAGCTTCGGACACGTGGCCAACTCCGAGCGAGGGTGACGTGGCAATCACTATTCATGCGAAATTTCTCGAAAAATGTGCTCAATCTTGTAAAATCCATAACTTTATCATACGGACTCCGTTTTTGACGTTCTTTATATGCACGCGTAGAGAAAATTATGCTCTACAACTTTCGTTTAGACTTCGTTGGAAAATTTTGACTTTATTTTTATATTATTATTTTTAACAGACCGGGACTTGTAAATCCGTTAAAAAATCATAACTTCTTCATCCGACGTCCGTTTTCGTCAGACTTTTTACCGTTTTACTACTAATGACGAGACCTTCGATTCTCATTTAGGTTGTGTCGGCTAAAAATCACTCGATCTAAAATTCGAGTTTTTAGCTGTCTACTGCTAAGCTGAAACTTGTAAAAATCATAACTTCCTCATACGAAGTCAGATTTTGACGTTCTTTTTATCAAACTTCTCGGTTTAACGAATACTACGACTTTCATTTAGATCACTAAGGCTAAAAAGTAGTTTATCAAAAACTCACTTTTTACGTCATTCGGCACCGTGCCGGTTTTATCGCGGATCTTCGATTGGTCATAACTTCTTCGTTATAACTCGGATTTCGACGAGGTTTTCGCCTACGTGTTTCTAATGAGATTATCTACAACTTTCAATAATAAAATTTTACTTATTTCAAATTTTATATTTTCACTAAATTTCACTATTTAGCTTTTAATTGGAATCTCATAAGACTTCCAATAGTTTATGAGTGATTCTAAACATAGTTTTACCTTATTTCTAGTGAAAACTATCCGTTAGAACTCAATACTCAATATCACATAATATTTCATAATATTATTTATATAAAACACGATCTCAAAACGTGTATGTTACAGTGGACTGCCACTATTTGTTGTTTCTTGGAGGGCTCCTGAGAAGACTTGCCCTTGCGCTTGTTCCAAACTTTCTTCTTCTTCGCACCACTCTCCTTTTGGGACTCGGAGACCGCTGCTACCTCATCTAGATCGACTCCATGATCGATCAAAGTCTGCGCCAGGAACTTGGCGCTATCAAATGTAGGTTGTCTAGCAGCCAAGACATTTCCTTTGGTTGGGGCCGTCAGTCCCCAGATGTACCTCTCAATTTTCTTGCTTTCCGGGGAGACCATTCTCGGACAGAGGAGAGCCAGATCACATAATCTAGCGGTGTAGGCAGCAATGTCGGAACCCTTCATCTTCAAATTCCAGAGTTCGTGCTCCAACTTTTGCACTTCGCCCCTCGGGCAGTATTCCGCAAGCATGAGTTCCTTTAGTCTTTCCCAACCCATGGCATTAGCCACTGGCAGAGTCAGGGATTTGACTTGACCATTCCACCAGGTCAAAGCTCTGTCGGTGAAAGTGCAGGTGGCGAACTTCACCTTGTTTGCTTCGGAACAGGCGCAAATTTCGAAGATGGATTCGATCCTCGAACCATCGAGTCAGAGCGATAACACCTCCATTTCCGTCGAAGGACTTGGGTTTTGCGGTCATGAAGTCCTTGTGGGAACACTCTTTTTGTTGTCCCTGAATTCCGACTTGTCTTTGAGGGTCGGTTCCACCTCCAGCCCCACCAGAGTTCACTTGTGCCATTGCTGCAGTCACGGCGGCTGTAACAGCTGCCTAGAACATGACGGGGTCGAACTAAGGGGGTGGTGGTGGTCGTGGCGGGGTGTCGTTGTTCCTTCTGTCGAATCTTGTTTGGGGAGGCATCTTGTTCTAGAAACAATCAGGAAAAAGAGGACGGTAAGTCCTCGAGATATATGAAACAAGATATATCTCTTCCTGATAAATAAAGTTACCCTACCAGCGATAATCAAAGAAAGGTTACTAATGCAAGTAAGTTATCGCTTAAGAAGGAAGAGGTAGCAACACTTGAAATGAATCTATATACTGAATTTGGCTCTAGCTAAAATACTCCTATAGTATTTTATGTTGAATGCTTTTGGTTCTTGGTAAGTTTTAGGCTTGCCGTAACACCACAGTCACTCCCAAGCACATGTTGGTCATGTCTCGAATGAATATAGTTGATCAGGCTATATTGATCCTAGACATGATTACATAACTGCCCAGGTTTAACCGCGATGTCCAGCATCCAAATACTTTTGTTTTGTTCTACTTACGGCACGGATTCTGGTACTCGGGTATACTTATATACTTTGTTATAAAAAATATTTATATTTTCAAAAGTATACTTTTAGTTTAGAGCGCTTAGGCCCCTTAGTGTTTATAGTTGTATTGTAGTGGTGTTGATTATGATGACATGTGCGGAATTAGAAAGATCTAGTAAATCATCATACAAACTTAAGAACACAAGGAGTAAATTAATCTGTGTAAGCTCATATTAGATCTAGAAAGGATATACAAATGGGTTTGTACACAATTTCTCTCTCTAGTCTAACACTCCAAATGGTTCCTTACATAATGGGAGTCACTCACTTCCTATTTATAGGAAAGACTCAACCCATTTACACATACAAAAGGGAAAGCCTAAAACACTACATCCAAGAGTGACTTTGCACCCTAACATTCTCCCCCTTAAAGTTAGGATTGGATGTCCGACTTCAATCTCCAACGAGCTAGCGCGATCAAGACCAAACTCCCCCTCGAAGTAACACTGGTCTTCAAATCCGCAAATGAATATCCGAGAAACCCGCTTCGAATACCCATCATTCTCCCCCTTTTTATAATCAAAAAATTATTATAAAACCCATAGGGTGAGAAGCGCTCGAGGAATAGTCTTCACGATACTCCCCCTTGATGTGTACCAAAAATGAATCACCAAAAATCTTGCACGGAAAAACAATCACGAAAAAGCCACAAAAATTTTCCAATTTATGAAAATTTTTGACTTTTTGAGTGAAAGTTGCAAGATTTTTCAAAAACCGGGTAGAAACTGTCACTTTCTGAAACTTGCAGGGACCCGTTGCGCCCAAAACAGCCAAATATGCAAAACTCTCCCCCTTTTCCAAAGCTGGGTAGAAAGCATCAATTTGCACAAACTGCAGGGTCCAGAAATGTAAAATTTTGCAATTTCTCAGCTTTATGAAGCTATTTTTGAAATTTGGTAAATTATGTCAAACTTTCGAAACTGTAGGGGCTAATTGAGAAATTTCAGCTTTCTTCATAATTTTTGTCACCTTTTCGAAACTGGACCAATTCTGCCATGTCTTCGAAACTACAAGGGACCAATTTCGAAAGTTTATGTTTCTTCCCCAATTTGTTTCCCAGGCACGAAACTTTCTTCCTTCACTTCGTTCATCAGGTAACAAAGTCTCAATAGGGTTCGTTTTTATCGGAAGGTTTCGTTAACGAATCGTGATCCATGATAACGAAGCGAGAGTCCACACCCTTCGTTAATCGACATTAAAATTTTCGTTAGTCGACTTCAACGACTCCAAATATCAATTCTTCGAACATCGACCCTTCACACATCAGATTTTTCAAGCACAAAAGCATTAAGCATCTTCGTTTCGTTACTCGACCAACTTCTTGTCGACGTCGACTCCAACACACCATACCCTTCGCACATCGACCACAACCCTTCGAAAACAAAAACAATGTTTCGCTTTCTTCTTCAAGTCACAGTCGACAATCTTACATGCGAAGTCTTGTTGGACAATCGACCTAATTAATTTACAAATTGAAAGTAGTTCGACATCAGACCCCAAATCTTGTTGACGAACTAACCCATACAACCAAATCGTCATCATAAAAGCGAAATCTTCAAAAACACTGCCTTCACTTTTAGTGTACAATCCAAATCGAATCACAATTAACTCAAAGACTTTGATCACCATACCCATTTCGATTCTTCAATTTTCCAATCTCTTGATTTCTAATACCTGAATTAAACTCCAAAATCAAATTCGATTCGTAAACTGTCGATTTCCAGTTAACATCTTGAACCACTAACGAAATTGTTCAATCCCAAGACTTCGCTTTCTCCTTCACGAATCGTCAATTAATCAGCAACCATAAAATACCAATTCCTTCGTTATCAGTTACCGATTTCATCCCCAAAATCAGATTCCTCGATCATTCCAACTTGTCATCTAAAACGAATCCATTCACCACTCAAACACATATTTACACAGTCGACCTCAGTAAACATTCGACATCCAAATCCCAATCATCACCAATTGAACCCAAACTATATTCACATACATAAACCATCGAACTATCGACCTCCAATTGTTCAATTTATCAAGAACATTGATTTTGACTTCAAAAAGTCATCCAAATCAACAAAATCGATCATATTAAAGAACACTTTATCAAAATCGAATCCAAATGTTAGTATTATCAACTCTAATCAATTCCAATCTTGATTCGACCTGATGTCAAGAGAAGTCGGCATCACGAACATGTAACCTAATCAAAATCAGTCAATGACTAAAATCGAAGAGTGAAATCACCAATCGACTTCAAACAACATTCAATAATCGACCTATTGAACAAGATCATATGTTCAATTCACAGTGATAGAAAACGGAACTTCAAGAACTCGATCATAAAGAAAACCATGAAGGTACAACACCTTTATGCATATCGAGCATAATGAAGAACTGAGAGTAAGACAATCGATTTATGGACTCAATTAATGATAAATGATCAAAAGAATTTTGGGCTCACATGTTTTGGACTAAATATCGATCAGTGATTGGGCTTCATGATGAACAGTATCGAATATAACTTGGATTGGGTTCAAATCAATAATCCATGAATTGATTATTAATTGGACTTTGAATTATGTATCATATGAACAATGCTCAAACAATTTTTAAATTCGAATGAACAGTACATATCGAAATTGAGCAACAAAAATGAATTTCGATTTTTATTTTTAGGAATATGATCTAAAAAAAATAATTGGATCAACAATGGGGTTGAAACGGATTAGATCCAATGTGTCAAATCGATCAAAAATGAAAAACGTAAAATACGAATCGAAATCATGGATGTTTTGGAATCCATTTGAGAGTTTGTGATACCTTTTTGACGAATCGAGATCCATTTTCAACGAACGAATCAAATTTAGAAGATCTTGGTTCTTTTGTTGGAATGAAAAAATCTCCAATTTGAACATTGTACCACCCATTATGCGAGATGTACAACTCGTTCTTCGTGTTCTTCGTGTTCTTCAACGATCCAAGAACATCTTCAAAAGAACCACCAACACATTTGGGTTTTGACTTCAAATTCAATACAACCTTTGGAGATTGTTGCTTTGGAACCCAAATTTGTTTCACGAATTTCGGCTTCACAACATTTGACGATTTTTGTGAGTAAACCCGCTTGTTCTTCCGTTTAATCTTCTTCTTCTTTTTCTTTCTCATCTTTTTGCACCTTGAAGACTTGATTTCATGAACAAACCCACTTTCCACAACTTCAAATTTTAGAGTTTGAATCAAATCTTTTGGAGTTTGATACTTGTTAATTTCGTGGATCACCGGCTTTCGATAAAGAATCATTCCTTCAAACGAATCACAAGAACACAAAATATCATCAGTTTGAACTCCAATCGAGCAAAAAACCTTTTCATCATGAGAATCAACTTGAATCTTCTTATCATGAACTTCAAGAACATCAAGAACATCATATTGAACTCCATAGTCTTGAACTTCAACAAACTTAAGAGCACGAAGATCATTTGGGTCTTCAATAAGAGAAACATATTTCTTATTGAACAAATCTCTTTCTTCTCCTTCCTTTTGATTTCTACTACGAACTAATATGGACAAGGCAATTTTATTCAACCATGCAATCTTACAAAGTGGTTGAAATACCAAGCTTCCATGATCATCCTTCAAACCTCCATAAGAAACCATATTACCCCATGAAATCAATTTGCTTAACACCAACCCATAAAATTGATCTTCATTGACTTTGTATTTGATATCTTCAATGATCACAATCTAAGAATCATATGGCAAATCCACCATGATTACAAGAAATTGAAAATTTCTAGAGAGAGAAAGTGATTTTGAATGGGTTTTCTAGAGAGAGAAAGTAAAAATCACTTGAATTCTAGTGAAGAAAATCGAATTATGAATAGAATCAAAGATGAATTCGATTTCTAGAATCCAAAAACTCTCTAAAACATGAAGATCAAAGATCAAAAAATGAAGAATCACCAAACCTAGAAAGCCAGCAAGGATCAATTCTTGATCCAATCAAGAACACCCGCTCTGATACCAATTGTAGTGGTGTTGATTATGATGGCATGTGCGGAATTAGAAAGATCTAGTAAATCATCATACAAACTTAAGAACACAAGGAGTAAATTAATCTGTGTAAGCTCATATTAGATCTAGAAAGGATATACAAATGGGTTTGTACACAATTTCTCTCTCTAGTCTAACACTCCAAATGGTTCCTTACATAATGGGAGTCACTCACTTCCTATTTATAGGAAAGACTCAACCCATTTACACATACAAAAGGGAAAGCCTAAAACACTACATCCAAGAGTGACTTTGCACCCTAACATGTATACCATGTATGGTTCGGTATACTTAGTTCACTATAAACAATAGCTCTGATACCAATCTGTCACACCCCAAAACCGGAACGGCAGAAACGTTCTGAGGTGGAGGACGTCATGCGTAGTCTCACAACAATTGTATCATAGCAAGCATAGTAAACACAACCACACATTGAATACATGAAAATTTAATAAGTTTACATCGGTTTTAAATCTGATTCGAATACATCAAGAGAATAAGTAAATATACTGATTCCCTGAGAATACAAGCAGTTTTGAAAGAGTATCAGCACAAAGCTGGTGAGTTCATAAGCATTTAGTTTTGGAGAAAAATGTTCTTTGATTCTTTTAAAAAGTGTTCCTCAAGAAAATCCCATATTATCTTATGAAAAGCATAGTTGAAACCCATTCCTTCCATGACTTCCCGATTCATACTAGATACGTACAATCCAAGGAGTCATGGAATGAACATGAATATCCGTTAGTTGAATAATAAACCACCAGTTTATAAAATACCGTGTTATGCTGGAAAAATCCTATATTTTCCCTAAAAGTAGGTTGTTGGTTATCCGTTCTAGATGGAAGAGTTCGAGTATTCACCGTACATATGTCGTTAAAGCATAGTTTCTTTTGAAAACCCTGATTACTATCAGTATATATATATGAAAGCAGTCTTATTACTTAAATAAAACCAATGAAGAATGAAATCCTGTAAACAAAGATTAGTTTATACTTATTTGTGAGTCGTATAACCATACTTGATATGACCTAGAGACCTTTTCAACGTTCTTCAGGCGTTAGTTAATGACATTTGTCACCCCAGTCATGCCTGCCTAACTGTAGCTAGCAGTTTAGGTGTGGGATTGTCAGTCTCGAATAGATCTATTCACAAATCTCACGCTCTCCCTCCAGGAGACTATGGTTATACTAAGCTAGGATTTAGCCCTGTACACCTAAGGGTACAGTTTTGAAGTAGAGCCTCACAGTTCTGTACACCTAAGGTAATAATTATCCTTAAATAACTAAATATTATACCCCTGTGAAAATATATAGCATATGATAACGTCTATTTTATGCATATATTTATGATGTTTTCTTATTACTTTATACTATGTTTTTATGTTATTTAGAACTAAAAGATACTTAATATGTTTTGAAATATTCAATTACAGTTAAAATGGGAGCTGGAATACAAAAGGAAGAGAATGGAGCTGAAAAGATGCAAAAAGGATATTGCCGGCAGATTGACCCCTCTTTATTGTTTCGGGTATATCTGATGACTCTTAAGTCCAATTGACGAGATTCAAAATGTTCTGAAAACTAGACGAAATTTCCTACGACTTGTGTGAGAGGGCCTTTTTGCTAATTCGGCATTTATCTTATCCAAAATCGGCCTTGAAGATGAAGCATAAAAGCTGGACGGAAATTCCCTCCAAGTTACTTATTCCCCAAGCACCACTTACCTTATTTTTATTTGCTTAATCCCTAAGCCACCATTAGTTTCCTTATTCATATACAACTCTAATATTTCATATTAATTCCATCTCCATTCAACTATAAATACCCCATATCATTCACCCATTTTCATAATCTATGATATTCCACTTCGACTTGTGCGACAAGAAAACTTCATAACTGCCGTTTTGAGGGTCTAGAAGGCGGACGGAAGGCCGTTAAGCTGACAGGAGCGACGATCTGAAGGATTAGAGATCGGATTCGTGTCGGTAATCATGTGATTTGTTATCGTGACCATGCTTAGCATTCCACTGTGATACTACTACGTTTTTACTTTCTGATTTTGGTGTCAAACCATTTGCTTTAAGTTTATGATTAGATAAAACCTTGATTTGTGGATTAATTGCTATATTGGATTGTTTTATTCATGCTTAATTTATCTTGATAAGCTTGTTAAAAGATCCTTATGTGTTAATGACAATTATTTTCTGTTAATTAACCAGCATATTAAGTTGCATGAACATCTCTTAATTGCTAATCTCTTATGATTTTGATGACCATCAAGATTATATGCCTAGGAATAGCGAACGTGAAATTAGGGTTAAATAGGAAATAAGTAAGTTAATGTGTGAGCCTTGTGTGACGAACCATCAACAAGAGATTAACTGAATTGACAAATTTAATTAACTATTATTACAAGTCTTGCTTGATACGAACTGAACACTAGGAAACCAGTTAATTTAATCAACTGATCACTGCTTGAATTGACTTGTTTGCTAAAGGATTAGTAATAGCGAACGTGAATCTAATCATTTTAGAAATCGGTGAACATGAATAAATAAATCTGTGTGTGCAATTGTCTATGATTTTTAGGTGTAATTTGTCTAAACCAAAGTACCTAAAGAGATTTGTCTTCCTGTCAGTCTATAGAGATTTGCTATTTAGTTATTCGTTTGAGATTTAATAATACATTTCTTTATTCCTTTCGTGTGCTTTGTAACCTATAATCAAATATTTTAAATTAATTCACTACCGTTCCCCTTGTGTTCGACACCCTTGCTTATCAAAACTATATTATACTTGATCGGGTTCACTGCCTGTAAGGTGTGGTTTAGATGCGATAAATTAGGAATTATAAATAAAAAACTAGTGCATTAAATATTCACATCAAGTTTTTGGCGCCATTGCCGGGGAACGGTTTTCAATTAATTTAGTTTGTTTGATTATTCGTTATTTGTTTTTAATTTTTAGTTTTATTTTATGTTTATTTTTATTTTCGTTGATATCATGTCACTTGTCGGGAAGGTTTTTGTTTTTATGTGCAAAAATTCGTGATCATATGCATTGCTTGGTTTTACTTTTTGCATGGGTTTCGAGATTGCAAGCGATTAGGGAATTCTTGACTTGTTTAGTCTACTACTTTGGTGATTTGTCCGACTCAATCCATGAGGCGTAGTATAGCAAGGCGTATCGTGGTGGTTAAGTGGAAGACCGAGCTCTTGCTGTTCTTGACTAGTTTGGTCAACTCTTGTTCTACTTATTAGTTAATTGTGCAAAGAAAACAAAGGAAATAGTCTGACAGGTCCCGAAAGTTTTTGTTTTCACAAACCACCTCTTGCATGCAAGAGATTTAATCAACATTTGTTGCTTGATTTCGACGAAGACGAGTGATCGTGATATCCTTTTTAGTTATTTTGGTTTGCTATTTTTTTAGTTATTTTAGTGACTTTTTATTTTATTTTTAGTTTGTTTAAATTATGTTTTCCATGTTGATGCTCTTGATGTTTCAGATCTTTGCAGAATTTTTGCCCTTCGGATGCTTTTAGAAATTTCAACAATTCGGGTCTAATGTTGATTTGTCACGCGGAAAAAGTTGTTAGAGAGTTTGAAGTTGACAATCGAGAGCCATGAATTTCAATAAGTGTGGGGTGCTCGTTGATTTCGTGAGAGATTATTATTTTCAAAGAGTGGCGTTTCTAACTATACATTGTTTCCTATGACATGGATGAGCTGTTCCCATGCCATGGAGTTTTATTTCGATGCGAAGCAGAATTATTGTCCTGGCTGTCACGACATGGTTGACACTTTCCTATGTCGTGGGGGAGTTTTTCATCGCAAGAAGGAAGCTGACATTCTAGATACCACGACGTGGCTAACACTTACCACGTCGTGGCCATGTTATTATTCGCGATATGAATTTTTCATCACTCGACGACACGACGTGGTCGACACTTTCCCATGTCATGGTTACTATACATTGCATTAGTTTGCAATCTTTTGCACCACATTTTAGAAGTCGGTGTTCTTGATTTTATTTTCCGACACATTCAGAAGCAACAGTTCTAGTTTTCTGTCTTCCAACACATTTATGGAGCAACTTTTAGCAGCCCCATTCGATCTCGCCACAACTACCCCAGGGGAGTCTGTTCCTTTTTCTCATTTTTTCCTATTTTTATGTGCTTAATTAGTTTTATGCATGGAATGAGGACATTGTATGAAACAAGTGTGGGGTAAGGGGTCGAAAAAGGAATTTAAATTGGAAAATTAAAAATTGCTAGATTAGGAAAATTTAAAAATTTATATACTTGAAATAATAGTTTAGTTTAGGAAAATCTAGTGATAATTTAAACTTTTGCTAATATTTTATGGGATGATCCGATGAGAACTCAAATGTTTACCTGAGCCAACACATGTTATAGTGTATTTGCGGCTTCCCATTTCCTAGTGAAAAATCATGAGATATGAAAGGTAATCTGGTAGTTTATATGGTATAATATGTTTTGCAGCCTAAACCTGAAATCTATCCAGGAGAGCTTATGTAGTCATTGCACATAGACTAATACATTTAGCCAATAAGGGTTGAGGTTAAGCGCCCCTGCTTAAGCATGTAGGTTTTGAGTGAAAAAAAAGTGAGATACATGTAAAAAAAAAAGAGAGAAATTACCAAAAAGTTGTTAGAATTTTGGGGTTATCAAGTTATGAAGATCAAAAGATCAAAATTCTGAAGAAATCCAAAAATTTGAAGATACCAAAAATCAAACAAAAAGGTGGTGAATTTAAAAAAATCAAAGCAAATATCAAAGAAGAGATGAATTCCAAGAGCTCCATTGTGGTATCAAAGTTTAATTCTTTCTAGAGTTTATGTATGCTTGGTAGTTTAACCAAAAATACCTTGAGGTTAAGAAAGATTTCTGAGGATTGATTCGGAGGGTTGCAAAAATGAATATCGTATAAGCTAAGGGGTGAAGGTTCATAAAAGTTGTGAGTATTTAGGAGTGGGAAGTTCTAAGGAATTGTAAACACAAATACATGCATTGCGGTCTTGGGATAATGGTTGGGTTTGAAATGGATTATTCTATGCGATATTGGTGAGATAATAAAATCAGTTTTGCTTGAGGGCAAGCAAAAGGCTAGTGTAGGGTAGTTTGATAACGTCTATTTTATGCATATATTTATGATATTTTATTATTACTTTATACTATGTTTTTATGTTATTTAGAACTAAAAGATACTTAATATGTTTTGAAATATTCAATTACAGTTAAAATGGGAGCTTGAATACAAAAGGAAGAGAATGGAGCTGAAAAGATGCAAAAATGATATTGCTGGCAGATTGACCCCTCTTTAGTGTTTCGGGTATATCTGATGGCTCGTAAGTCCAATTGACAAGATTCAAAATGTTCTGAAAACTAGACGAAATTTCCTACGAATTGTGTGAGAGGGCCTTTTTGCTAATTCGGCATTTATCTTATTCAAAATCGGCCTTGAAGATGAAGCATAAAAGCTGGACGGAAATTCCCTCCAAGTTACTTATTCCCCAAGCACCACTTACCTTATTTTTATTTGCTTAATCCCTAAGCCACCATTAGTTTCCTTATTCATATACAACTCTAATATTTCATATTAATTCCATCTCCATTCAACTATAAATACCCCATATCATTCACCTATTTTCATAATCTATGATATTCCACTTCGACTTGTGCGACAAGAAAACTTCATAACTGCCGTTTTGAGGGTCTAGAAGGCGGACGGAAGGCCGTTAAGCTGACAGGAGCGAAGATCTGAAGGATTAGAGATCGGATTCATTTCGGTAATCATGTGATTTGTTATCGTGACCATGCTTAGCATTCCACTGTGATACTACTACGTTTTTACTTTCTGATTTTGGTGTCAAACCATTTGCTTTGAGTTTATGATTAGATAAAACCTTGATTTGTGGATTAATTGCTATATTGGATTGTTTTATTCATGTTTAATTTATCTTGATAAGCTTGTTAAAAGATCCTTATGTGTTAATGACAATTATTTTCTGTTAATTAACTAGCATATTAAGTTGCATGAACATCTCTTAATTGCTAATCTCTTATGATTTTGATGACCATCAAGATTATATGCCTAGGAATAGCGAACGTGAAACTAGGGTTAACTAGGAAATAAGTAAGTTAATGTGTGATGCTTGTGTGACGAACCATCAACTAATTGAATTGACAAATTTAATTAACTATTATTACAAGTCTTGCTTGATACGAACTGAACACTAGGAAACCTGTTAGTTTAATCAACTGATCACTGCTTGAATTGACTTGTTTGCTAAAGGATTAGTAATAGCGAACGTGAATCTAATCATTTTAGAAATCGGTGAACATGAATAAATAAATCTGTGTGTGCAATTGTCTATGATTTTAAGGTGTAATTTGTCTAAACCAAAGTACCTAAAGAGATTTGTCTTCCTTTCAGTCTATCGAGATTTGCTATTTAGTTATTCGTTTGAGATTTAATAATACATTTCTTTATTCCTTTCGTTTGCTTTGTAACCTATAATCAAATATTTTAAATTAATTCACTACCGTTCCCCTTGTGTTCGACACCCTTGCTTATCAAAACTATACTATACTCGATCGGGTTCACTGCCTGTAAGGTGTGGTTTAGATGCGATAAATTATGAATTATAAATAAAAAACTAGTGCATTAAATATTCACATCACCATAAACTAAATCTGTCATAGTTTATATATATTCACTCATGCATGAAATATGAATTGGTATAAGCAGTATATTAAATTCTCCCAAACTATACCAATTATAGTTTACTTGAAATGATACGGAAAATGCTTTGTAAAACTTTTCTGAAAACTATGAGGTTAGATTTCCAAAATAAAAGCTTCCCTTATGCTCGACATAGTACAAAAGGGATAAGATATCTGAATATTTTATTAATCGTGGAAATCATTGATCTGTATTAATAAGTTTAAAACTTAATAAAATATAGGGGTATGAACTCACCTTGAGCGAGTGGTTAGTATGAAAGATCGGTATGAGATGTTGAGTGTCAAGTGGAGCCTCGAACACAATTTGATCCTAATTAACATGTAATGACACATATAGGAGTCAAATGAAGGTATTTCACTACTAGATACGATACAGAACCACCCTAGGGACTTGGAACCATTTGCACTAAGTGTTAGAACCTTGTAGGGTTGAGTAAGGGAGGTGTACGACCACTTTAAAGGTGTGTGCGGCCCATGAGGTGTGAGGTCGTACACTCATGATGTAAGGTGTCTTTGAGGTGTTTTCAAGGTTCATACTTGCATTCATGAAGTGTTCTAGGTCCATGCTTAGTTGTAATGCAAGTTTGAGGTCAATAAAGGTCATAGAAATGGGTTTGCGGCCTTAAGGTGCGTGTGCGTGGTCGCACAAAGGAGTGTGCTGCCAAACATAGGTGTGTGCGGCCGTACATAGGGGTGTGCGGCCATACACCCTTCATGTTTATGCCCAAAATGCCTACTTTAAGGTGCAACAAGGCTAGGGTCATGTCCAACTCGAAGATAAGGGTCAAACTCTCACTTTGGAGGGTCTTTTAGGAGTGTGCGGCCATCTTATGGGGGTGTGCGGCCGCACTCTCTTCTAGACATGAAGAACATGACCAATATTGCAATCCCAAGGCTTAGATAGAGTGTTCTTTCATGGTTTGCAAGTTAGAGGATGAATTACTCACGTTTCTTGAAGCTTTGGAGGGTTCACGGTTGAAGAAGCTTGAGAGAATCGTGTAGTGTGCGGCCAAGGAGTGAAAGGAATGAAAGGAAAGGGGTCTACCCTTTATATAAGAGTGGGTGTGCTGCCATGAGGTGGGTGTACGGCCGTACACTCCTCCTAAAGGAGTGTATGGCCCGGTTTTGTCACTATACGACTTGTTGTCTCATTCCTAACATCAACCTTGACTGTACCCAAGCTTAGAACACTTAAATGAACCCTTAAACCGTGCTAGAAGTTAACAGAACAAGTTTAACATTGATTGAATCGATTAGATGTACAAGGAAGAAGTTCCGGGTTGTCACATATTCCAACTTCTAATTTAATGATTCCTGAGGTTGAACAACTTAATACCTTAAGAAGAACCACTCGTGTGTCTCATCCTCCTTATTTGCGAGATTTTCACTGTAATCAAATTTCTCATTCAACTGATTTGGATAATAATTCTACTTCACATACTCCTTATCCAATACAAATTATCTTATGATAAACTTTCTTGTAGACATAGAGCTTTTGTCATGTCTATTTCAGCCAATTTTGAGCCCAAACATTATAATCAAGCATCCCACTATCCTGAGTGGTGTAATGCTATGGAATCTGAATTGAATGCTATGAAAGCCAACAATACATGGGATGTAGTTCCTTTACCAAATGATAAGAATTCAGTGGGATGCAGATGGGTTTACAAGATAAAACATGGCAGTGATGGGAAGATTGAAAGGTATAAAGCCCGACTTGTGGCAAAGGGTTTTAACCAGAAGGAAGGCATAGACTATTTTGAAACATATTCACCAATAGCCAAATTAGTTACTGTAAAGATATTACTTGCTATTGCAGCTATAAAGAAATGGAATTTGGTGCAATTAGATGTAAACAATGCCTTTTTGAATGGAGCATTGCATGAAAAAGTATTCATGGACATCCCACCTAGTCTTGATGTTTCACAATATTCTAAAAGCTCTTCAAGACTTGTTTGTAAATTGAATAAGTCCATTTATGGTCTTAAACAGGCATCAAGACAGTGGTTTGAACGGTTTTCACAATTCATGCTTACATCAGGTTTTGTTCAATCAAAATCTGATTACTCCTTGTTTTATAAAGGATCTGGTGATTCTTATGTTGCTCTCTTAGTATACGTTGATGATATAATCATCACTGGTTCAAATGAAAAAGGAATTATGGATTTGAAGCAATTGCTAAGTAATGAGTTTAAATTGAAAGACTTAGGCAATTTGGGTTATTTTCTGGGATTGGAAATTGCCAAATCCACTGAGGGCATTTTCGTCTCACGACGCAATTATACATTGCAACTTATTGAAGATGCTGGTTTGTTAGGTGCTAAGCCTAAGTCTACTCCCATGGAACCCAGGGTCAACTTATGTGCAAATGGATATGATTACAAAGATCCTTCTCAATATAGGAGGCTCGTTGGTAGTTTATTGTATCTTAATATTACACGACCAGATATAACCTTTGCTGTCCAACAATTGTCTCAATACATGTCCACATCCAAAGTTCAACATTTCAATGCTACAACACATCTAATCAAGTATCTTAAAGGCTCTCCTGGTCAAGGAATATTATTTTCTTCATCATTTTCAATTCATCTTAAAGGTTTCTGCGATTCAGATTGGGCTAAATGTCCATATTCAAGGCGTTCAATCACTGGGTTTTGTGTATTCTTGGGAGATTCTCTTGTTTCATGGAAGTCAAAAAAACAGTCAACAGTCTCTCGTTCATCTGCAGAGGCCGAATATAGAGCTATGGCAGTTGCTACTTCTGAGCTTATATGGTTGAAACAATTACTAAAATATTTCAATGTTGATCATGTTGATTCCGTGCTTCTTTTTTGTGATAATGCTGCAGCAATACAAATTGCTACAAATCCAACCTTTCACGAACGTACGAAACATATTGAGGTTGACTGTCACTTCGTAAGAGATAAGGTTGTTGACCAGACAATCAAATTGATGCCAATCAGATCTCCCGATCAGTTAGCCGACATGTTTACTAAACCGTTGCCAGCTACAAAGTTGATACCTTTTATGCTCAAGATGGGATTAAAGAACATATATTCTTGAATCTCCATCTTGAGGGGCGCTTATTACACTTCTAACTGACAGGGGTAGTTTAGTAATTTAACTAATTGTTAGTTAGTAAGTGGTTATTAGTTGTTAGCTGATTTTCCCTTTTAGATGTTTGTATATAAACTTCATTTTGAGTTTCAATCAAAGTAATGAATCAGTTTCAATCTTGTTTGATCTCGTAATAAGTTGAACCGCTCTCTTTCCCGGTTCCCGGTCCAACCGGTTCGACCGGCCGGTTCAAACCGGTTTTTAAAACACTGGTTGTTCTCCAAGAGTTTTGATTTTTTGCTCGTGAATGTTTGATGTTCAATTGATTTTGTTGTTGACAAATTGTTGTTCATGTTTGTTGTTCTCAATTGGGTTTTTGCTCATACACAAACATACATACATAAATAAATTTAACTTTAATTTTATCGATTAGTTGAAGTTGTCTTCGTAATATTATGATAATCATTATTCAAACAAACATTCAATCTTTCTTTATTTTGTCAACAACTTATTTAAGCTTTGAGTGTTTTTTACATCTATAAAAAGAGAGAGGATGTGTTAAGTGTTGTATGTGAAAATTTGTGTAATGTTGTCGAGTTGTATGTGATAGGCGTAAAAACATCTTGTGTAGGTCGAGATATCAAACCTCAATATGCTAAAATATACCTTAAATAAACAATTCCAAACACCCTTTAAATCTAACTGACTCGTGCATTCTCTTTTTCCATTTTTCCCATATCAAAAGTTAGACATTTCTTATCTTATTTGAACGATGGATTTGTATTTATAGTATTATTTTATAACTCTCATCAATTATTTAGGTTTATAAAACAAAAAGGTATATATCCTTACACTACCGAGAGTTTGAAAATATTTCATTTGTATAAGAAGTTGAGAGTTCAAGGGTGTGTTCGGCACGGAACATTTGGGAGCGTTTTAGAGTTTCTAGCTTCTAGCGTTTGACAAAACGCTCCGTTTTGAACAGCAAGTCTCGTTCAACACTACAAGCTTCTAACGTTTAGTTTAAACAAAACGCTCCAAATCTAAATGCTACTTCATGTAGCGTTTAACAAAACGCTACACGCTACCCGCTACCAGCTCATTTTGCCGAACACGCTCCAAGTCTCATTATTGGTGTAGTTTATTATTATAACAGGAGTCGTTAAAAAAACTTATTCAAATTTTATGTAATCATTTTTATTGTTTTATTTGGATTTTGTGATTCATGTGAGTCAACATGGGTCACCATGTTGATTTAGGCTGGAAAAAAATAAACGATCAACATGATCCCAACCCATTTGTTTAAAAAGTTTGTGTTAAAAGTTTGTGTTAGATTAAAGATTTATATCCATAATTAAACACGTCAACTCAAAGAATCCAACACGATTCATTATCATCCGTTATTACATACATCAAATGCATTAACACCATTAACTTTTTAGAATACAATATATTCAAATGAAGTGCGTCTATTTTAGTAAAGCCGGAATTATTAAATTCAAGAATTCAATTATACTTCCGTTATGACAAACAAAATTACAAGTGTTAAGTATATATATGAATTATTGAAAGACAAATTAGTTTTATGTGTCTTTCAATAATTCATATATACATGTACAAGTAATTATTCTAGTTTATTAGGCCTTACTTAAAGGATACAATGTATTCTCAAAACAAAATTATTTCATATTACAATACGCATTAACTACAAAAACGATTAAGAATAGTTTTTTTTTTTTTCAAAATTTATAGAGACAATATTTCTCAAAAAATGATGTACGCATAAGCATAAGCCAATAAATTCTTATAACATGAAACATAAAATTAACATTAAAACCAAAAAGAAAAGAGAGAGAAAGAAACAAGTTCCTATCCTCCCCCGCCTAATCCGCCCTGAGTGTGGATGTGTTACTTTTTCTTTTGTTGATAAATGAAAGATACCGAACATGAAACACCAAACAAACAATTACCTCATTATCCACAGAATATCCATATAGGTCCATGTTTTTCAGCCTTTCTCTGAGTGCCACGTGTCAAGCAAACAACTAAGCATTACCCTAAAAGAGAACATTACTTAGAGCCCCTAGACTCTGTCTATACTACAGATTTGACCCATAATATTTTCGTTTGTCTCGGTTAGGTACCTAATTTGTCTTGGTTGAAGGCAAATATCAATTAGTAACTACATATTTTCATTTCATCACTACTATTTGTTTTGAATAGCTTTGACTTAAAAATTATAGCGCGCTAATGAAGTTTATTGATTTATATAACAATATTTAAAAGTTGGATTATTTGTATAAAAATTTTAAAGTTTTGTAGTTCTAATATTTTTAATGTACAGTTCCAAAATTAGAAACATAGTGCATGTAATTGTTCTCTATATCCCCACCTTATGGTAGGTGCTACGATCATCCTATCTTTTACTTACCCATACGTATGAACTGAGATAATATTGTTGTATTGTTTTCTATAGCAGTTTAAAGCAAGATAAACTTGGATTACTAATGGAGTTTAGGGAATAGTTTGGCTACTAACTGAATGTCCGAAAGTTCCCAATAAATGTTTCAACTTATGACAAATATGTTGATTTTAACATTGATAATTAAATCGATAAGGCCCAAAATTGTAAGGTTTACGAAGGTGGATTGTCCATCTTACTAAAGAAATGATGTAATAACATGAATGTCTTACAACTCATAATTAATAAACAATGACATCTGAACTTGCTTTTATTAACAAAGTAGAATAATTTTCCAGTTAGATGTTTTAAGATAGATTGTTGGTATTTCAAGATTAAAAATTGTTGAATATGCTCCAAAAACAAACATGATAGCTGTCATTTTTCCTTGTTCCCTAAGACAACATTTTTTACTTGGGTTATCTATATCTATGTTTTAGAGTTATATTAGGAATAACATTTATTCTCCTATATAAAGGGGAGGGGAGTTAGATGGTATATTTTAGAGTAAAAATTACATGAACCGTCTCTCGTGCATGTGAAAAAATGCACGTTCAGTTTTTATTTTCAAAAATTAACTCGGACCGTACCTTGTTTTGTTAAAATTTACACGTTTCATCCCTCCGGACATAAAAAAAATTTGCCCTTATTTATTTATTTTTTGATTTAATTTCTATTTATTTGTTATATATTTATTATTTATTGATTTGCTTATTATAAAAAATAATTAGTTTTTATCTTTAATAAAAGAAATATGTTGTAAACCCTAACTCCCTAAGCACTTCGTCTCCCTCCCTCCATTTCTTCGAACTCCACCCAGACCAAAATCGGTGACCCCCTTATGCTTCTCCGACGATCCTATCTCCACCATCACATGTCTTCAAAAGTGCAACGATTTCAACTTTTAACTTCAAGAAAGTTTTCAACTTCAACTTCATGAACTTCAAAAACATTTTCATATTTTCAAATCTCAACAAGTTCTTAAAGGATTCGAGAGGAGAATGAAAGATATGATATGTGTTTTCCATATCTTTCTGGTGATGGATTCTCCCATTACAAAAGAAGATCGAGAGGATGTGACTTTGCTCCAATGCATCATCGCCGCTCAACGCAGGTTCTGATGCATCACCACCATCAGATTTGTAGATTCCAAACTCGTCTCACCACCTCCAATTCCTGGTGGTGGTGATGCTCGATCTGAAAGCCCCAAAGTGAAATCCATCATGAAACCCCTAAAATGTTAGATCTGAAACTACACATCTCCTGTTGATCTACTTTCGTAATTACATATCCCCTCTTTCTCAAAACCCTAACGCACAGGTGGTGATGGTGACCTTTTGTTTGCTCTCTCTCTCTCTCTCTCTCTCTCTCTCTCTCGTATCAGCAGAAACACGCAAGGTATGTATGTGTGTTTTGTGTTTCTCTGCTCTGTTTGGGAAGAAGATTGAGGAAACAGATGGCAATGAATGCTCAAGGGTTTCAGGAGAAAATCAGGTGAGAGGGAGAAAAACCGACAGTATTGATGTTTTTTCCGACGTTGTTCCACATCTCTGACGGTGGTGGTACTCGTCGGACGTGAACAAATGAAAGGAAATGTGGTGGTAGTCAGTGGCGGTAGTCAAGAGGGTTTCTGGTGGTGGTGTTTAAGTTTTCTCTAGCAAAGCAAAAGAGAAATATATATTAAATATAATTAAAAAAATTAATAATTAAAAATAATAAGAAATATAAAAAAATTAATGAAAAATAAATTGAAAAGGGCATTATATTCATTTCATGTCTCGCAAGGGATGAAACGTGCAAATTTAAACTAACATGGATGAAGCATGCAACTTTTAATCAAACGAGGGACGGTCCGAGTTAATTTTTTTAAAATAAGGACTGAATATTCATTTTGTCATATGCACGAGGGACGATTCGTGTAATTTACTCTATATTTTATTATCATCTCTTTTTCCCGTTTTATTGTTTTATTCAGAATCGTTAACCATTGTAACCTTTCAATTAAAGAGATTAATATATAGTGTTCTTCGAGTGGGTTTTTCCTGAAATTGGGTTTCCCACTATAAATTAGGTGTTCAATTCCGTTATCTTTTATGTTTTGATTATAACAAAAATTAACAGTTCATTGTATTTTAACGGAGATTGTATATTATCGACAACTTTTCAAGTTAAATCACCAAATCAAATTAAATAATTCACATTTATTCTTGATCATTTGATTTTTTTTCTTCTCTAACATTTTATCATTCTACATACCCATTGGTCTTATTGTTGGAACTATAATCTAACAGACTCAAAATGTCAATTTTACCGTTTATGAATCCGTTATGTAACTTTGGAACCTGTTAAAGGAGAAAGAATCATAAGCAAAATATATTACGGCTCCAAATTCAACATGGATATAGTCCGGGGGGAATTAGTGTAAACTTTTCATGAGGCCAATAGGCATAGATAGACATGCATAGGACCAAAATTCCCATCCAATAAAATTCTCACCTTTCTCCCCAACCCCACAACTGCTTCATACATGTTAGCCATCGCCGTCACCGATGATGGCCAGAACCGGCTGCCGGAGCAGAGCGAACAGGATCCGGCGACCCCAAGAGTGTTGTCGATCTTATCTGTTGTTCTGGAAAGACTAGTGAACCGGAATGAGATATTGAGTTTAAGCAGCGGCGGCGGAGCACCTGCACGGCTGGGGAAAAACTTGGATGCGTTTCACGGCGTTAGACCGCCGGCAATCACGATAGCCAAGTATCTAGACCGGATATACAAGTACACAAACTGTAGCCCGGCTTGTTTCGTGGTGGGGTATGTTTATATAGACCGGTTGGTTCACAGACATCCCGGTTCGCTAGTGGTGCGGCTAAATGTTCATAGACTGCTTGTTACAAGTATTATGGTGGCTGCTAAGATTCTGGATGACGTGTATGTCCTCATTTCTCCCTCACTAATTTACACATTATTATTTTATTAAATATTTAATTTTATCAAATATATAAATGATATTTTTTTTAATTTTCTAAATATACATTTAAGTAATTATAAAAAACACATTCTTTCGGTTAACTTATGAGTTAGTTTTATAAAAATTATTTTTTATTTGTCAGTTTTTCATAACAACTAAGTTTCGGTATCAACAATATCAACTATCTTTTTCAGCATAAAACTTTAGTAGTGATTTTTTTTATTCATTTTTATTATTGTATTTTGTAATGATCTTTATACAAAAGCATGAGAATAAGATAACTAATTTGATTTAATGCATGAAAACAGACATTACAACAACGCATTTTATGCCCGAGTTGGGGGTGTGACGAATGCCGAGTTAAACAGGCTTGAAGTGGAGTTCCTTTTCATGTTAGATTTTGAGCTCACAGTCACCTCTCGTGTCTTTGAGAGTTATTGTCTTCATTTGGAAAGGGAAATGATACTATGGAATGGAACTACGACACTCAAGATTGAAAGAGGAATTCATACAACAAACACCATCGAAGACATTGCTGAAATTCCGATAGAAGAAGACATGGAAAGTTTCTCTTCAACTCTTTCAAACGGTGGCCTTACCTAAAAATTTAGATTTATATTTACATTTGTATCCCCGATAAATATTGTGAATGAGAATTACATATACATATATCCAAATTTGAGTTTTGTTGTATGGGATCTTTTGTAATGTTTTATATAAAGCTACAATCGAAACGAATTTACCACTTCAATTCTACACAAACAACAATAACACTTCAACTATTGTCATTTTTTAAGCAACTAACCGAGCCTCCTCGTTATCCGGAACCACAATATCGAGCCTCATCATCGGCCTGTACTTACGTGGGACCACCGCCCCCGCCTGCACACACATCTCAACCACCACCGGAGCCTTCCCATAAAACCGCTTCAACAAACTCTTCAATGGCGGGCCGTTCAAATCCCGAACATGCCACACGTAATTTGGCGGGAAAACCTCGTCCACCGTGGCATCCTGCCACCCGTGTTTCCCGTCTCTCCATTGATGCTTAAACTCCCCACAAAGCTTCGCGTTATGGCCCCACGGGCCCACATGGACCTCCGAGCAATACCCACACGCCTTCACACTGTATTTCCTCATAAGCTTCCCCACACCCCATCTCACTTTCTCATACGCGTTTAGTGTGGAATGTGCGATTCCGACCACGTCTGATTCCGCCGGACACGGGAATCGCTCGAGAGCACGGTGCGTGTCGAGTTCCAAAACCTCGGAATGCGGGGGTGTTTTGGGCGGTTCGATGATTCCACCGCGGTCGATTACTTTTTTGCCCAGCATTCGGATGGGTTGGGTTCTTCGGCGTGAAGGGTATTCTGGTAATTCGACACCGGCTTGGATGCAGAGCTCAACGATCGCCGGGATTCTATCATAGTCGAATCGTGTTTCGTGTTTGATTCGGGTTCCGTATGGATCGAATTGATGGTATGATTCGATAGGGAGAAGAATGTCATTTATTGACCCTTTTACCCATAAATGGAAGCTTCTTCTGTTTGCACTGTTTGGACCATGGCAAGTCTGAATTTCATGGCCTGTGGGACCCACGTGAACCTCCCCGCATTCGCTGCATAACAACAACTGTAAGTGGAATCAAATTTTGAAAGAGCTAAAAGATAAGAATGAATCGAAAGGTGTATGACAAGACAAACCTGCAAGCATGAACAGGAATGACATGGAGAAGCTGTGAAAGACCTTTGATCAAGATCTTCCAGGCATCAAGAACTTCATGAGCAACTGGAACAAGATCAGGAACAAGAAGCCCGTTCTTTGGGGGCTCAAGGGGCTTTTCTATTCCTTTTTCTGCAAGTTTTTTGTCAGCTCTTGAAGTTTCTAAGATCTTCTTTAGTGGAATTGGAAATGGTTTCTTCTTTTGCTTAGGTAATACCGGAGGAAGATCTGTATTTTGAGGGTGGGTGTGGGTTAACCGTTTCTTGTTTCTACGAGTATCACGAACAGGAGGAAAACAAGCAACAATGGAGGTTCTTGATTTTTTTCCCCAATGTAGTTTATGTGTGCACTGAAACTACACCAAACATGTTTTGTTCCACAAATAAGAGAATTGAAAATTCGAGATGAATATAGAAAACGTAAACTGATTGCCATGGTTAGGTTACCTGGTGGCATTTTTCAAAGAAGAGGGATGAAATTCTGTCATTAGTATGCAGGTTATGAGATTGATGACTCCAATTATATGCAATATGGTTCGGGATATGGTGTTTAGGTGTGGAAAATGATCCGAGTATAGTTGGGGATAGACCACCTAAGTGTAGAACAGGCTCCATGTTCTTCAATACTCCACTGTTGGAAGCTTCACTGTATTAGGAAGGAAGAAACTGGAAACTCTTCCATTAAGAAGAAGGTAATGATACATGATATACAAAGGAAAGCATCAACAATTACTGAGAAACTATAGATTTATGGTAAAAAAATCAAAGAAAAAAGCTAATTGGATTGAAAATTATAGCAAACACGGATACTTTTCGAAATTCTGAAAAAACAAGTTGCTAATTGAATTTAACATATCTACATTAATTTCCAAATAAGGAAATTACTAGGGTTCACAATGGTGATGAAAGTTCAGCTTATTGTTCTACTTTTTACCTAAATATATGGAAACAATGTGCTTAAATATTTTGAGATTAAGGAACAATACAGCGAATCACATAATCGCAAAAAGAATAAGCAATATCTTATGTTAAGAAAACGTTTATTAAAAATTACGAGTGTTTATGATTTTTTTTTTTTTTTTGGGAAAGAGAGTGTATGAGTTAGGGGCTGCTTGGTAGCATCTAAATGATTCATATCTGAATCATTGCAGAGACTCTGAAAAATATGCATCAGAATGAAAACATGTTGTTTGGTTAGACATTTGAATGACTATGCTAAATGATAAAAATGACCATTTTACCCTTCTGAACTATTTTCTTTTGAATTAAATGTTACTCTACATTAATCAAAAGCTTGACAGATTACATCATAGTTTCATACATTATTCAAAAGCTTGAAAAATTACATTAATCAAAAGCTTGACAGATTACAGTAGCTATTTCTTTGTTCAAACAAAGAATTTCATAAGCCAAAGTTAAATAGATAAAGTGGAAGCAGAAGCACTTGTTGAGCCAGGAATCACTATCACAAGAGGAAGCCTTCTGAACTATTTTCAGCAAAATTTCAAGCATTTCAACAACATACGAAGCAAAAATCGACTTTCAGCATAAGAACACCACAAAAATTGATTTTCAGCCTCTTTCAAAAAAAAAAATTGATTTTCAGCAAGTTTTCAACAGAATTTCACCCAAAAAAAATCAGATTTCAGCAAGGTTTCAACAAGATTTCATCAAGAAAATCATATCTCAGCAAGGAATCATAAAAAAACATTAAAAAAATACATGATTTATAGAATTTCTTACAGATTTCAGAAATCTGGAAAGAGTGGCGCTGTGCGACAACAGAGAGGGAGACGGAGACGGTCTTGTACTGTGTGCCGGTGATGTGCGTGGTCGGACAGGGAGACGACGTCGGAGGATGGAGGGCAGCGCTGAGTTTGGGCAAAGAAGAAAGAAATACGGCGGCGCTGGAGTCGGTCGGAGGTGGGAGGAGACCGGAGGGATGAGGAAGTGAAGGTGGGTGTGTGTTTGATGGAGGCGTGAGTACGAGGGCAAAGAGGGAAGGCTCGTCTCTTTTTTTATTACCGATTCAGAGCTGACTCGTATTATGAGGCATTACGGTGGCCGGTGGCAGGATGGGGATTTGGGGGGAGGAACTGCTAGAAGAACAGAAACGCGTCGCCGGGGGAAACTACGAGTTATGATTTTCAGGTCCGGAAAAAGAAGTCGGAAAATATCTAGTGTCTAGTGACAAGGAGGCCCTCACACTGTGCTTTATTTATATAAAGAAAACTCTTGTACTATATGGAATTGGCATATAGAGTCCTCACATTCTAAAATAATTTATTTAAGCCTCTTTTTCTTCTAAATAAAATAATTATGGTTGTTAATAACTCATATACTGTAAAATTCCAAGAATTAAAGTCAACCTTTTAGTTGAAAGTTGAAACAAATAAAAATAATAGTTTTATTATTATCCACTGTATTGATATCTATGCGTCTCTTAATCGCTCGTACGAACATAAACACTTGCTTATCGATGTCAAAAGACGACTACAATATTTTCCAAACTGTAAACTCGTGATCAAACAAAATCATCTTTGTTCGGAGCTTGTAGTCACATATCTTAAAAGATATTTCCTTCAAATTATTTTGTGAATCTATACACACATTCTTATATAAGACATAATGCATAAAGCATAGGTCCCCTTTCATAACTGTGATATGACTGATATCAAGACATCGCCCGCAGCACGTATCTTTCAAAAACACCTCAAGCACATATAGATTGTAGTTTGAAAAATATATTGCTACCAAATCTCAAATTACACTTCATAGTTAATGAAACATCATACAAACGGTCATGCAAAAGTAACATACTACGTAAAACAAAATCATGTGTTTCCATTTCGGACATGTTCCTCGGATTTGGAAATAGATTTCCATTTCAAATTCAAATTCATGTTGCGTCCTGGGAGAATCCGAAACACCGGAAAGATGTGTTGGGTACCACTTTTCGGATTTCCTTTAAACACGAGACCATATAAAACGAGTGAGTATCAATCGGATCAAATCCAGGTTCGAAACAATCCATTTTGGATTGAATGGTCATTTTTATAAACTGTAAAAAATTTAGTTGTTTTGTATAATCTCTCATAAATATATGGTAAAATTTGTGAACATTCATATATTTTATATAATAAACAATCAAAAATATATTTTTATTCGAAACTAGGTTATAACCCGTGGAAACCACGGTCGGTATATTTAAAAATTGTATATAGATAAAAAAAATAATAAATGTCAAAAAAAAACAAAGATATTATCGATTGTAAGTAATTATGAATTAATTTGTTAAACAAAATAAACATAATAATGTTATTAGGATATGATTTTGTATTTTCAAAATTTAAATTGAAACATAATAATAAAAATCATGGAAACATTGTAAAAAAAACTTAATTTATTAGAAGAGATGGAAGCGTTAACCATAGGTTCCAATTTTGACTCCCATTTCTTCCTTCCGATGTTCTATTGATATTCGTTCACATTATCCATCATACTTCTCACCAACGACTGCGTACCAAACTCATCGATCAAACCCCCTCCTTACCCTGGATCTCTCTCCGCAACGCTAAAAATCCCCATAACAGCTCACAATTTTCTTCTTCCGGGTGATAGCCCAAAGTAAAATTAAATTGTTATCCCTAGAGCCATGGCTGATTACTCAAAGCAAAATTTGTTACAGCTGATTAAGAGAATTGGGGTTTATCTATCCACCAAGGTTTCAAAAATCTTAAACATCCAGGTTCAAACATCTAATTCATTATTCTACCACCTTTCAGAAATTTATGAGTTGTTTCGACAGTCGATACTTTTGTTAAAATTGATCTGCAGCTGTTGTTGAGGTTATTTTCATTGAATAAATATATGTCTGTGAAGGTGGAAAACCTTAAAATTAGGGTATATCATAAGAGTAATGTCAGCTGTCCGCTGTCCTGGTTGTACTCTAGCCGTAAACTGCCGTACCTTTCAATTGGGAATATTAAATTGGTTGATGTTTCATTATCTGACAAAATCTCATGCTAAAATTACTTTCTTCTCCATTGTCATTGTTACAAATAATTGATCGTATTGATTAACAAGATCCCGGTGTTCAGGATGTGCGATCTTTTTGGGCTATAGCGGGACTTGCTGTTGCAGTAATTTTTACATGGAGGGCATTAAGGTCGCCTAATGGATCTCAAAGAAGACAACCTAAACGACAATCTCCCTCACATAACAATGAAAATTCGTTACCTTCTGGTGTTAGTTCATCTTCCCAAGATTCAAGAACACAGAATGCTACGGATGAGTTTTTTCAGCCTGCAAATGTAAATTGAAATCTCAACAGACATTCTTTACAAAAATCTTCTCATTCAACTGTGTATTGTTTGGCTTTTTACTTACAAATTGTTTGATTTATTGCTGCAGGCTACTTTGGGACAAATAGTCAGGCAAAGATTAAGTGATGGAAGGAAGGTATGTCAAATATCTAAAATACTCTTAAGTAAATACAAATAAACTAGTAATGATGATTAAATAAATGCATAATGCTATATAATTTTACTCATTTACATAATGGTTTTTGTTATATTGTTGATTTTGGTGCAGGTAACATGCAGGTTGCTTGGGGTTATACTGGAAGAAAACACTCCCGAAGAGCTTCAAGTATGTGACACTTTCATGTCATTGTCTTTTTTACACATTAAAATCTTGATAATGATTAACATAACAATAATTTTGATTTTGTTTCTATAGAATCAAGCAACAGTGAGATTATCTGTATTGGAAGTATTGTCAGAGATCACAAAGTATTCTGATCTTTATCTCATGGAAAGAGTTCTTGATGATGAAAGTGAAGTAAGTATTTCCCTTTTTGGGTATTATCCGATTACTATAATCTAAATATTAAGGTGTAGTTTAAGCAGATATTAATGCATTATAGAATAGTTGTTGATGAATTTAATATTTTTTGTGTGTGCAGAAAAGGGTTTTAACAGCATTGGAAAATGCTGGGGTATTTACAACCGGTGGCTTGGTGAAAGAAAAGGTAATGATTGTAAGACATTTATTGTTTATATGTTATAATTTGTGGATTGAGTTGATAAAAATGTCAACTTTATTGTGTATGTGTTAATAATTAATTGTGTGATGATATGTTGTAATGGCAGGTGTTATTTTGTAGTACAGAGAATGGACGAATGTCTTTTGTTCGACAGCTGGAGCCAGACTGGCATATAGACTCAAATCCAGAAATTACTTCTCAGTTAGCGGTAAATATGTTTACCTTATTAGTTAAATGTCTAGAATACCCTTCAATGATGACAATACTATTGCAAATCCAAGTCATATCATCAATTCTTTAGTCCATTAAGTCAAAAAGAAACAAGCCCTTTCTCTTTGAGGTTGAGGGTTCAAGTCTCTTCTGGGACATAAGTGGTAATAGGAACATATTAGATTTGTCGTTCCAAAAAAAAAAAAAAAAAACCTACATGTCCTTGTAACTAATGCATTTGCTGTTTTCCTTGAAATGTTGACAGAGGTTCATCAGACAGCAGGTTCACATTTCAACAAAAAGCGAACGAACTGCATCATCAAATGTCTTCAACTCTTCATCATTGGAACAGTTTTTTGGTGGTGTTTGACTTTTGGGAAGTAAAAAGAAGTCAATGTTAAGCAGAGCTCTTTCTACTTTCTTGTCTTGTTTGCATCATACTCATGCCTTATGAAGAGATTCAAAAGCTTGATGGTTGTGGATTAGATGTGGTGGTAGTTTATGTAAGACAGTGGTTCTTGATTACTTGTGTAGTTTTTATTAGACAAAGAAAAAGAATACACTAGCTAGTACTACAATGACCCTGTTTTTTCAGGCTTTTAGATTGTTTTGTAAGAAAGAACATGTGAATTACTATTGATGTGATTACACCACCTTAATAAGCTTTGCATGTTTTATGATATGGGGGCTATGTTTTTTTTTTTTCATTAAGTGTCTGTATGAGTAAATGATAAGACGTTTATAGAAAATAGATATGGTTTGGTAGCTTTGATCCCTAATTATATGATATATATTTAATTTTTAAACAAAAAACATACAAACATTCGAAAGCAGATGAGGTCAGAACTTGATAAATGAACTTGAATGAATAGACGACTAGACATAAAGTTTTACCACAATTCTAAACTGATTCCAGTGATCCAAGGCCTAAAGGTGCAATGCAAAACTTAAGTAGTATTTACAAAACTTTGGAACATCATATCATCAATCCTCATAATCATAATCACATGTTTCTTACAGTTACAAATGCATAAATAACTAAGAATAGTAGTCAAACAATATCCACATCCAGCATCTCATCGTCATCAACATCAACCACATCCACATTATTCTCATCATCATCTTTTCCCCCCTTGTACTGCAAAACCAAAATCCAAAATCCAAAATCCAAAATTAAATCTCACATGAAAGCCATCATGTTAAATCCCCACTATAATAACCTCCTACATCCAATCATGGTCTTGGCAAAACTGTTTTCATTATTTGTCAAATGTCTAAAATACCCTCTTCAATGATGGAGAATCTAATCTCTATATGAAAATGAATAAAGCAACTCATAATTTCTTATGAAGTTGGCAAATGGCAAGTACTACAGAGGATCTTTTTAAGTAAAATTATATAATTCAAAAATCTAAATGTTAAGCTGTTTTATTGGTACTTTGATGACTGATAGTCAAACACAAGACTTGTTCTAATTTGTGCATAAAGGTAATGTAGCAATTCTTAAGAAACAAATAGAAATCAAAAGCAAAATGAAGATAACTACTTAATACTTATCTGACCTGTTGTAAGTAAGCACTCTGTTTGTGTCCAATTGGAAGAGGAAGAGGAGGTGGAGGTGGAAGTGGAAGTGGCAACTCTCCCTCATTCTCTTCATCCACAAAAGTTGTTGCCATTCTAGTACTGGATTTTGCTTCCTTAAACTGCTCAATTCATTCAAAAATAAATACACATCTATCTAACAGCTAAATTTCATCTTTACAAGTTTCACGATTTTAATTGAATTATAAATTAATCATATAATACAAATAACTAGAAGATATTTTTTTTAAGTAGGAAAAGGCACCTTATTATCTCCCAAGGGAAAGCTGGTGAATGTGTTCTTTCTTCGTGTAGGCTTGTCATAGTTATTAACAAAAGGCCTAACATTCCTTATTTCATCGTTTTTCTTTTGACCAAGATGTGGGTCTGGGTCCCATCTACTTTCAAATCTCATATTTCTACCACCAACCCATTCTCCTGTTAGTTAAACAAATCAGTTTCTTAACTCTGTTTCAAACAGAAGACAAATTCATAAATCATAAATGTTATGTTACCTTGTTTTGATTTTTCATCAGCATCTACCATGTGAACCCTCATCCTTTTCTTGCTAGGGGAATGGGAATGGGAATGGAAATCCTTCACTAACATCTCATCCTTTCTTGGTGGACCCTTAGTATCATATTTGGGGCTCATTAAGACATTTCCCAAAGTCTCTTCATCACTTAATATATTAATGCTAATATCCTCTTCATTAGCAGCAGCTCTAGCATCAAAACCAAGTTGATCCCCAAGTCTTTCCAGACGAGCTTGTGATCTATATACATATTCCAATATCTGTTAAAAAACAGTTAAGGAAATACAAGAAAATGGAAACAGTTCCTTGCCTCTTCAGTTCATCTTGTATCTTTGAGTGGCGATGATTTGCCTTAACAAATTTCCTAATTTTGGAGGAAATACTGAAATATAAAAAAATAGAATTTGTAAAAAACAAAAAAGTGTGTAACTGAAAAAGTTCAAGTTAAGATTGGCTATGATCTATGACATACCTTCTGCATTCCTCTTTCTCTATGGACAATTGCATATCGAGCTCTTTAATTTTGGAATTTAAACTATCTTCTTCTTGGATCCTTTCTTCCAAATAGATCTAAGCACCATTATGTTGATGAGAAAAATATACAATTAACACTTGAGAAAAAAGGAAAAATAATTAAATAAAATAAATAGTAATCCCATTAACTCACCTGCAGTTGCTCCTTGTGATCTTCTAGCATATCTATTTCAGATTGCACATGCTTCAACTAGAAGGAAACACAGATAAGTAAGCACCTGAAAGGTTTGACCTTTATAGTCAAACTAAAAAGACTGGTAATTAAACCTGATCATCCTTAATTTCTGAAGATGAGGCTTTTGTTTCTCTGCCTTGCTCACCCCCATCTGATAAATTAAAGCTTCCGGAATATTCACTTTCACCATCAAAGTGATGTCTCTTCCTATGACTCCATTCACTGGAATACACATATGAAATAAAGTATTAAGGTTATAAAGACCAACTATAAGTATCCTTTGCACTTAAGAACATAAAACATAAGCACTGACAATCACATTTCAAGTTAAGTGGATAATTTGACATGTTTATATGTAATATGCCCAAGTCTGTAAGTTCAAATATAACCTTAATCATGGTTTAAAATCCAGAATTACAAATGACAAGCATTAAAAAAAGCAAGGTAAGAAGGAAAGACAATGTACTTTGTTAAGGAGCTTAAATAATAAGCCTTAAAATCTGGAATGTAATTGTTGAAAGTTTAAGGTGTCAAAAGAGAAAATGTGTAACATTTACAGTTACACTAAGCAAGCAAGCAATTGGTATTCAAGCATGAAACCTTAACTAATCACTAAGCATAAAGCTTGCATATTCATGTATGCATCTCAGGATCTTGAAAGTAAATAAAGACCGGTAACAGCTTTTGATGAACTATAGGTTACCGGGTTCTGCAAATCTACTTTAAAAGCTTTCAAAGTTATTTATGTATTTGAACCATGATGTAATAGAAATATTGTATGAAATGAAAAAATAAAAAAATAAATCCGTGGACAAAAGATGTAAAAGATAAGCATGCAAAAGCACCCAAAAGTGAAAAAGGGGTATCACAATAACCCAAGAAACATATTAGCCTACTCAAATATTCAGGTAACTTCAGAACAAAAAACAATTAAAAAGAGAAGTGAGAAAGGGGCAAAAACAAAGAGAGAGATATATAACTTCAGAAACACACCTCTTTTTCCCAAATCTTGGAGAACTATGTCCTGCAACATAACAAAAGAAGTTTCAAAAATAAAGAAATTGTACAAACAAAATAAGAAGTGAGGATTTTAAGTGAGAATATTGAAGAAGTTTGGCTATAAGTATAGAGGTAGGTTCTAACCTTGAGATGGGAGTCTGTCTCTTGCATCTTTGTCAAGAGAGTTTCTCCAAGGTGGGGAGCGATGTCTGCCAAGCTTATCTCTTAAATCAGCACCTCTATAGTCCTGCCTCCCTGCAAAACATGAAAAGAATATTTCCAGTAGGTTGAAGATGAGTTCAAATAAGATAATCACAAGGGCCATAGCCAACAACAAAGATACACCTTACCATTAGATGGAACCACATCTTAATAGAATAATGATAAGTTATGGTGCCTAACCTTCAATCGACTTCCAAAGGGGCCAGTCCATAGAAACTACACCTCTCAAATAAAACGGAAAGAAGTGGATATGTAATATATCCTAATTTTGAGGTATAATATTGAGAATACTTTCACATGTCGTGGAACGGATAAGAAGATGATATGTTTTCTCTTCTTGAACAATATGAATATAACATTACAATATGTCTGATATTCTCCTTGGCTGTATGATATTTCATGAAGTGAAGGAGTCAAGAAGAGAAAATAGCAGACTCCATCCGCATGAATGTGAGAACTTAACAGAAAAGTGTTTGAATGTATGAAAAAATCCATCTGATGACGTGCAAGTTATGGAAGATAGAATGAATGCCCATGAAGATGAAGTTCCCGAGAATAATACCATAAGCAACAATAAGAAAAACCAACCAGCACAATCCCCTCTGATGAGAACATAATATGCCTGTCGGATGATGTCTTGATAATTGATAATGGGATAAGAAACTGCTGATACAGTTATGAGTCCCAACTGAAAAACTTGATGACATATCTCCAGTCAATCAAAGATAAGTTGGAAGTTTGCTCTTATACATATACTCATAAAAGCATTATCTGCTGCAACCTGTTGACTTAAGCTAGATTTAAGAGAAGTTGAAACTGCAGCCTAAAGAGCTCAAAGAGAGTTGTAGAAGCTCTAAGATATATCAAGGATCAAATGGCCACTTGGGAAACAACCAAAATGCAAGCATGGGCCTACTGGAGTAGGTCAGATATTAAACGGAAATGCAAATAGTTAGATCATTAGATGCAAAAACCATTCAAAAAATCAATGTATGAACTTTAACAAATGATCATAACTGGGAAGCATACAGGAACTGGTAGTTCCATGAACCTTCTTTACCCCATCCAATTAAATTTAATATACAACGATTGATAAATCACAATGGCAGCAATAGTATCCACTATTAGAGTACCATTGCAAATTTGCAATCAACCAATTTAATCGTTTATTGAACATTTCTCTCATATATGTTATTCTATCATTATCTCAGCATGGTACCTAAATTTGAGAAAGGGACAGAGGGTATGCTAGCGCTAATCAACTATGGTCTGTGGTCTAAGAGAAACAAACACATATATAGTGGTCATCGTTACCCTAGTGGCCTCCTGCAACATTTAATGACTCAGATCCTGATATCACTCTCTAACCGTATGCTAGCCCTAATAGAAGCATAACTGGTGTTAATGATAAATTAAAGCGAAAATGCGTACCATTGAAGGAGGACGAAGAAGTATTGTAGCGACGGAGCTCGGCATCGCCATGGGCAAAGGAGCAGCTCTGACGATGGCATTGACCCTTTCTATACAGTACGCATATCCTCGTTTTGAACAGCTTCTGTCCCACCATGATCGATTCGATTCCAGAACTAAATAGATACAGAGATATTAAGAGATTTATGCTTATCAATCTCGGTCCGTTGACGCTATGAATGTCATACAGAGCAAAAGGAAAAGATGAACTGCTGCGAATGGAAACTCGAAAAAGTCCTAATGCTCATCAGTGACTCCGACCTCAAAATCCAAAAGGAACACCCCCGCAGAGACTAGGGTTGTAAATTGTTGTGATATCAAATATCAATTTTGCAGATTTATCTATCTGAAAAAACGTATTTTCATCAATTTAATAAAATATATTTAGGGGTTAAAGAATACGCGGATGTTATGTAGTTAATATTGTATATTGAACCTTTGAAACTAGACAAAATGACAAAAATAGCCAACGATATTAATCATTTTGTGGAAAATAGCCAAAAAAATTTGAAATTGCAAAAATGACCACAAAAATCGCAGATGGGAATGGTCCATCTGCGATTTGCACATTCCATCTGCGAATGTACAAGTGTGCTTTAGCCACTTGTACATTCGCAGGTGTGTATTTTTTATTATTATTTTTTTTTCTATATATATATATAGGGCAGGAGCAGGCTTAAATCGCAGATGGACACAGTTCATCTGCGATTTCCTCTGTATTTCATCTGTGATTTTATGAAAAAAAAATTAATTTTTTTTTATTTTGACTATGAAATCAATTGGTTTGACTACGAAATAACCTTACTATATATAAACTTTTGTAGAAAATTATCAGTTTAGTTGTTATTTGTTTAGGAGGAAATTTCTCTAAAATCTCTCTAAAAAAATGATTGAATATTTGGTTTGTCTTGTAACCGGTGGGAGATGGCAAGTTATTGAAACAAATCTGGAATACGTATGTCCACAGGGAGGTATTTCTGAATTCGCTTTGATATTTTATGAGTATATTAGTTATAGTGATTTTGTATCTTTGGTGAGAAGCAAAATTGGTTTGTTAGACAAATATAGAATTAGTCTTCGTTTCCATCATCCTGAATTGAATTATTATATAGCTATAGTTGAAGACATGGATGTTAGAATGTTGATAAATGTAATCAAATGTAGTGGAAGAAGGGCTGTCAAAGTGTTTGTGGTGGTTGATGAAGGAGATAAGGTTAATGAGGCTGGTCACAGTGGAAATCAGTCGGTTGGTAATTTATGCAGCTATAAAGGGAGCAACGATCCAATAGGTACTTTCAATACTCCTAGCATACATCAGTTTCACAGTCTTGCTGAAAATGTTAATGTTAGTTATTCACCTATTCACTATGTGGATCCTGAGAATTACAAGTATGTTGGTGATGATGATGTTGGTACATATCTTAATGATGTGGGTGGTCGTTGTGATGATGTTCCCGAACAAGAAGTGAAAGTTATGAATAGGCGTGTAGTAGATAAAAGTAAAAAGAAAAAATATATGAGTCAAAAAAATGAAAAAAAGCATGTTTACGGGGATTATGTTGATGTTGTTGATGTACGTTTAGATATAACCGACTTAAAAAGCAATTCAGATAGAGATGAGTTGGGTGATGAAGTTAAAGTTAAGTTTCCCGATAACCTTTTTTACGGTATGCCCCCTGTACCAGCATGCCCAGTTGATATTAATGAAGATATCCCAACACAGATGGTAGACATCAATCTTCAAAAGATTGAATGTGAGAGTATATTTAAGAACAAAGAACTTTTAAAGCGGTGTATTGGTAAAAAATGACTTCGAGAAGGTTTTCAGACAAGGACAAGTAGATCCACCAAATCAAGGTATGAGGTTGTGTGTGTTTCGAAAAATTGTTCTTGGTTACTAAGAGCAAAATAAATTAAAAATTCAGATGGACTTTTCCAAGTGAATAAATTTGTTGATGTACACACATGTTCTTCAACAATTTTGCAACCTAATCATCGACAAGCAAACAAATATGTTTTGGGTGAATATCTTGCTGATGTTTTGGCTGAAGATTATAGTAGAGTTTATTGGGGAAAAGATATTATTAATGATATGAATGCTCAATTGTATATCAATATCTCATACCATCAGGCATGGCGTGCGAAACAATATGCATTGTTGTTGTTAAGGGGTACGAAAGAGGATTTTTTTACCAAACTTCCGGCTTATTGTCACAATTTGGTCAAACATAATCCGGGTACGGTGACACATATTAAAACAGATGGTGATGATCGCTTTGAGTTTTTGTACGTCGCACTTGGTTGCTCGGTTAGTATTTTAATATATTATTAGTTTTTTCATTTTTATTTTGGTGTATTTGAATAGATATACAATGTATTGTAGGTACGCGCTTTTGTCAAATTTTATAAACCGACCCTTGTAGTAGATGGAGCCCACCTAAAGGGCGAGTTCAAAGGTACCATGTTACTTGCAGTTACTAAGGACGGACAAAACCAAATATTACCGGTTGCATATGGTATATGCAAAAATGAGTGTACAGATTCTTGGACATGGTTTTTTCAAAAACTACGTGATTGCATAGGCAATATGCAGGAGCTTACAATTATATCCGATAGGTCTCCATCTATAGCAACATCCGTTGCCAACATTTTTCCTCACGCTCATCACGGAATATGTGGTGTCCATTTGTATTTCAACGTAGTATCTAGATTCGGGAAGAGTAACACAGTTAAAGGAATTTTTTGGGAGGCTTGTAGGGCGTACACAGTTGATGCTTTTGACGCTGCCATGGATGTTTTGAAAAAGACAAAAGAACCAGTATGGGAGTACTTAAAAAGTATAAATCCATAAACTTGGTCAAGGGCACATTTTAGAGGGAACCGATGCAATCTTATGTCGTCTAACAGTGTCGAGTCTATAAATGCATTATCTAGACACGCACGTAAGGTGCCGATACTTATGTTGATCGATTTTTTCGTGCAACAATGCAACAGTGGTTGTTTCAAAGACGTAACTTTGCAGGTTATTGATCTTAAATTCTTCATATTAATGTTTTATTAATTTAATGTTATTGATCTTAACTTCTTCATATTGCCTGTTTTTTTAGCGGAAGCAACAACAACACTCACCCCTTGGGCCGATGAAATTGTAAAAGAAAACAAAAAAAGTTTTAGTAAGTGGGATGTTAGCATGATCTCAAATAGGAAATGCGAGGTCAAAAAGGAGGCACAAAACGTGATTGTTTATTTCCAACATATGACATGTACATGTAGGCATTGGCAACTTGATAGGATACCTTGTGGTCATGTCATAAGATGTTTAACAGTGAACAATTACCAAGACTGCTCGAGGTATGCGTTAAATGCTTACTTCACCGAAACACTGAGGAAAACATATGAGGAATCAATAAACCCTTTGCCAAAGCCATCCAAATGGGATATCCTCGATGATTTGATGATTGTTAAGCCACCTATAATGGATAAACGTCAGCCAGGCAGGCCAAGAAACACAGACCGCATTCCATCCCAAGGCGAGGGTCCAATTAGAAAAGAGTGTTCTACATGTGGTCAACTAGGACACACGAGAAACAACTGTACTGGAAGGGCGTCCGGTAGTGGAGTACGTCGCACAATTTCTACTGCAGAAATGTCATTTAATATTGGTGGTTCAGCGAGTTGCTCACAAACCTATGACGCTGATTTTGATATAAAACAACCTTGAAATGAAGAGTTGTTAACTTATTATGTATTGTAATTTTTTTATTAAATCTTACAAGACATTGCTATGCTTTCATATTTTAGTTTAGTTTATATTATAAAATTTAGTTTGCAGATTATAACAATTACAAGATGTTATTTAAAAAAAAAAAAAAAAACGATCCTTTTGCAACCAAAGGTGTATCATGCTAATATTACAACAATTTTGTAACTAATTTTTAAACTCAGGGAACTGCAATGGGTACTTCTCTTTCTCGATTGTTATATAGTCATCCCTAATTCTCATTTTGTCTTCCAAACGATCTTTTTGCACCATAATGTGTATCAACTGCTCGTCCTTCTCAGCAAGCCATTTTTCAGTCGTTTTGATTGCCTTCTTAGTCTTTTTTATCCATTCTTCATGCTCTTTGATTTTGTTTTTATTGAGGTCTATCCATTCTTGAGCTTGTTTGCATTCCGATGCAATATCATTACCACGTTGAGTGGGAAGTCGGGATGACTCTTTGTCCTCTTCTTGTTATTCTTCAGCCTTCTTCAATTCTTCAAAATTTTCATCTGACATATATGGCCCGGCTGAAGAGGGTGTAAAAAAAGGGTCGACTGAATCACAGTAGTAACAATCTACTTCGTTGCATGAGCAAACTTCGAATTTGTGTGAGGAACTCATAATAAAGTCGACATTATAATAAACTGGTGCTATAAGTGGTATTTATACATACTAGTCTAAATGCTACCATTTCATAGTCTGAGTTCTAATTCATAGTCCAACTTTGAAATGACTAGACATTAATGACAAGTCACTGCAGTAACCTGCAAATCGTAGTCAAACTTTGAAAAGTGACAATACGTAAATGACTGTTTGACATGATAAGTCACTGCAGTAACCTGCAATTCGTAGTCAAACTCTTAAGTGACAAGACATAATTGACTGTTTGACATGATAAGTCACTGCAGTAACCTGCAATTCGTAGTCCAAATGCAACCAATTCGTAGTCAAAGTTGTAATTCATAGTCCTGTATTTATTAACATAAATAGATGTTTAAGATCTAAAAACCAAACACCCAAATCACCTAAAGGAAACCAACTCCCATATTTAGAAATGTCGTCGAATGCAGCAAGTTCTTCGAATGAAGTACCTTGTTCCAATTCTGAACGGCCATGGACGACAAACGAGGTGTTGGTTCTAACACGATGTTGGCTAAGTGTTAAGGATGGTGTATCGTTACTTGCTCCCCCGCATTGCCTAGTAGGTGATGAATGGACTCGCATAACAGCTTTGTTCAACCATGAGATGGGAGAAGAACAACAACGACAACAATCAGATGTTGTTACTAAATGGAAGGATGTAAAGGAAGAAGTGACATGGTTCAATCGAGCGTGTAATTATGCGAAAAGTACCAAACTTCGTTGTCGGGACGAAGAAGAGTTCTTGGAAGTTGTTACAGATTTTTACATCTGTGAGCGTGACGGCAGAGACTTCGAATATGAGGAAGTTTGGAAGGTTGTTAAAAATAATCAGTATTTCATGTAGACCGCTCTATTTTCCGTTAATAATAACCCATGGACTTGGCTTTTATTTTAATGCTTTGTTTGTAGTAATGTCCTAAGTTTAATGTTTCATGTTATAGTTGTTAATTTAATAGTTTAAGTTTAAATCGTTGTTTTCATGTAATTGTTGTAATGTTTGTAATGGTTCATGGAATTGTTGTTAGTAATGTATTCTAATGTATTGTGAAAACTAATGCAATGAGCATTTGTTAATTAAAATTAAACATAGGAGATGCATCCAAAACATACGTAATACATGAAAATAACCTAGTACTCACCTAATAAATTGAAATAGATTTTAAATAAACGGGATATTTCAAAGTATTCCAAGGGGCTTCAAACTGGAATTCCGACCCTTCACTTAATGACTTGTATTCCTCCTTAGCAGCTTCCAAGATGACCTCCTTAGTAGCATTTAAACGGGTGTCGTCAATTTTGGTATAAAGATCGTTGAATAATAGAACTTCCGTTTTCATTTCATACCATCTTGCTAAGATGTCTAGTTCGCTACGATCGTTTGTTGTAGTCATTCGGTTTTCAGCGTTGAAAATATTGGTTAAACGAGTCCAAAACATTGGATCGTTCAACTTGCTGGTCTCGTACACATGAATATATGCACGTGTAAGAACCAAGAACTCGTCATTGCTCCATGGTATAGAACTCATTTTTATTGAAACAAAGAGAGTAAAATGTCAAAAATAATATATGAATAGCTGTAACATCGTTTAGTAAACTATTTATTTAACTTAATGTCAATTTATAGTAGTTTATACACAATATCGCAATCCAATCTTCTAATTTGTCTGCAATTCATAGTCCAACTTAACTGACGAACGCAGTGTACTAACTGAGAACACAACAGATCACTGTTCGAGTTGACAAGTCATTCCATCGAATGACAACACAATACACTGCTACTTGAGTTGACAAACCATTGCACCGGGAAAATAAAGAGTCGCTATAAATAGTTGTTAATATCCATTTTAATTGTATCGCATTACATTTCCCCTTGCAAGTATGGACTCACCTGTACCACATATATGGAGCAACGAAGAGGAGGTCGCTTTGGTTCAAGCTTGGATTGTAACTGTAGAGGAGGATTTTCCACCGGGTCCGCCACAAGTTCGCGCTGGATCATTTTGGTCTCGTGTCTGTCATTTGTTTCACCATTTAATGGGGCGTACTCAATATCGAAGAAGAAGAGATGTCAAAGCGAAGTTTCTGGATTTGAAAATAAAGGTGAAGCAATTTCAACGTATTTATAACGAGTTGGATAATGAACATGCAAATACGGATGAAGACATTCTGCGACAGGTGGCTTTGGAACTATACCGTTTTGAATATGATGGTAGCGAGTTTACCCACTCAGATGCATGGAATCTTTTAAAGAATGTCCCTCATTTTTAATATGCATGTTGGTTAAGTTAAATGTATTTCGTTAGTTAAGTTGCTTGTTGTTGTACGTGTGTTTTGTGACTAGTTAATAAATGTCCCTTACTTTTAATGTTTGTTGTTTCCTCAATCGCAATTAAAAAAGAATTAACAAAACAGGTACATAAATAACTAATACATAATACGACATAAAATGCAAAAGGGGTACATGAATAATTAATACATAATACGACATAAAATGCAAACGGGGTACATGAATAAGTAATACATAATACGACATAAAATGCAAACGGGGTACATGAATAACTAATACATAATACGACATATTAAATGAAAACGGGGTACATGAATAACTAATACATAATACGACATATTAAAAATGCATACGGGGTACATAAATAACTACATCTTTTAGGGAGGTAACAGGACCACCGTTTTATTTGGTATTTCCCAGTGCACATGTGATGGTATAGAATTCACAAACTCAGATCCAAATGCAAGTAGATACACGAAAGCAGTGAACTTGTAATCAACCATTTCGTGAATGGCTTCAGACGTACGGATTCTTAGAGATGCTATAGCGTGGCCACATGGTATACTGCTTTTTTTCCATTTCCCACAACTACATACCCTACGTTCAAGTTGTACTTTGCTGGTGGCAAAATTGTCATCGACTTCAAATGTATCCCCATACAAACGTCTTGCCATCCAATTATAAGACTTGTTGACACGTTTTTGAACCTTACTCTCAACATAAGGGGTCAACCCACCAGACAACCTCCCTGGAAAATTTGATAATTTTAGAAAAATAATAACACAAGAAAAAACTAAATATAACAATCTCCCTTACCCGCCACTTCAGCCCGTTCAGCATACTTTGATTATATCGACGTATTGATTAACTCAATTATCGTTGTTATAGGAAACTCGCGTGTGGACGTGGATATAATTTGCAACATTTTAGGGACATCAATCGATTTAACATTGTAACGTACTTTTGGGAAAAATGCTCGTGTCCATTTTGAAATTGCTATATCGTCAAGCCAGAAAATTGGACTCCTAAGCAAGTTGCAAAAAGGTGGTTTCCTACATGCACTTTGCAACCTTTCCAGACACAAGTAAAAATCATGAACACTATATGCATTGCATGACTTCCAAAACAACGATTCGACTTCTGTATCGTTATGTCCGACAGACTCACGTATTTTTCGAGCTATATCTTTAGGAAAATATCCATGATACGAATCTGGGTAGGCACTCTGAACACCAAAGTCTATTTTATCACATAGGTTGCTTATGAAACCAACCTCTGTATCCTCACCTAAACACTCTTTTAACCTCATCATGAACCATCTCCATGATTCTTCACACTCTAAGGTTCCCAAACCAATTGCTAAGAGTAGGGGTTCATGATTTCCATCCAAAGCCACTGCGAAGTACATTGTTGTCAGATAGCTCCCAAGAAGGGGTAAATAACCCACATATATTAACGGTATCATGCACCTAAGGAAGGTACGAATCTGCATAAAAAAACAAACATAAATTAGTGATAAGTAAAGAGTACACGAGATACATTACCAAGAAATATTAATTAAGTCAATAAAACAAATATGTTATACCACGCAACCTAAAGCCACAAAACAGAATTGAAAGCGGTTGGTATCCGTTTTCTTGATGGCTGTGAAGGTATTAGGATTTGTTCTTTGTAGATTATGCAAGAATATTGGTAGCTGAGAAAAGCTTCTTTCGGTGTAAGTACTCATTTTCACAAACAATGAAAGTGTATTATAATCATCACACAAATACAATTTTAATTATATACAAATTGGTGTTTCTCTATAATTCATATTTCATAGTTCAACTTTTTAATTTCATAGTCAAACCAGTTCATTTCATAGTCAAACATCACTGACCGACAAGACAAGACAATGTACTTGTATGCAGTTCATAGTTCAACTTTTTTAATTCATAGTCAAACCAGTTCATTTCATAGTCAAACATCACTGACCGACAAGACAAGACAATGTACTTGTATGCAGTTCATAGTTCAACTTTTTAGATTCGTAGTCAAACCAGTTAATTTCATAGTCAAACAAATTTTCTTCTATAAATGGGTGTAAAGTAACTCCATGAAATTTATCTGTGAAAGTAATTCATATTAAATAGAATAAAAAAGGCGAATGACATACTGTAATTGCGGAGGTGAACGTGTCATTAGGATTTCGGGTACAGCTAAAAACCCAGGAAGATTATTTTATGCTTGCCCATATATGGTATCATGTTCTTAACTTCATTCATATTTACACCCTAATCATTATATGGCAACAATTCTTATTGTCAATGTTTAAATTTACAGGGACGAAAATGTGGGTTTATCAGTTGGGTTGATGAAGAGAAGGACCAATCATCTATCGTAATAGCTAAAATAGCTAACAGTAACAAGCTCTTTCAATCAGAAAATAAGAAGTTAAAGATAGCCTTGGTTTGTAGTTGGGTGTTGTTTTTGGCAATTATTGTTTACAAGTTGTAAGCTTTTTAGTATTGTTTTCATAGTTTTCAGGTTGTTACATCAATAAATTGTTGTATTTGTTGTTATGTTTAGAGCAGTGTACTTGTTACTTTAAAACAAATGGTGGTGTCGTTCTTATGTTGTAAGTATTGAAGTTATTAATAGGTCATTAAATCCAACATACAATTACATATACAAATATATAATCCAACTACATAGGACCAAGACTCGACCCCCAAAAAAAATTTGCCATCCGTTGGCGAAACTCTAAAGCTGCGTTCCTTGGGTCAATAAGTTCACGTATTGGTTGGCCTGAAACTAATTGTTCCATAAACATACAAACAAAAACACCGCAATCTCCCAAATGACTACTTTGTTGGGGAACATTTGTTTCGAATATGAATTACATATTCAATGGAATCCTTGGGATGTTCCTTCGGGCCCAATAGTTAATCTTGTCTAAATTATCTGCCACCCGAGCTTCAAATTTGGTAAAGGTTCCATCAGAGTTGAATTTTTCATAAGCCCCTCTACCGAGACTGTCATAGATATGGACCTCCATATTCTCCAATCGTAGTTCCCCAAATAACCAGTGATTAGGGGTTGAATGAATCGGAAATAGGACCTGTATAAGGATAAAAAATAAATAAATTTTGTTTACAAATAAAAATACAAAAACATAACGACATTAACGATAACATTTTCAAATAAAATTTAGTTTACCGTATCGACATCCCACCAAGCAACCATGAAGTTGGGGTATTTAGCAATACCAACCATAAACGCCTCCAATCCTGCCCTTCCTCCAGAGCATGGCAAACAAAAAAATTTGTAGGCATTATTGTAAGTCGGTCGCTATCAAAACGTCTCTCCATCAGTAGTCTATACCAAAGAGTGATATGCTGTTAAAAAAATAAATTAACTATTATTTTACCGCTGCCTCCAACCATCCGTCGTGTGTATGCCCAAACAAGGCGCTCCAAAATTCTCTATCTAACACCAAATTAAACAAACGATGCTTCACGTCATATGAATGAAATAAATAATTCTGGATCACAACCTCACCGCCTGCTACGTAAGGTTGCAGGCGCAACACGGAGAAGTCGTGAACAACAGCAAATGCTGGAGGAGGAACGGGGCTTGTTGATTTCATATCAACCTTCCTTTTTGGTCTTCTTTTTTGCTTCGGTGTCGTGTGAAGCTAAAACAATATTGAAATGTTTAGATCTCTATCTTTCAAATAATTCACATAAAAAAAATTCTATTATTACGATATAAGTTTTTAAATTAAACGAATACCTCGGTGTAAGGAGGGCACAAATACTTTGATGGATTTCGAGCCCTCGGTCTATCGGGTGTAACTTCTTTGCCATCAAAACCATAATCATCATAATAATTTAGATTTCCCGTAATTTGTATTTCATCTTCCTCCGACACCTAAATTAATAAGCAAAAATCTCTAATTAAAACATGTTTCAATCTACTAAATAAAAATTAAAATAAATGTAAGTATAACAACCTCTTTAGCTTGATTATAATCATTTACGTCAAACACATCATCATCAAATTTGTTCCTACTACAACCCGCATTCTCATTCCTCTCCTCCAACTCCTACATTAAAATTAACACATTTATACTTATTAACGAAATACACATTAAAAATTAATTATTAAAATCGTAAATGTAATATCTATAATAACTTTGTCGTCTTCAATATCACCAAAAATATTTTCATTTGTATTATTTTTATTCATCACTTCATCTTCTACAACCTACATTTTCAAATATAAAATATGAACACAAATATTCATATATGTTAATAAATTAAAAAAAATAATGTAGCGTGTAACTAACCCGTTCATCAAATTTTGTTTGGAATAATGCAGGCTCCTCAAAACTGATGTTATTTCATAGATCTTCATTATTCACTTCTTCAACAAACAACTATGTAGGTTCTCGGTTCGTAAACACATGCTGCTCCAGTGCATGTAGCCGTTTCAACACCTCCTCTAGGTTGGGTTTCCCACTGCGCCCACCTTTACCATGAGAGCGACCACTAGACGACATACTAGACGAAGATTCGTCTTGTCTCCTAAAATGGTCCCGTACTGGGGATGGAACTGATTTCCGTTCACCATATACATACTCTTGAAATGACATATAATAACAAGATGTCATCTCATCATCACTCGGTGACATTTTTTTCTTGGTGGTTGTCGCTCCTAAAAAATTGAACATATTAAAAATGCATATAAAAGTATAATAATGACTTTTATTAATAATAAAAGAATATTTATAAACCTGTATCTTTGAAAAAATCTTGTTCACATCAACCCATTTCAATTTTTTTGTCCCACTCCATCGTTTCATCCGATGCATTCTCTATTTTTTCTCAATACAAATCCACAGGCACGAACTGCCGGAAGCATCTCATATATCCATATCTACAATTTTTACAATTATAGTAATAAAAGTTAAAATTAAAATAACTAACATAACAATAAAACCATTTAAATATAAGTATATTTTTATACCTTAATTGGAGCCGTAAATCCTGAGACGGTGTATTTTAAAGTTTGACGACGCTCAGGAAGTGATAAATATTTATTTATCTTGTTCCATGTATCCTCAAGGTCATCATACGTAAAATCCCATAAATAGCTACCTCAAGCGAAACTAACAAAACAAAAAAAAAATTAGTTATAATATAAATTAACATTAATAATATAAAACTTTCAAAGTAAACAAAAAATACCTGTTCCAGACATCCAAATTCTCAGCCAAAAAAAACCAATCTTGTGGCACCCGATCATTTATTTCTTTTCCCAAAAAACCTTCACACAAAATGTATATCAAACATACTCTAACTGCATCACCGTCGTCAACTTCTAAGAATGGTTGATTTAAAATAAAACTTTTCAGGTCACCGATTTTCACCGAACTATTTGTATAGTTCGGAAATAGCCACTCACGCAATAAACATCTTTTTTTACTACTAACTATTTTTTCTGACATTTTTTCCCCGATGTTTTTTGGATACTCCCCAAATTTCAACCCGGTTATCAAACAAAACTCTTCCGGCCCATATACCATTTTCGTATCGCCTACTCTAAAATATAATCGTTTTATTCCATCTGGAGATAAAACAGCGTTCGACCGTATCTGATGAAGGAACATTTTGTGGAATAGCAATCCGCCCCCTTGTAAACGAGGGACGTCCAACAAATAACCAAAAACCGTATCTCTAAATATATCACGTCTGACACCATCTAACACTTCAAATACTTCTCATATGTTACACCCCGATCCTTTTAAGTTTACAATAGCTTTCACATTGAAATTATTATAATCATGCTCCACAAAACACAATAACATATTAGAAAACTAAACAACTATTTCATTTTAAAATATATGATTATTAAATGCAATAATAACATAAACAATAATAACAATGCAAATACAAATATTTAATAAATAATTTATATATTTACGCTAAAAAACAATAACATACTATAACAATTTTTCAACTTAAACGACAACTATATAAACAATTTCCAAGTTATACGACAAATATACAAACGATTTTTATCTTTCTAATTATATAAAATAACATTTTCTAACCATGTAAACAAACAATTTTTCAACTAAAACGACAACTAAATTAACAATTTTCCAAGTTATACGACAAATATTGTAACATCCCAAAATTTGAGGCCAAAAATTTTGTTTTTAAATTAAGCAAGTCATAAAATATGTTACCAAAACCTTGTCCATATTACATCAAGTTTAAATCACAATGTCGTGTCTCAAAATCATAACATCATAAGTGATGGAAATCAGAGTACAATCCCAGAAGCTCATTGCGGAAATCATGTGTGAATGTGTGATGCGCTGCTACACCGCCGGCTCCTTCCCCTTAGACGAAGAGGTACCTGAAACCAAAACTGAAACTGTAAGCACAAAGCTTAGTGAGTTTCCCCATCATACCACATACCATATAATATCGTCGGTATCTTTCAACCGGTAACTGTCATCGGTATCTTTCAACCGGTATCTGTCATCGGTATCTTTCAACCGGTAACTGTCATCGGTATCTTTCAACCGGTATCTGTCATCGGTATCTTTCAACCGGTAACTGGGGACTATTTCACCCCTACCATTATCATACAATAACAAGGTATAATCATACAATCAGGCATAACTGGGTACTGACCTACCCCCTTGATCCTAAAGACTGATGCCAGGGAAAAACTAATCCCTACCACTACCATTATCACACATAACATATCATACAAGCATATCCCATGACCAAAGCGCATAACCATACCAAGATAATTATCACAAAGACAATCATCTAACAACTACCCTTGTTGGTGGGCCGGCATTGTGGCCTTAGACCCACCCCTACTGGAAGGTAACTCACCTCGAACGAGTAGCTGCTGATAATCTGCGTGGGAAATCTCTATCTGTTGCTGCTCCGGAAATCCTCCGACTATAATCCCCACGAAACACTTAATCAGAGTCTGATATCTATTCCTAGGGTAAGATGACCATTTTACCCCTGACCAAGTCCAAGTCAAAGTCAAAGTCAACTTCCAGTTGACCTGACTCGCCGAGTTGGGCCGCCAACTCGTCGAGTCCCCATCTCTTCAACTTTCCTCATCCACGTCTCTACTCGTCGAGTTTAGAAACGACTCGACGAGTTCTCCTTCTAAAAGAACCCCGGATGAACCTTCATCCGACTCGCCGAGTTGTATGAACAACTCGTCGAGTTCATCTTCATCCTATGAACAAGTCCTGTCCTCGACTCGTCGAGTTGTATGAACAACTCGTCGAGTTCATCTTCAAGAGTTGGGAGATTGCCTTGGACTCGCCGAGTCGGCTCATGCACTCGCCGAGTCCTATGAACTCCAGGACTATGGCTTATCCCAATACGTTTGGGTCACTCCCCTGGACCCTCTAAAACATTTCTAACACTCGACTGGGTCTCTTGAACCCTAACAGAAAAGGGGAGTCTAACCTCGGACTCGCCGAGTCCCAAGGCCGAGTCGATACAGTCCAAGTCTATTTCTTCGATTTCTGGTGTACAACTCTTGGCCAAATGATAGATCTAGGTCCCTAAACTCGATCTAGTATGTAAAGTTACGAACTTTACGTGCATGCATGGGACTTTGAGCCAAAAAGGCTCTAAAAGAGGCTCTTAAGTTGCATGGGGGCTTCCATGGGTGCAAAAGCAGCCCCTTTCTGCCTTGTAACACCCTAATAATATACATAACATAACGAATGCTCAATCCTCACTCCTAGAGGAATGCTAAATATCTCATAACTGGCCTCCCGGCCTCACACAATCCACCCATCCATGAAACTTCCACCAACCCTGCAGCACTAGTGTATGCTAGCCATACATAACGCTGGACCCCATAAACTTTCGAATATTCGATCCTACCCTAAGCCCTAATCAATAAGAATAGAACATAAGGCCGAATTAAACATTCTCAGGCTATAAGATCTTAATTATATACAGCCGTGATGCATACACAAGTAACTACAGTAATGATGTCAATCTCATACAAGGAAAACCCTAGGCTAGCAGGCATCATGTAATCAGGCAATGCTATCATGCAATTCCTGAAGATCCCTAGCCTAGTACTAACATGATGTTCTAATCATATCACATAATCAAATAACTTGTATGGTATTTTGGGGTCTACTTACTGGCTCCGGCTGATCGTACCCTCTGCATCCTCCTTTACTTATTTTGAAAACCATTTTAGAAATCATTTTGAAAACTCCCCTTGATTTGAGACTGGATTCACATGAATGTTCCTCCAATTCACTCAAACCAAGGCTCTGATACCAACTTGTAACACTCATAAATTTCCAACCAATTTAAACTTTTCAAAAACAATCCAATTATTAATTATTACAAAAAGGTTTTCAATTAGTTTATTATCATAGTATCCCAGAAACATCAGCATAAAAATGAGGAGCGGTACGATCACGCCTTCGCCTTGCCACGATCTCCTGAGGTACCTGAAACAATACACCGAAACTGTAAGCCCGGAAGCTTAGTGAGTTACCCCCAAAATACCAACCACATACAACCATAATCATATCATATCACAATACAGAGCAGCCATACATATCGAGTCTACAGTGTGACTGGTCCGCCCGCACCGGGCCTTCATTCCACCTGGTCCTCCCTCTGAGTCTACAGTATGACTGGTCCGCCCGCACCGGGCCTTCAGTCTGTCTGGTCCACTCTCTGAGCCTCGACACGTCTAGACCGCCCTCTTGGGGCCTTCAGCCTATCCGGACCGCTCGCTGGGCCTTCGGTCTATCCGGTCCGCCCTGGGTATGTTGACCTACAGCACAAAGCAGGACCCGCCTCAACCCAACCCTAATCAAACGACAATGTGCACATAAACAGGTAATCACATAACTATCCACAACCAAACAAACCGATCCAGCAGATCATATAGCATAGCAACATTCTAACTAGGATACCGACCTAACCGGTCACTAGCATAGCATCATCCTATATACCAGGATATCGACCTAAACCAGGTCGCTAACATAGCATCATCCGCTGTACCAGAATACCAACCTAAACCAGGTCACTAACCTAATACCATCCTAATTACCCGGATGCAGATCTAACAAATCAAAAACATATCAAACAGTTACCCAGATTCTAATCCGATAAAGGCCGGCCTTGGTGCCTTAGACCCTGTTGATATAGTGAGGATAACTCACCTTGCACTTGCCGAGCTGGAGAGATATAATCAAAACCCTCGATCACTGCCACGAACACCACCACCTATCACTCCAAAGAAGCCACAACTATCAGAACCCAAATTACCAACATACCCCTGGAAATCAACAGGTCAACTCTTGGTCAAAGTCTCAGTCCTGGTCAAAGTCAACCTTCCTGGTTGATCCTACTCGCCGAGTCAACCTATCGACTCATCGAGTTTATGAACTCAGAAACCCACCATACACGACCCGACTCGCCGAGTTCCTAACAGACTCACTGAGTCACTACGCGACTCAGTGTCTGAAACCTCAGACCCACTCGCTGAGTCATCTCCCAGACTCACCGAGTCCACTTGGGACTACATCGAACCAAAACCCTACTCGACTCGCCGAGTCATCTCCCAGACTCGCCGAGTTCATACGGGTATTCCCATAATTGAATGATACATAATTGAATGATACAGAGCTACTCCTTTGATCCAAACAGTAGATCTAGGTCCTTAGAGTGCATTAGCAACATAAAGTTGCTACCTTTACGTGCTTTCATGTCCCAAAATCCGAAAACCAAGCTAGAAAGGAACTTAACTCATGAGGGACAGCTTTTGCATAACAATACTAAAGGCTTTCTGCATTTAGGATCCAAGTAGAACTCAGATCTGGAGTTTCAACTCCAGATCTAACTTATGCACCAAAATCTCATCATATCATCCCCAAACAAGCCCTAAAACTCCATGAAATATGGATCTAGAAAGGAGAAGGGCCAAGGAAGCGATTCATTACCTCAAGACGACCTCCAACTGATGAATAATCTGGATCTCCACAATTCCCCTTGATACAAGCTTCTTGAACCACAAGATCTCTTCACAAAATCACTTATCCAAGCTCCAAAATGCTCCCAAGGCTCTCACTCACGATTTTAGGGTTTCTGGATCTCAAAGGGTAGTAAGGGGACCGAGGGGTGGACAATAGATCCTTTAAATAGGGTGCAAACCCTAAGATTTAGGGTTTTCTCTTCACAGCACTGACTCGTCGAGTCCCGCCGCCGACTCGGCGAGTCAGGTCACTTAACACGTGCTCCTCACATGCTCCGACTCGACGATTTATAGCTCCAACTCGCCGAGTCCATCCTCCCATTTACACTTTACACCCCCGAACTCTTGTTTCTGAACTTGGGATGTTACACGACAGATTATGGATTTTAGGCCAGTAGAAAATAAATAGAATGTTGTAAGGTCTATGTTGTTTTGAGGCCAAACTTTGTTTTGTGGCCTGTGATGTTTTTGGTTTATGCTTATGATCTATATCGATAAGGACATCCCGAGTTTTGTAATGTAATGAAAATACATTTCATTAAGAAATGATTTGATAAATTTTTATCACATTTTGTTTTGGGAACAAATTCCGCAAAACTTTTCTTTGAAATATTATTCTGATTTTATTACAAAAGCATAAACGAAATCGGTCTTTTATGGCCGTAAAAATGGGGATGTCACAGAAATGGAGAGCATAAAGGCTTGGATCAAGAGGAGGCTTTTGGATCCAGAGATTCCTCATTGATTTGCTTCAGTTGGAGGTAAAAAGATGCTAACTTGATCATTTCTTTATGAGATTTTTGTTTAGGGAGTTTTTAGGGTTTTCTCCCATCTATCTTGTGTCATTAAGTCATTTGAGCATGGCTTGAGGTTGAAACCTCAGATCTGGGACTCGACGAGTCGATGAGCTGACTCGACGAGTCGGTTGGGGTTTGTCCCGATGAGTCTTAAAACGCTGTAACTCGGTGAGTTGACGGGTCAACTCAGCGAGTTGAGTTTGACTTTCATGAGGGTTCTGAGGAACCGAAGGGACTCGACGAGTCGCATAGATGCACTCGACGAGTTGGGTCAACATGGACCGTTGACTCGAGTGTTGACTTCTGTTGACTTTAGGGTTTGGTCAACTTGAGGGATGGAGGTCATGGAGGGGTAAAATGGCCTTTTACCCATCCAAAGAGTTAAAGAGAGACTAACATGAGTTTATTTAGAGTTGTGATCTTTAAGTGTTAATTAGAGATGCTTATTACATGTAGGCGGGGATTAGACTGTTCGAGGAATATTCAGTTTCCTTGCTTGCTTACGAGGTGAGTCTTCTCACTATGCTTACCTAGAGTGGTAATCTATGTGTGGCCAGAGGGTCTTATGTGATTATATTGAGTATTGTGATATCCTGCATTATGTCTTTGTGATTTATGTTGTGTATTATTCTGAGCTTACTGAGTTAGAACCGGAGGATCCCACTGAGACACATTGACCGAATGGTCTTATCCGAGCATAGCCATGAGAGGCTAATGGGTCATGTGTGGTATTTTGGGGAACTCACTAAGCTTCATGCTTACCGTGTTATGTGTTATGTGTTTCAGGTACTTCTCAGGATCACGGGAAGGCACCGACTTGATTGTACACACGAGGCGGAGTTATATTTTAAGGATCATGGATTGTGTTTGAAACATTTTCTGAATAAACATTGTCATTTGGGGTTTTGTGAACTATGTTATGAGAATTATGTGATTTTTAAAATGAAAATTTTGTTTGAAAATTTACGGTGTTACAACAATTGAATTCTCTGTGATCCGGTTTCCAGCAGAACACAATATTTTGCTGGGATGGTGTAAAACTTGGGGCTTTTATGTCAATAACCTACATAAACATAACACAAATCAGCAAAAATGGTCGTTGTGGTATGTATTTTTTCCGTGTTTTGGTCAAAACTCAACTTTTTTGGATTGATGGTCCTTTTGAGCAACTTTGGTTGTGGTTTTGGTCCCCCGATACACTAAAATGACTAATATACCCTCCTGATTATTTTTTTCTTGAACAAATTACTGAAATCGTCCATGTGGTTTGTCAAAATTTTGTGTTTGGTCCCTAACCTTTTTTTGCACTCGGATCGTCCCTATAATTTGTTTTTGTTGTGTTTTTGGTCCCTGGTTGACTTAAAAATACCAAAAATACCCTTACGGGTTATTTTAATTATTTTCTTTATTCAAAAATTAAAAAGAAAATGTTTAATTATATGTGGGTCCCACCTAACATTTTCTTTCGTCTACCTCATTCATCTCATTCACCAAACAACCATCGACCCATCACCTAGTTGTTCCAACACCACCATCATCTTATTCCTATATCTCTCTCAAATTAATCGACATTCCGGTTAATCCCCTCCATCTTCTTCTTCTCTATGGATTGTCATGCTGAACACTCATGAAATTAAACCCAAAAATCAGAATCGAAAACAGTGTTCCATGTAATCAAACCCAAAAATCAAAATTAAAGACTATGTGTAGAAGACAAAGATTACAGTTAGGTTTGTATACACACAATAGAGTAGAACACTGATTTGCAAAGTTGGCCACCTCACTACCTCAATAAGCTGAAATCAAAACAAATAAAAACCAAATCTTGAAATCAAAACCCGAAATCAAGCATGTTGAACTGGTAACCTCATCGATTTCTTCTGTGAGGTTGATTTCCTCTAATCGTGGGTGAAGGATTTCACAGGATGTCATCGTTAACGGGAAACGAAGGAAGACGACAGGTGGTGGTGGTGGTTTTACGATTCCAACACCACCAACAATGATTTCATCTAGGTAGTCGGAGAAGGATTTCAGTTAAAAGATCATCAGTGGAACCAATAAAAGCTCCAAACCCTGTTTCCAGGTGATCAGAATCCGCCATTGAAGCCTCTGAGAAGCACAATTTCATGGTGTTGTGAATTTTATGGAGTTTGGCTCTGGTCTTCACCATTTTTGGAGTGAGTTGAGAGCTTTGAAGATAAAGGAAACTTAAGGGGTGTTTTCATGGTGAAAGATTGCAGATCCAACAACCTCAGTCGTCGGAAGTTAAGTGTTCGTCAATAAGGGTGAGATAGTTGCCGACGAGGGTGAGGTAATTTAAGAGAGTGTCACACCCCAAACCAAGGATGGCGGAAACGTCCGGGGGTGAAGGACTTCATGTATAGTATCATAACAACGAGTATAATAGTGATCACAGTACATATAACCAATCATAAATATAATCGAAAAGGTTACATTGTTTTAAATGTTACATGTTTCAAAATCGATTACAATATGATATCAAAAATAGTTTGTCAAACGCCGTAACATTCCATCCTCAAAAGCTTGTAGTTACCTGATTTCATTGATTACCTGAGAATACAAGTAATTTCGAAAGAGTGTCAACAATTAAGTTGGTGAGTGCATAAGCTTTTGTATGTAGAGTTGAAAATCTTTCTTTATAAATGTAGTGTAAGTTCAAGAAAAATCCAATATTTTCCATATAAAATGAATTGTAGTCTTAAAACCTAAAGACCTAAAGGTACATGTATTTTCCATACTTGTGATAATATATGCAGTCTTAAATAAATAAAACCCATTTTGAATGTAATAATTACCCGTAAACTATATGTGTGTCGTTGTTTCCCTATGTAAGTTATTATAACCTTGCAATTGACATAGTAGGCCTGTTACGACGTTCTTCAGGCATCAGAATGTTTTGACATTTGTCCCCCTAGACCTGCCGGTCTAGCTGTTGCATGCAGCTAAGGTGTGGGATTGTCAGTCTCAATATAGATCTATACACAAGTATCACACTCTCCCTACAGGAGACTAGGGTTATAATACAGGACTTTAACCAATATTCTAGAGAATATAATGAAGTAAGCGTCTCACAACCTTGATTCAACGAGTTTACGTATTGTTTTCATGAAAACCTTTTGGTAGTGTAAATGGAAACTTCCTTAGTGTGTTTGTATGTTAATGTACCATAAACTATACATATTATAGTTTATCATGTGTATTTGTACTTGATGAAAATCCTCATGATGAATAACTACTTCTATTTCATGAAGGGAAACTAACATGAAACACCATTTACATGTAGCTAAACATTGTTACACACCTTGCTCAACATGTTACAAAGTGTTAATGAATATACAAACTAATTCACTAGTTTAACTTTTCTGTAACCGATATTAGAAAAATTACTTTAAGTCGAAAACTGAATCCATAAACTCTGGGAGTTTAGAAAATATGTCTAGTTTGTTCATGATTTTTTCCATGATTTTTAGAGGTCTCTAACCAGTGTGAAAATGTCCATCTTCACAAACTGGTCCGAAATCTTTGCTACAGTGATAGACAGTTTTGTAAAAATCACCATAAATTGTAGAAAAATCGTATGAACAAGTACAAGTAGTCATTTTAAAGGTAAAAACCTGAACTATTTTCATATTGAACAGTTTTGAAAGACATTAAGTTTAAGTTGGTCAAAACAGTTCGTGAATGAACCCAAACTTTTCTGTTGAAAGCTGTTGGTTATATTAGAGTATGTTTTGGAGTTGTAACTTGTATTCTCCCCCTTAAAACTTGAAGAAAACATGAAAATACAGGGGTATGAACTCACCTTGAGTGATTCCCTGAGACGGATGTTGGAGAAAAGAGGTTTCCAAGTCAAGAACACTTGGAGAAAACTTGAGGTTTTGAAGATCCTAAGAACAAATATAACGATATTTGTATAAGGAATCCATGATTTGAGTGAAGGAGTGTAGAATGTTCAAGAGTGGAAATGAAGAACTTACCAATAATGAGGGAAGAATTCGTGACTTTCCTGGAGTTCTTGCTTCCAGAGAGAAAACGTGAAGAAAGAGAGAGAGAGAGAGAGAGAGAGAGAGAGAGAGAGAATATTTGGTTTAAGAGTGTGGTGAATGAATCTATTGGAAATTGTGAGATATAGATTTTGTATAGATTTGGTGTAAGAAATCTGATGAAGTGTTGGGGAAGTGTAGGAAGGACAATGATTTGACTAGGTAAAGTGTGAATAGTGACATAAAGTGGGTATGGTGTCATAGCCTCTTGGAAAAGTCAAACATTCTTAGATAATATCTTGTACAAAAGATATTATCTATAGTAAAGATTTCCCCAAAATATGATTAAAATATGAATTTATGGGGTCTAATATGTTAAAATATGAGTTTGGGTGAAAAATTCCCCGTCAAAATCATCAAAAACGAGCTTAAATAGCGAAAGTAGTCGAAAACCGAGACTAAGAGGCGAAGCTGCGAAGTTCCGAGGGTCAGAAGCGAAGGTCTCGGTCCATGAGGCTGAGAACTGAAGGTTCTCGGATAGAACCGATAGTAGCTTCGGTCCGAAGTGGCTTGAACCGAACCGAAGTTGGAAGCGAGAGTAGCCTGGACCGAAGGTGTTCTGAACCGAGGACCGAAGGTGGGTCTCGGACCGAAGGTCAGGTTCGGCTCTAAGAGGGTTCGACTCTAAGAGGGGCTTCGACCCTATATGGCTGTTTTTCAAGTAATCTTCTCGTTTTGAGTGGTTTTTGACCAAGTTAAGGGTCGGGATGCCCCGAGTGATTATAAAAAGTTAAAAGAGATTTTGAGAGAGATTTGGGAGAGATTTGAGAGAGAGAGAGAGAGAGAGAGAGAGACTTTGTTTGTGACCTTCGCTAGTGTTTAGCCTTGTAATGCAAGGTTTGTAAACCTCATTATGCCTCGCTATGAGTGTTTTACGCCCCCCGAAGGGTATGTAATAGTGTTTTATCGAGTCGTTACACCACTTACCCCGTTTAGGGTTAGATTTCCTGAACATATGAAACCTCTAAATGATACTTTGTATTAACATCAAGGATTGTTCACTAGCATTTTTAAAGTAAGCTCTAATATACAAGAGCTAGTTGAGTGAACCGGTTTGACCCGTTGACTTTATCTGACTTTGACTTGACCAGAAATTTGCGGTTGTCACAGAGAGTAAGGAGATTGACTCCTTATTTTAGGGGTGGGCCATATATATTTTTTTCTAAATTTTATATAATTAAAAAAACAATAAAATAATTGTAAAATAAATATTAAAGGTATTATAGTCATTTCCAACAAGGAATGAACCAAAAACGCAACAAAAACAAATTATAGGGATGATCCGAGTGAAAAAAAAAATTATGGACCAAACACGAAATTTTGACAAACCACGTGGACGATTTCAATAATTTATTTTTTTTTCTTAATGTTTTTTCTATTTAAATTAATCCATATGAAAATCTTTTTTCCAAATGTCATATTTTCATGTATTTTGACATATGTAATTTTGTGGTTAATTCTTAGAAATTAATTTTTACTTGTCATTTTGTGGTAATTTTTTATTTTTCTTAATTAACTATCTAATTTTTAGATTATAGAAAGTAATTAATGTGTCCTTAATTTGTTTTCTTATATTTTCAAATTTTAATATGTTTCCTTCAATATATATAACTAGGTTATAACCTGTATGTTACACGACAAAAAATAATAATAATAAAAAATTATATAATAAGAAAGAAAATTTGTTTAGTCATATTTTTACAAATAATTATATATAAAATATAACTGATCTATATTGGTAAGTTTATGACCGTCTTTCTTAATTATTATCTGAAATGGTTACAAAAATGAAATAATGTTATATAAATCATTATTAATAAGAAAAACATAAAGATGTAATATGAAACATCTAAATTTGATATACTAAATATGAAAAAAAAAAATTATACATGACAGAACAATATAAAAAAAACTCAAAATATAACTATTCTCTTTAATGTTAAAAACATGTGTAGTGGATGAATTTTAAACAACTTATATAGTAGTATATATACTTTTGGATTTTCTATTATACATATATAATTTTCTAAATTTTCTCATCTCTTTAAATGAGAGTATAATCCATGTTATTTGAATCTAAAAAAAAGTACTTGCTTAAAATAAAGATGATATACAAAATGACGTTAAGGAAAAAAGAAATGATAATTATTTATCCTTAATTTATGGGATAAAGCATAATTTTTGGGTATTTAAAATTGGAATGTTTAATTAGATAGGAATAAATTTGAATTCTAATTTTGTAACATCCGGATTTTCAGGGACATTATTGTGTATGTTAATATTGAGCTTTAAGGAGGGACTCGACGAGTTGAGGGACCAACTCGCCGAGTCGAGTCGAGATTGACCGCGTGGGTTTAATGAGCGGACTCGACGAGTCCGAGGATGGACTCGCCGAGTAGGCACCGGGCAGAGAAAACCCTAAGTTCCGGGGTTGGAGCCTATTTAAAGGAACTTATGACCTTGGGTGCGCCTCATATCTCCTGTGAGAAACCCTAAATCGCCATTGGAGCCAAAGAAGAGTTCTTGTGATGAAATCAAGTAGTTTTGGTGTGGTTTTTCAAATGAAGTGAAGGGATTCAGCTTGAAGGACCAGAGGAGGTTGTTATTCTGAGACATCTAAGCAAGGATCTTCATTTTGAGGTAGTATTTCGCCCCTTCTTTCTGTTTTGTGTAAAATCCTTGAATCTAGGGTTTTCTTTACCCTTTCTTGGATTGTATATGATGCATATGAGGTCCCAATGTGGAATAAGCTTTAGATCTGGACCTTAAGAGGTCTAGAGAGTCCCAATCTTCCAGCTTTATGCAATCCCTTTGGGGTTATGGATCTAGGTTGCCATTTTAGGAGCTATTTCTTCATATAATGGCATAAGAGTGTTGCATGAGCTTAAAGATTGAACCTTTACGTGATTATTGGGTGTAAGAAGGTCAGATCTATAAGTTAGAGAAACAGATCTGACCTCAGAAGGTCTTTTGAGTGTTGCCATGGAGGGAACTCGCCGAGTCCATATGGGGACTCGACGAGTCGAGTCGGGTTGCCCCGCGGTTCGTGACCAGTGGTAACCCATCGAGTGAAAGGTTAACTCGACGAGTCGAGTGAGGCTTTTTGAGGATTCAGAGGACACGCATGGACTCGCCGAGTCACTCGAGTGCACTCGACTAGTCTGGTCAAAGTCTGACCGTTGACTAGAGTTGACTTCAGTTGACCTTGGGGTTTTGGTCAAGCTGATTCAAGAGAGGTCAGAGAGGGGTAGAATGGTCTTCTACCCATTATTAGGGATGAGAACATGAGAGGATTTTTATTAGAGATGTTATCATTTTGATAGGAGGAGGCTAGGTCGGGTTATCGAGCACGAGAAGGTATCCGACATCATGCGAGGTGAGTCTTCTCACTATACATTACCTAGAGTGGTATCTATGTGCAGACCGGAGGGTCTTATGTGTTATATGTTGAGATTATGTGTATTATGATATATGTATGCTATGTGTTATATAGACCGGACCGGAGGGTCCAACGACTTACGAGGCCAGAGGGTCCTCGAGTAGACCGAACCGGAGGGTCCAACGATTCAGACCGGACCGGAGGGTCCAACGAGCTAGACCGGACCGGAGGGTCCAACGAGCTACGGGACTGGAGGGTCCCGCTGAGACACATCGACCGGAGGGTCGTACCGATTTATAGCCTCGAGTGGCGTATGTGCTGTATGTGGTATTTTGGGGAACTCACTAAGCTTCGTGCTTATCGTGTTATGTGTTATGTGTTTCAGGTATCTCAGAGGATCGCGGGAAGGCACCGGCTTGATTGTACACACCAGAGAAAGAGTTATATTTTAAGGATCCTGGATAATTAATGGAGTTGTGCTTGTAAAATGAATAAACGAGATTTCTATACAATATGTTATGAAAAGTATGTGGTTTTAAAATGAAAAATCTGTTTGAAAAATTACGGTGTTACAAGTTGGTATCAGAGCCTTGGTTTGAGGGATTCGGATGCACCTTCGGGCGTATCTGAACTCAAACTGAGGATTTGAGGAAAAGTTTTCATAAAAGAAACAATTTTTCAAAAAAGAGTAAAAGATTTTTGAGAAAATCAGAACGGAGCAGTGTGTACGATCAGCCAGCGCCCGAACGGTGATTTCCCAAAATACCCTTACATTATGTGTTATGAGATATTATGTGATATGCTATGCATGCTAGAGATAGGCTAGGTATTTCATACTTTAGGACTAGAGTGGCCTGATTTGTGATACCTTAGCCTAGGAGTTGCTATTATATGTGATGTGCCTCGAGTATGTGCTGAGTATGAGTATCCAGCAGGAATCCTTTTAGAGAGGGATCTGAGTAGAGGAGTAATCTATGAGAGATACCTAGATGAACATTTGAGGATCCTACTGAGAGAGTAGTCAGATGCCCGCGTGGGGTAAAGTTGCTTGAGTTCGGTGATATCCCTTGAGTATGAGGAGAGCAAGTGGGTAATAACCTAGAGTGGTTTTACATGTTGGTAGAGATTATTCGATGCCCGAATGCTGCTTGCTTCGTGCTTTGTGGAACTCTTGATGATGGGAGTCACCTACTAAGTGAATATGACGATATTCAGGAGGTAGATGGCTGGCATCATAAGGAGTTCTTCAGCAGCTGATGGCGGAGAAGTGTGAGAACCTAGGAAGAGCCTAGGAAAGGGTGACCCTAGTCAGATGAGTACGCTGACAGGGTAGAGCATTTCGCAGAGGAGCGAACACACGTGACAGGATTGGTGATCGAGAAGGCTGAGCAACTACTTAGGAACTCGGGGATGGTCCGTGCAGAAAGTATGGGTAGATGTGGCAGGTAGTATGGGCCCGTACTACTGAAAGCAGAGGACCCATACTCGATACAGGGAACATTCCGGAGGATCTAAGTAGCATATCGAGAGGTGATTTCATGGTTCGAGTATCATGATTTGTAGCGGATTGAGAGGTGATTTCATGGTTCGAGTACCATGGTTTGTAGCAGATCGAGAGGTGATGTCATGGTTCGAGTACCATGATTTGTAGCATATCGAGAGGTGATTTCATGGTTCGAGTACCATGATTTGTAGCAGATCAGGAGGTGATTTCATGGTTCGAGTACCATGATTTGTAGCAGATCGAGAGGTGATGTCATGGTTCGAGTACCATGATTCGTAGCGGATTGAGAAGAGATAACATGGTTCGGGTACCATGATTCATAGCTAATCGAGAGGTGGCCACATGGTTCGAGTACCATGACCCTTGGCGGTTAGTGTTACTGGTTCTACCAGTTATTCCGTTGTGATTGTCTAGACTGAGATCAGATGTGAAAAAAATATAGGGCCAGAGGGCCATGATGATCGAGTTTTAGTGGAGCATCCCTTAAAAGGGAAATCGAGTTAGCTCCGAGGGATTGCTGGTGAGATGCTAGTGGGAGTCGCAAGACTCAGGGATGAGTAGGGATGGTGCGTTATGGGAGAATACGGTTTGGGCTGAGTGACCGGCCGATGGAGGGAATGTCATTTTCTGTGACCTGAGCGGTACTATTTCTGTTCCTGTGGGAAACAGGAGAGGTATTGAGATTTTCGGTTTCCAAGGTTGGGGGTGAGCCCTGTGGGTTAGCTTTGGTTACGATCTTTCATCAGAGTATTTGGGCAGTATGTCTGCCGAGAGGTAATGTTAGAGCATGAGCAGGTTGTCAGCGGGGACTGAGATGGTTAAGCATAAGGATACACCCTATTTGAGCATAGTAGGGCATGTATTAGCTGCAGCGGCAGACGAGCAAGAAGAGGATATTGGGGCGGTGGCTCTTTTTGTCTATGATGAGTATCGAGTGTGGTAATGAGGACTCCACTCTTATTACAACCCACATGATGGAACGTTGGTTGAAGAGTCGAGGATGAGGAATATGTTAGTTCGTTATTTTCAGACTGAGAGTCAGGGTTATGGCTGGACAGTTGAGATGTCCGGTAGTAGGATGGTACGAGATTATGAATGACTAGAGGTAGTCATGATGAGAAGTTTCTGAGGATTTCATCGGAGATTCGGGGTATTTGGAATTGCTTGACCTCCATCGGGGAGATCATCGAGCATTGCGTATCACCTTCCAAGAGTAGGTGCGATGTTATTGGTAAAAACAGTCTGTAAGTTAGATTGTTGGCGAACCAATTGGTGATGGTTCGAACCCTGAGTGGGGGCGAACCGGGTACTTTTGAGGAGATCAGATATTTGTTCGAGAGCGGTTAGGGAACTGGATAGAGATGGCATGCGGTGCGGATTCCTGAAACCAGGGTTATTGGTGGTCAAGGAGAGGTGCAGAGTGAGATAGTGCATGTGGTACGTGTTTGAAAAAGGATGAGTGTCTCCACAGCAAGTGGCCGTTGGTCGGAGATCTTGTGGTGGTTAGGAATCCTTCATGGTTAAAATGGTGAATTCGAGGTGGTTGGCTTGTGAGGTTAGTTCGGCGGTTGAGGAATTCTGGTTCAGAGTATGGGCTATTATATGTAGTATGGGAAGGGAAGAAGTTGATTAGGCAACCAACTTCAGGGTCGTTATGAGTATTCTTGCATGAGTTTTGAGCAATAGAGGAGGAAGTTTCGGATTGTCATCTTCGTGTTCGGAGTCGTTGGCAATTCCCCCGTGTTTTAATTTGGGAGAAGGAGTATTCCGGGGATACAAGTGGCACGAGAGAAAGACCGGTTGCGAGATTCCGAGGAAGCAATGCGGTATCTGAATATGATGCCATGAGTATGAGATCAGTGGTAGAGTCAAGACACTGCGAGGCGTTGCGATGGTATTCCGGGGTATCCGAGTTTAATGTCCTAAATGTCGGATTATTTTGAGTTTTGAGTTGGAGATGACGAGTGGTGTACCGAGTGTCTATGGTTCCGGTGGGGGCCCTTCAGCTAATTGACATCAATGGATTTATTTGAGAATGTGAATTGCAGCGAGAAAAAGAGGTTTTGTCACGAAGGTGGTCGTCCGAAGTAGTGATGCTTAGCCTGGAGGGGTGTGTGTGTACCTATCTATGCTGGGCCGCAGAGCATGAGTTAATGATCGCAGTGTGGTGTCAACCTGAGGATGAGATTGTGAAGTGGTAAGAGTAAGTGCGGTAAGACTGCGGGGAGCTGCAGCTTCAATGATTCAGTGAGAGGTTGTGGTGATGCTACGGGGAGCCGTAGTACTCACTATTCAGTGAGAGGTTGTGGTGATGCTACGAGGAGCCATAGTACTCACTATTCAGTGGGAGGTTGTGGTGATGCTACGAGGAGCCGTAGTACTCACTATTCAGTGAGACGTTGTGGTGATGCTACGGGGAGCCGTAGTACTCACTATTCAGTGATAGGTTGTGGTGATGCTACGGGGAGCCGTAGTACTCACTATTCAGTGAAAGGTTGTGGTGATGCTGCGGGGAGCCGTAGTACTCACTATTCAGTGAGAGGTTGTTGTGATGCTGCGGGGAGCCGTAGTACTCACTATTCAGTGAGAGGTTGTTGTGATACTACGGGGAGCCGTAGTGCCCACTAGTCAGCAAGAGAATGTTGCGACGAAGTACTCTCTGATCAGAGCGTGAGATAGAGGAGTTTTAGGCTTGGGAAGCCCTAATATTTGTAACGAAGTAAATTTCCAAAACAATTTTTCATTTTAAAAACCAAGATCCTCAAATACATAAATCCTCTCAGTGTGTACGGATCATGTCGGCGCCTTCCCACGATCCTCGCTAGTACCTGAAACACATAACACAACAACTGTAAGCATAAATTCTTAGTGAGTTCCCCAAAATACCACATGCAACACATACGCCACTCGAGGCTACAATACGACCCTCCGTTCGATGTGTCTCGGCGGGACCCTCCGGTCCCGTAGCTCGTTGGACCCTCTGGTCCGGTCATAGCTCGTCGGACCCTTCGGTCCAGTCTGTGTCGTTGGACCCTTCGGTCCGGTCTATATTGTTGGGCCCTCCGGCCCGGTCTGTTCAACACATAGCATACATACAACACAATTCACACAGCTCATATATATACACATAACATACAAGACCCTCTGGTCTACACATAAATACCACTCTAGGTAATGTATAGTGAGAAGATTCACCTCAATGAAATCGGATAAACTCTCGTGCTCAACGTCCCGACTTAGCCTCCTCCTATTATTCAGATAACATCCCCGATCAATATTCACTCATGATCTCATCTCTACAGATTGGGTAGAAGGCCATTCTACCCTTCCCTGAACTCTCCTGAATCAGTCTTGACCAGAACTTTAAAGTCAACGAAAGTCAACGGTCAACTTTGACCCGACTCGTCGAGTGCACAAGGGCGACTCGGCGAGTCCATGCGGGTCCTCTGAATCCTTTCAGCCTCTCTTGGCTCGTCGAGTCATCCTTCCACTCGACGGGTTACACCTGTCACGAATCGCGGGGCAAGCCCGACTCGACTCGTCGAGTCCACTTATGGACTCGGCGAGTTGCCTCCATGTTCATCCTCAAATGACCTCCTAAGGTCAGATCTGCTTCCCTAACTATCAGATCTACCCTTCAAATGTTCAAATGTCACGTAAAGGTGCAACCTTTACGTGCATGCAACCCACAACAAGTCATAAATGGAGAAATAACTCTAAAAATGGCAACCTAGTCCCCAATCTTTTATTTGCTTGCATAAAGCTGAGGGATAGTGACTCTATGGACCTCTCATGGTCCAGATCTGATGCTATTAACACAAAGGGGGCCTCATACTCACTAGATCTTACATAAAATGGAGGTAAAAACCCTAAAATCATGAAATCTATCATATCAACACGAAATAGAAGGGATTATACCTCCAGAGATGAACTCTCAAGATGATTAGCCCAGATCCAAGCTCCCTTCACGCTCTAGATGGGTGTTTCCTTCTTCCTTTCAGCAAAACTACACCAAAAGTGATGTATTAGCCTCTTCTTGCTCTCAACTCTCTCACTGCTCTCTCTAGGGTTTCTCAGGGGTGCATTGGCCGCAAATGGAGGCCATAAAGGCCTTTAAATAGGGCACAGGCCCGGGGATTTAGGGTTTCACTTTACAGCGCGGACTCGCCGAGTCCACGTATCTACTCGTCGAGTCCGGTCATTAATCCAGTCAAGAACTCGCGATCCTACTCGGCGAGTCTGAGCGTCTACTCGCCGAGTCCCTCCATAAAACCCAAAATAAATAACTAAAATAACATACCTGGGAATCCAGATGTTACAATTCTCCCCCACTAGAATCAGACTTCGCCCTCGAAGTCTTGCCCCGCAAACAACTCTGGATGCTGCTCCCGCATCTCTAACTCCGGCTCCCAAGTCAGCTCGGACCCTCTCCGATGTTGCCACTGGACCTGAACCAGGGGCACCTCATTGTGTTGGGTTATGAGCATTCTAACACTCCTAAGTGTACATGCAACCCTAAATACATTGGATCTATGTTTTCTCTATTATACATACAATTATGAACATCCAAGGGATTATCCTAATCTAGCATACAAAATAATAAATATAACAAGATAGAATACATACCTCTTTGATGTAGAATGTCTTCATGAAGCTTGAGTGCCTAGTGCCCCAAGTGTGACACCTCAAATGGTTCACACAACACCAAATACACTTGGAATAACTTGAGAGAAACTTGAACACTCCTTGAAATCGTCTAGCCCTCACACTCACACATTAGTGCACGATTTCTTGAGCCATGGGATTCTTTTATATGGTGGCTATTAGGGTTACATCATGTAACTCATAACTTTACCCATTCCTTATGCTCCATGGATTTTAACCTCCATGGAGTATCCATGGGTCACCCCATGGACTTAGTCCAACATAAGGAATCTTGGATCACAAGCCCACATATATAAGAATGAATGATTTACACAATCAACTCATATATTTAATTAGTCTCCTTTTGATCACTTAATTAATTCCAAATTAATTCTTGATCAATACTAATTAAATAACCTTATTAATATATTAGAACTTATAATATATTAACCAACCTTAAGTGTTATTTCTCTCATTATAGTCTATCCAAATGCATGATGCCATGCAACCCAAATGGACCATGCCGGGTCGGGTCAAGTCTTACCAATTATAGTTATGGACTTAGACATTAATCCAACAGTCTCCCACTTAGATAAGTCTAAAACTATTATTGCGTATGACTTCAGGAACCGATCAGCAATCGTAGCTCTCAAAAGCTTCTGTCGAACTCTGACCTTGTCGATGAACTCTGACCTTTGTCAATGACTTGTCCATTAGATAAGGGATCATATATTCCTCCATTCTAGATATCATATGGACTGAGACATGGATTATCAATCATTCTCTCTGTCCATTTCTTGTTTCCCGATTTCCGATTCATGATGACTGACTGATTGAACAAATCAAATCAGTCCTGGCTTGGCCAAGCACTCACATGTATCATCTTTAAATCATCGAGGGGCCCACAGATATCGCTTTTATCCCGAAGGTAAAAGGAATGGATAAACTTCGACTCATATGGCTTGTTCTACTACTTGTTGAATCATACACAAAGGCACGTTTTATAACATCGAGTTACCAATGCGTTTTCGTGCAATCAATGTATAACCAACTCATAGTAACAACTCATATCTCTAGGTTTGAAGAATATAAGATATTATCGTCTCATGATCACTCGTGATAAAATCCATGAAGTGATTCAAATGAGCGCGGGTTGAATCCAATACTCAGAACTTATGAGCACTCATGAGTGTTGTAGCACCACTTTGTCCACCAACTTGGACCTCTACAAACCAACCCATGACAGTCTTGATTCATATCTACGTCCAACATATGACCGACTGTGGATGGTTTGAATAACTTAATCATTCAGGAAGAGCGACTTTTATTTAAACACTTTTATTTATGGTATCAAACCCTATGAATATAAATAAACACTTTTATTTATCACCATACTGATTACTCATTATTCATTGTTTCGGTTTTATCAACTTTATACTTGAATTTAAAACAATAGTTGTCCCATGCTCCAAGCATGTACACTATGTTTTCTAAACACTAGTCATGTCATACACCAAGTATGCATACTATGTTTGTCTATCATCTTTACTTTGTAAAATAGATCAATTGAACATCACTCCAATGATCCTCTTTTCACAGTCCCAAATCCTTACTGCAAATGCAAGAATTCCAATATTCATGACATTTACTGAAATCTGTTAGATTCTAAACTTATATGCATTGATCCTCTTAATGATTATGCACGAAGTCAGAAAGACTTGACAACAATTATTACAGAGCATTCCAAAGGAGATCAGCTCCTTGGAAACATCCTTCTTTCATTAAGTTTCCTAATCTTACACAGATTGAATAATTTCTAACTTTGAAACATTTCCATATTCCATTTTGACTATCACTTCTGAACAAGAGTTGCCTCCTTACAGATTATGTCAATATGGTCCTTCCAGAATTAACATTATACTTCCAACTGTCCTTGAGCAACCAATCTTTGGTAAACCTTAGATTGTCCTCGACAATTGCTTAATCATTTTAGTCATATCCAATTCTAGACCTTTTCCCTTCATAATGCCCCAGGCATTTGGAAAATTTTAGAAAGGATGAATATAGCACATGTAATCGATCCTATATCCGAAGCATATGGGACACGATTCATGATGTCTCACATAAAGACTAAACCAGTCTTTTGCTATAATATTTCCATTTCAATTTGCCAAGTTCTCAAAATTCAGATTATGAAAAGGGATGCCGTAATCATAATCGAATTTTAGAACGCAAATAATGGACCCATATATAGAATTTCCTTATGTTGAGCCATTCCAACATGAAATTCATATATATATCCTTGATTAAATACGATTAAAATCTCAATCTAAGCTTTTAGAATTGAAATGAAGTATAATTTCATCTCCCTTAATTATAGCAAAACAACTTTTTCAACCCCTGCAACCTCACGAATTGAAACTTTTGTTTTCTATAATTAACATTGATAACTTGCAACCTTTGTCATAATTATCATGCTCCCACTAACATGATGATTATTAGCATAACACTTATGCTCCCACTAGCTTTGACATGTACTCAGAAATCAGCTGACTTTCTTACCAAAGTTCAGATTTCTGATACTAGATTGTTTTGATAAAACTTTATCAAAATCATACACCTCTCTTAGATAGCTCACATGTGTGTCTAAACAATTTTAGAACTATGAAAAGGGATGCCGTAATCATAGTCTCAATTGTTTAGACCTTTGCCACTTCTCACAAGTCCATGTTAGTGTGCCGGTAAACCACACACGCTCCACTAACGACTTTGAGAATGCAAATATCACAATTGCTATCTAGCTAAAATCTACTTAGTGAAAGTGTTTCCTCACCATCATTTTCATGAATCGGAGAGAAACCTTATGACACTTAGATTTAATAGTGTATGTGTTCTTATCCATGTGAATTTGTCAAAACCATAATCACAAGACAAGGTTAGTGACAAATCCAAACTCATATTGATTAAACTTGTGCAATCTTAAATTCTTGCCATTTGGCAGCTCAGGTGCCTGCCATTGCTTCCAAGTAGTTGTGCAACCAATTGAGAACTCTCAGAACTCCTATGCAAAACCAACTTGAATAGGCACAAAAATTTCAACACGATAGGTTATAAACCTCAAGTCGTGTGCTAGTGAAGGACTTTAGGTTTTATTCTTGATTAAGTCTTGAAACTTTCAAGAGCTTTAAGACTCCCACTGTCCTCTTGGCATATAAGACTCCCTTGTCAAATATTCAAGAGATAGTGCGGATTCTTTATCAAGACTAACACTTTACATAATTGGCCTAAGTTGGTCTCTGTTTTATCCAAAACATCACAACTTACCAATTTCAAATGTACAAGAGTAGATAACCTTTTACTCTTACATCTGACTAGTGTTAACAAACCCTATTTAAGATATGTCACTCAAGTTACAATCTTGGAGTATGACTCTAAGAATTGTTTTGGAACGAAGTATGACTCATCTTTTTGATTTAACCATTTCAACAATTCATGACTCCTCTTCTTAGTCATAAGAATGCACTAAGATGACTTTAGAGGACCAATTGTGATATGGTAACTTAGTCATTAAGATGATCATAAACATGATACTAAAGTACTCTCCCATCTTTTCAGATTTGAGAAACTTTTATCGTTCTGCCATACTTTGATTCTTCTTATTCGTTCTGTCTCACATTGAAACTTCTCCAATGCTACAGACTTATACTTAAACTTATAAGTATAACCATATTTACTGAACTTAAGTAAATCATGACGAATAGTCTTCTTGATCTTTTGTGGTGGACTTGACCAGTGCACAAGAATGTGTACTCGATCCCTTAGTCCTTTCCTTATTCACATAAGGAATTAGTCTTAATTTTCCAAGCTGAAAGTTCTCATTCATCATACTATACAACTTGCATGATTCCAAGTTTCGGTCCAATTGAACCTTGGGTGATGAGAATCTTTCCTTATTTGGTAATATTAGACACTACCACAACCGAAAGAATCAAATCCATTTTTCCAATATTTCTATCAATGGAATCTTATAAGCAACAACTTTTCACAAATGCCATTGTAAGGATACTTAAAATAAATAAAATCAAAACCTTTTTCTTTTATTTTAAAACTTTGCGGAATAACTTATCCTTACAATCCATATGAAAACCTTGTTGTTATCTATTCCTAAGCAATATAAATATCATAACTCTTAAGTAATAGCCCAAAATTCTGATCACCGAACCATGCGATTGAAATCCATCTTCGCAATCAGAATCAGCATGTACTTAATAGAGTTAGACAATGGACTTTACCTGAAGTAGAGCCAAACTTATTGACTTTAACATCCTTAGGTAAATTTGGCAGCTTCGTAACCAATGCCCCTTCCTTTGGCAATAGTTACCTATGGACCCTTGATAATGAGACTATCTCAGACTTCGCCTCTCTCTTTACCATTGGGTCAACCGAGTTGACTATGGCCGATCCCTTTCCATTGGGAAGAGAGAGCTTTACTGGATATCCAATGTCATCATTGTCAATGTCCATAGCGTTTTAGGAAGTTGATCTTAGCAAATAGATAAGATCATTAAGGGTCTTGTCTTAGTCTGTTTCATAGGATTCCCAAAAGAACTCACTATGTGACTTAGAAAGTAGTTGAGCCACCAACTTTCTCAAGACTTTGACACCTAATTCTCCCGGCTTGTCAATATGTGACTACATCTCCAAGATGTGATCACACCTAGACCTTGCCTTGCCAATAGGGCTTGAGTGACCTTAAACTTTTTAGGAACTTGTGGGTTAGGGAGAATAATTGGAGGAGGTGAAAGAAGTATGATATCCATGGGACATCATCTTCATTTAGGAAAGCTTGTTTCAAGAGATTTGGGAAGATCATAAATGTCTAGACCAGACATCTTTTTTTTGAGATATTCAAGATAGTTGATTTAAAGTCCTTAATATGACACCCAATATGAAATATTAAGGCTAGGACCCAACAACCTATTTTATAACTTAGAAGAGGGATGCCGTAATCCAAGCTATAAAATATTTGAAGGTAGGTGAATGACGATTCACCAATTTCCACCATGAAAAACGAAATAATTTATTAGGTTTTAATTGGATTTGAAAGTCCTAGATCTTTGAGATTCATTGAACTGTTCAAAGGCATGTTTCAATCTCGAGTGTGCCATTCTGGTTTTGTGACTGGGATGCCGAGGATCACAAACAAGGTGTGAATAACCATGCAAATATACTTGGTACCCTTAATATTTACCCCTTAATCAGTGTGCCGGTTAACCACACACGCTCCATCGATACTATGATAAATATTAAGTTACCCTTTTCCTACCTTGTTAAGTCCAGGTTAGTGTGCCGGTTAACCACACACGCTCCACTAACGACTTAAGCAAAGTGCAAAGTGTAATTTCATGGGTTAGCACCAAATTCACATTTTCCTAAGTAACTAAGATTGGGTATTAATAAGAGTTTAGTTACTTAGTATTTATCATTAATACTTTTAATGAAAGGAGAATTATAGTCCTTGTCCTACCCGTTCGGCTAACGACCCTCCACCAGTCAAGGAAGCGGTGGGTGAGAGTGGACACCCATTAAACTGCCATTTTATAGGCAGTAACCTTATACCCCCCTTATAGACCGGCTTCGTGAATGAGGCCTACTAACGGTAAGACTGACTTTACTCTTATACATATATATAAATATTATTAACTTATAATATTATAAAGTATAAGGGTTGAATTTTAACTTTTAAAATTCTAAGAGCTAACTTGGAATTAAAGTATTCATAAGTGAAAACTTTTCAAATTCCAAAACTTGAGGGCAAGTTTTGAAACTATTCAAAACTAATTAATTCCATAACTTATGAGTTTAAAGTAGATTTAATTAAAAAAAAAAAAAAACTCTTCAAGTTCCATAACTTGAGGACAAGTTATGGAATACTTTAAACTAATTAAAAAAAATAATTTTTTTTTATTGTAACTTATGGAACTAATTAAGGTTACACTTTTTTTTTAATTTAATGAAGAGACTCTTGAACCTCCATAACTTGAGGACAAGTTATGGAATCATAAAACCATTTAATTAGAACTAGACTCTTCATTTTGTAACCTTTGCCAACTTTTATGAGTTTTATGATTCTTAAATGTGACTTTTCATATAACTTGAGGACAAGTTACAAAAACACACTTTGGAATCAACTCTTAGATTAAAATGGATTGAAAACAACTATTTCACACAACTTTTCTATTAATCTAAGAACCTCATAAGTACAAGATAATTCAAATCATCAGTCTTCAAGAAATTAGCATGAACATACAAACTAATACAAATCTTGAAATTATGACAATTATCTTAGAAATTGGATTAGCATGAACATTACCACATCAAAAACAAGTTTATAAGTCCAAAAACATCTTAGGGTAATGTTCCTAGTCCAATTCCAGCCAAAACAATCGAATATATGCATCCAACTCGATTTTTCAGCTACTTTTGCAAGTATAACAAGAAAACAAGCCTAGGCTCTGATACCACTGTTGGGTTATGAGCATTCTAACACTCCTAAGTGTACATGCAACCCTAAATACCTTGGATCTATGTTTTCTCTATTATACATACAATTATGAACATCCAAGGTATTATCCTAATCTAGCATACAAAATAATAAATATAACAAGATAGAATACATACGTCTTTGATGTAGAATGTCTTCATGAAGCTTGAGTGCCTAGTGCCCCAAGTGTGACACCTCAAATGGTTCACACAACACCAAATACACTTGGAATAACTTGAGAGAAACTTGAACACTCCTTGAAATCGTCTAGCCCTCACACTCACACATTAGTGCACGATTTCTTGAGCCATGATATTCTTTTATATGGTAGCTATTAGGGTTACACCATGTAACTCATAATTTTACCCATTCCTTATGCTCCATGGATTTTAACCTCCATGGAGTATCCATGGGTCACCCCATGGACTTAGTCCAACATAAGGAATCTTGGATCACAAGCCCACATATATAAGAATGAATGATTTACACAATCAACCCATATATTTAATTAGTCTCCTTTTGATCACTTAATTAATTCCAAATTAATTCTTGATCAATACTAATTAAATAACCTTATTAATATATTAGAACTTATAATATATTAACCAACCTTAAGTGTTATTTCTCTCATTATAGTCTATCCAAATGCATGATGCCATGCAACCCAAATGGACCATGCCGGGTCGGGTCAAGTCTTACCAATTATAGTTATGGACTTAGACATTAATCCAACACCTTGTTCCTCAGAACCTTGATCTTCCGATCCAAAATCGTGATCGGTTCCTCAACATAATTCAACCTCGCATCTACCTGAATGTCCTCCAGCGGCACTACCGCTGACTCATCGACTATACACTTCCTCAACTGAGACACATGGAAGGTATCATGAATCTGGCTCAACTCCGCAGGTAGCTCCAAACGATACGCTACCCTGCCCACTCTCGCGGTCACTCTAAACGGACCGATGTACCGGGGCCCCAGCTTGCCCCTCTTCCTGAACCGAATCACTCCTTTCCAAGGAGACACCTTCAGGAGTACGAAGTCTCCCACCTGGAACTCAAGCTCGGATCGTCGCCTATCCGCATAACTCTTCTGACGACTCTGAGCCGTCAATAACCTCTGTCTAACCTGTTGTATCTGCTCTGTCGTCTGAAGCACTATCTCGGTGCTACCCATCACACGCTGGCCTACCTCTCCCCAGCAAATGGGAGTCCGACACCTCCTCCCATACAACAACTCGAAGGGAGGCATACCAATACTTGAATGGTGGCTGTTGTTGTAGGAAAACTCAGCCAACGGCAAGTACGTGTCCCAACTTCCCCCGAAGTCCAACACACATGCTCGAAGCATGTCCTCGAGTGTCTGAATCGTCCGCTCACTCTGTCCGTCCGTCTGGGGGTGGTAGGCGGTACTGAAATGCAACCTCGTACCCAACTCCTCGTGGAACTTCTTCCAGAACCTGGAAGTGAAACGTACATCTCGATCTGACACAATCGAGATCGGCACCCCATGCCGCGATACCACCTCCCTCACATACAACTCTGCCAGCCTCTCAGCAGAAGAGCTCTCACTGATAGCAAGAAAATGCGCGCTCTTCGTCAGCCGGTCGACGATCACCCAAATTGCGTCGACACCCCGTGCGGTCCTCGGCAATTTGGTGATGAAATCCATAGAAATCTGTTCCCACTTCCATTGGGGAACCTCAAGTGGCTGCAACTTGCCATGCGGACGCTGGTGCTCGGCCTTAACCCTGCGACATGTCAAGCACCTCTCAACAAACCATGCTACATCCCTCTTCATACAGGGCCACCAATAGTCCCTCTTCAGGTCCAAATACATCTTAGTGGCCCCGGGATGGATCGAGAACCTCGATCGGTGCGCCTCCTCCATCAAAGTGGTGCGCGTCCCGCCTGCATACGACAACCAAATCCGACCCTGAAAGGTCATCAGCCCACGACTATCGATAACAAACTCAGGTACCTGCCCAATCACCCACTCTCTCTTGCGGTTCTCCAGTCTCACGGCCTCTGCCTGGGCCTCCTGAATGGTGTCCAACACCGGAGTCATCACTGTCAATCGCATACAAGTGTCTCGAATCGGGGCACTCTCCGCCCTACGACTCAGCGCATCAGCTACAACATTAGCTTTGCCCGGGTGGTACAGGATCTCACAATCGTAATCCTTTACCACATCCAACCATCTCCTCTGGCGCATATTCAGGTTGGGCTGATCCATCAGATACTTCAAACTCTTGTGGTCCGTGTATATGGTACACCGAACCCCATACAGGTAATGGTGCCAGATCTTGAGGGCGAACACCACTGCCCCCAACTCCAGATCGTGGGTGGGATACCTCGTCTCATGAGGCTTCAGCTGCCTCGATGCATACGCTATCACATGCCCTCTCTGCATAAGCACCGCACCCAACCCTGATATCGATGCGTCACAATACACCATAAAATCCTCCATTCCCTCTGGAAGGGATAACACCGGGGCTTCGCACAACCTCTGGCAAAGAGTCTCAAACGAGGCCTGCTGCTCAGGACCCCACGAAAAAGTAACGCCCTTCCGGGTCAACCTGGTGAGAGGCACGAAAATCTTGGAGAAATCTTTAATAAATCTCCTATAATAGCCGGCCAACCCCAGGAAACTCCTGATCTCGGTGGGGGATCTCGGCACCTCCCAACTCATCACCGCCTCAATCTTGGCCGGATCGACCAATATCCCATTCTGATTAACGAGATGTCCTGGGAACTGGACCTCTCGTAACCAGAAATCACACTTGGAGAATTTGGCGTAAAGCCTCTCCGATCTCAGAACTCCGAGGATCTCCCTCAAATGCTCCTCATGCTGCTCTCTGGATCTCGAATACACCAATATGTCATCGATGAACACGATCACCGATCGATCCAACATCGGCCTACACACCATGTTCATGAGATCCATGAACGCTGCCGGTGCATTGGTGAGCCCAAAAGGCATCACCACGAACTCGTAATGCCCGTAACGAGTCCTGAACGCCGTCTTCTGGACATCCTCATCACGCACTCTCATCTGATGATATCCAGACCTCAGATCAATCTTGGAGAACCAAGACGTTCCCTGCAACTGATCAAACAGATCATCAATCCTCGGCAGTGGGTAACGGTTCTTGACCGTTAACTTGTTCAACTCCCGGTAATCAATGCACATCCGGTGTGAACCATCCTTTTTCTTGACAAAAAGGATCGGCGCTCCCCACGGCGAGCTACTCGGTCTGATAAATCCCTTCCCCAACAACTCCTGAAGCTGTGAGGATAACTCCTGCATCTCTAGTGGCGCAAGGCGATAGGGCGCCTTGGCGATAGGTGCCGCTCCCAGAACCAAATCGATGCGAAACTCCACCTGCCTCTCGGGAGGCACACCCGACAACTCCTCGGGGAAAACATCCGGGAACTCACGCACTATCGGCACATCATCAACAGAACCAGGCCTCTCCGCTGCTACTCGTGTGTCCATCACGTAGGCCACAAACCTACTACAACCCTGCTGTAGACTCTGCCTCGCTCTAGCAGCCGAACAGAATGCTGACCCTAAACGGGTACCCTCGCCGTACACCGTAAGAACTCCCCCACTAGGGTCTTGTATGGTCACCAACTGTCGCTCGCAGTCGATAACCGCTCCAAACCTGCTCAACCAGTCCATGCCCACGATGACACAGACATCTCCCATCGCAATCGGGACCAAATCAATCGGAAACTTAACGCCGAAGATCTCGAGTACACATCCTCGGATCACATCAGTAGCATACACCGCTTGCTCGTCGGCTATAGAAACTCGTAGAGGTCGACTCAACGCCTCTCGCTGAACACTGATGTGCTGACTAAATGCTAATGACACGAAAGATCGACTCGCACCCGAGTCGAATAACACCAACGCAGGTACAGAACTCACAAGAAAAGTACTTAAGCATAGCACAATATAAGCACAAAATCTCAAACTCAAAATAGGTAAGTAAAAGAATACATACCGGCCACGACATTGGGCGCTGCGCGGACCTCCTACGCTGTCAACTGGAAGGCTCTCTCGCGAGCCTTCGGTGCCTCGGCCTTCGCTGGCCGGACCTCGATAGCTCTAGCAGCAGGTGTAGACCCCTGTGCTGATCCCTGTAGTAGCTGAGGGCACTCGGCCTTCCGATGGCCGGTCTGGTTGCAATGAAAGCAAACCGAGAATCCCTTGGGGCAATCCCTCGCGAAATGCCCATCCTTCCCACACTTGTAACACACCCCAGCTCTGCACACCCCCTCGTGACTCTTGCCGCACTTCCCACAAGTGCGGCCCTTCGGACCCCCAGATCTCGAATCAGAGGGCTTTGCCCGCTTGGCTGCCGGCTGCGCCTGTGTCAGTCGTCTGTCCCTCCTCTGAGACTCGGCCTCCTCCCTGACCTGAGTCTCCAACTCAATCTCTCTCTTCCGGGCATTTGCCTGAAGCTCGGAAAATGTCCGGTATGACGAGTTCGCCACGAACTCACGAATATCCCTCCTCAGTATGCTCAAGTATCGGCTCATACGTGCCTGCTCAGTCGACACGTGCTCAGGGAAAAACAACGCCCTCTCGTGAAACATCCTCGTAAGCACCGTCACAGACTCAGTTCCCTGCTTGAGGGATAAGAACTCCTGGGCTAGACGTTCCTTCTCCACAGAGGGAACATACTCATCTCGAAACATCGTGGTGAACCTCTCCCAGGTCACCGCAGTAAGCTCTGCCGTAGTGAAGTCTGCCGTCACAAACTTCCACCAATCCTTCGCTCCCAAGCGAAGCTGGTTAAGCACAAACCTAACCCTCAGATGCTCCGGACACGAGCAGGAGTAGAAGCATCCCTTGATGTCAGAAATCCACCTCATCGCAGAAATCGGGTCCTGCGCCTCATCAAACTCTGGTGGCTTCGTGTTGCTGAACTCTCGGTACAACAACGAGTCACCTCCCTGGGGCCTGGCAGCAGCGACAGCTGCGGTGGCCGCAACAACAGCAGCCTCAGTAAGAGCAGCGTACCGCTCATCAAAAGTCTCGATCAGCGTGGTCTTGATAGACCCGAACATCTCTGGTATCTCAGCTCGAATGGCCGCAGCCACCTCCTCGTGAATCAACCTACGAATCTCCTCATCGCTGGTACCACTGCCTCTTGGGTGGTGGCGCGTCCCAACCATGATGTCTCTGAAATACAACACAAAAGAATCAGAGACTCGTTCGAGTATACTCGCACTCGATACTCAACCCTACTTGTTCTTTAGTACCCTGAGGATTCTTACTTGGACTGCTCACCGATCCGGTGTTTCCAGTAGTACGGGCCCTTATACTACCTTCCACAACGCATCGGTATTCACCCCAAGTCCTCCTCCTAGGATCCCAGATCACAAGTACTTTATATCTCACTAAACTCAGGCTACCCTCTGGTAGACCACTCATAAGTTCCTCGCTGCTACCTACTTACTCTCGAAGTATCTCATAGTAGCAGTAACTCCTAGGCTAAGGCAATACCTAGCCTACTCTAGCATGCATAACATATCACATAATATCTCATAACACATAATGTAAGGGTATTTTGGGAAATCACCGTTCGGGCGTTGGCTGATCGTACACACTGCTCCGTTCCGCTTTTCTCAAAAGTCCTTTACTCTTTTGGAAAAATTGTTTCTTTTATGAAAAATTCTCTCAAATACTCAGTTTGAGTTCAGATACGCCCGGAGGTGTATCCGAGTCTCTCAAACCAAGGCTCTGATACCAACTTGTAACGACGTAAATTTCCAAAACAATTTTTCATTTTAAAAACCAAGATCCTCAAATACATAAATCCTCTCAGTGTGTACGGATCATGTCGGCGCCTTCCCGCGATCCTCGCTAGTACCTGAAACATATAACACAACAACTGTAAGCATAAATGCTTAGTGAGTTCCCCAAAATACCACATGCAAGACATACGCCACTCGAGGCTACAATACGACCCTCCGGTCGATGTGTCTCAGCGGGACCCTCCAGTCCCGTAGCTCGTTGGACCCTCTAGTCCGGTCATAGCTCGTCGGACCCTTCGGTCCAGTCTGTGTCGTTGGACCCTTCGGTCCGGTCTATATCGTTGGGCCCTCCGGCCCGGTCTGTTCAACACATAGCATACATACAACACAATGTACATAACTCATATATATACACATAGCATACAAGACCCTCTGGTCTACACATAAATACCACTCTAGGTAATGTATAGTGAGAGGACTCGCCTCAATGAAATCGGATAAACTCTCGTGCTCAACGTCCCGACTTAGCCTCCTCCTATTATTCAGATAACATCCCCGATCAATATTCACTCATGATCTCATCTCTACAGATTGGGTAGAAGGCCATTCTACCCTTCCCTGAACTCTCCTGAATCAGTCTTGACCAGAACCCTAAAGTCAACGAAAGTCAACGGTCAACTTTGACCCGACTCGTCGAGTTCACAAGGGCGACTCGGATAGTCCATGCAGGTCCTCTGAATCCTTTTAGCCTTTCTTGGCTCGTCGAGTCATCCTTCCACTCGACGGGTTACACCTATCACGAATCACGGGACAACCCCGACTCGACTCGTCGAGTCCACTTATGGACTCGGCGAGTTGCCTCCATGTTCATCCTCAAATGACCTCCTAAGGTCAGATCTGCTTCCCTAACTATCAGATCTACCCTTCAAATGTTCAAATGCCACGTAAAGGTGCAACCTTTACGTGCATGCAACCCACAACAAGTCATAAATGGAGAAATAACTCTAAAAATGGCAACCTAGTCCCCAATCTTTCATTTGCTTGCACAAAGGGGGCCTCATACTCACTAGATCTTACATAAAATGGAGGTAAAAACCCTAAAATCATGAAATCTATCATATCAACACGAAATAGAAGGGATTATACCTCTAGAGATCAACTCTCAAGATGATTAGCCCAGATCCAAGCTCCCTTCACGCTCTAGATGGGTGTTTCCTTCTTCCTTCTAGCAAAACTACACCAAAAGTGATGTATTAGCCTATTATTGCTCTCAACTCTCTCACTGCTCTCTCTAGGGTTTCTCTGGGGTGCATTGGCCGCAAATGGAGGCCATAAAGGCCTTTAAATAGGGAATAGGCCCGGGGATTTAGGGTTTCACTTTACAGCGCGGACTCGCCGAGTCCACGTATCTACTCGTCGAGTCCGGTCATTAATCCAGTCAATAACTCGCGATCCTACTCGGCGAGTCTGAGCGTCTACTCGCCGAGTCCCTCCATAAAACCCAAAATAAATAACTAAAATAAGATACCTGGGAATCCGGATGTTACAATATTTGAGTTTTGTGGGAGCCTGGTGGTCGAATGAGGGGTGAGACTCGGATCTCCATAATTGTCGGGAGTTGTTATATTATGAATTGAGTAATGGTTGACGCAACCAAAGGGAAGTGGATAAGTGAAGAACGCATGAGTTGCGGGTCATGACTCATGAGTTGAGTGGTTCGTTGGGACGAGTGGTTCCAATTCTGTGCCGGATCAGACTCTCGAGTTGAGTTCGATTCTAGTGGTGTATCGAGTAGACAGAATGAGATTCCAGATTCAGAGATGCATTTCATTTGGAAGGGGGTATTGTTCCATATGGTGTCTTGGACCGGAGTGGGTCAATTCGTTGGTATGAGAAAACCGTGAAACGCATGGAACTAATGAGTAGTGGACGACAGAGATCGAGAGTGAGTCGAATTCAGTATTCGCTTGAGGTACAACGAACTCCATGACTGGTGTGTGTCACACTGGGTCGAGATAGTGGTTGTGGAAAGGA